>NC_086173.1:47704423-48012264 GCF_023053635.1 Elgaria multicarinata webbii | reverse complement strand
CTGTCTCAACCCCCCACCCCCCATGGCAATTCACATACCGGTTGACTGGAAGACACCAGGGTTGCATTGACAATACCGCTGTGCAAATGCTTCCATCATCCGGTCGATCTTCTGCGCTTCCCCTGGCAATCGAAAGCTCCAAAGGAACTGCCTGTGGGGGCAACAGAAAACAAGCACATGTCCAACCACACTGTGTCAGGCTGTCAGCAAGGACGCCACGGGAGGAAAAACACTGAATGGACAGGCTTCATGAGACAGCGGAAACGTCCAATCACATTCCCCTCCCAAAACAGAGTTGTTTAGGCCTGGTCTTCCCTAGGGAGCACTATAGCCCACCCCATGAGGCAGAGTGAGGTGGCAGATTCTGGGGGGGGGGGGGGGAGAGCGAAGAGTGGCAGCAAGGACAGAGCTGTGGGTGCCATGCAGCCTGCTCTGTGCCCCCTAAGCTAGAGTGCCATTCCTCAAGTGTGGTGGCGGATTCCATTTCATCACCGGTGTTGAAGAATGATCCAATGGCCAAGCTAGCTGGCATCTGTAAGTGCAATGGGCGGTGTCTGGGGGGACATCTTATCCTTTGCCCTGCCATCCATGGACTCTTCTTGCCTCTCTATGGGCACGAATCATAGATAGAGGAAGCTGTGGGAAAGGGGAGGTTCAGCCACAGCACCGTCACTCACCGCAGGGCCTGTACGAGGTTGAGGTCAGTAAACTCATGCAGTTCCACAAACGAGTGCAAGACCTGGATATTGAAGTCATCTCTACAGAGAGGAAAAAGAAGAGGGTGAGACATGGGGACAAGCAATCTACCCATGATGTAGGGTCACTTACCACATAGAGTGGCCAGGCCTTGGCTGCTTTCAGCGACGACTGCACTGCCCCGGCCACTCCTGGATCATAGGATGACCTGCCTTATGAGTCCGTCTTACCCAATAGTGCTAATCGGACTGGCAGTGGCTCCCCAGGGGTCTCTCCCATCCCCTGTTCCCTGCTCCTGTTAACTGCAGAGGTGAAGGAGTGAAGCTGGGACCTTCTGCCTGCAAAGCACCTGCCCTGCCACAGCGCTGTGGCTCTTTCCCTAATGTGGGTGGCATCCCAAGCAAAAATGTGGAATGTGGAATGACCCACATTGAGGCCTTGAATAGGGGCTTGTGCAGCCTCCGCTAGCTTGGTGCCCTCCAGACTCATCGGACTACAACTCCCATAATGACCAACCAGCAAAGCCAAGGGCCGCTATAGGGGAAAGCTCCCCTAGTGTCTACTCCTGAGAAACTACCAGAAGTTTGGCTAAGAGGATAGGCAGGCTGTTCCAGGGCTATTCTAGAAGTTAAGTAGTGCCACGGTACCTTTCGGGCACTGCCAAATATTGCCCAGCTGCAAGGAGAACAACAGAGCAGCCCCCAACAGTTAAACGTTCACAGTCTCACTTGCCGTTTCTAGCTCTTCTAGCCCACCCAGGACGAACAAATGTTGTTGGGCCAACTGCAGAAACCATGTAATAAAACCATGTAATAAAATAAATAAATAAATAAATCACAGAATTATAGAATAGTAGCGTTAGAAAGGACCTATAAAGCCATCGAGTCCCTGCTCAGCTAGTCCACCTGGAAAATCTGAAGCCATGTGGCACTGGCAAGAGAGACTTGTGTGGTCTCTCTAGAGATCCCCATGTCTAGATCCCTCCTTGAATGTTGCTCAGAGGCAGAAATCAGAATCCAACATCAGAGGTGTTGTGAGAGGCCAAACATCTCATGCAAAGCCCCAGAGCTTGCCCTCATTTACCTTTCACCCAAGTAGTCACCAATGGCTGTCTTGTTGAGCCCTTCTCCCTTGTAGAGGAACTGGGCAATATCATCACACGTATTCTTCAAGAGGTCATTCTCAATCAAGAACTGGATGCCCTGCAAGCACAGAGGGGTGAGGGTGTATCTCTGGATTTCCACTATAGAGTATGGGAATCCAAAACATTTGTAATACTACTCAGCCTGCATATAGCAGGTTTAAAACGGTCAGTTGGTTACATTTCTAATCTCAGCAGCCCCTACAATAGCTCTGAAGATAGGCCATATTGTATATGTGTGTGTGTGTGATATGGGGGAGAGAACAGTGGCTTGCCTGTGACCACTTAATAAGTGTTGTGGTCAAGATTAAAGCAGTGACTTCCTCATTCACTATTTACATCTCAGCCATTGCACTACATTCTCTGTAGGAGAATATATCTACAGTATCTATATCTAGGCATGGTCCAGCATGAGTCAGGATTAGCTGTCATAAGACCCAAGGCCCAAAAAGCCCATAGGCCATGTTCATGTACTGCAAAGAAACATCCTCACACCGAGGCTCTCGAGGATAGAACAGGGAAACTAGAAGTCTTGGGCATTTGCTTCCCAAGAGCCCCTGAACAGGAAGGAATTACTCAGAGGGGAATAAGCAAATAATCTGCGGAGAGAGAGAGAGAGAGACAGAGCATGCATGTGAGGCAGACTGAGGCAGACAGACACACCTCCAATTCTGGGTAACGAAAATAACAGCAGACAGCTTCTGACTGGGCCCTTTAACCCTGCTTGCAATGGTCAATCTTGCCGTGACCACGGCTACTGCCAGCACCACGGTGAGGTAGCATTGGTTACCTTCTTAGGATCCATGTTGAATTTCTTCCTGCCCATCGCCACCTGCTTGTTTCTCTGCATGGTTTTCCTAGAGGGCAGAAAAGGCTTGGTAAGACTTCCCTCCACCTCCTTCACCAAAGAACCACCTGTGGACAAAACTTCCTTGGCATTCCCTGCTTACAACTTAGCCACAAACACAAGGAAGCCAGATATTCAGCCACTTTATTTCCCCATCTCCATCAAGATGTATCCCCCCCCTCACACACAGCCTCCATTCCAACTTGTAAGCCTATATTTTGAATCGGAAGCAATTACATTCTCCACCCCAAGCGGTAAGACCTCTCAACCCCAGTTCAATATGGTGAAGCGTGATCGTCTCACAGCACTAAAATGCAGCCTGTGCAGCAGGGAACTGTCACAGCTAGCAGGTCTCTGCACCATACTCCAAACGTGTGCCCTGATAGACTAAGTAGCATGAGAAAGGAACGCCTCCAGAGTTGCCCTACATGGCAAGGGCCTAGCCTCTGCAGAGAGGAGGGAGAGGAAACCACACTGAGTGATTGAAAGAGACGTCACATGTCAGTTTCCATTGACAATTCGGGCAGCCTAATCTGTTGGCGACTCCATTTGCCCCAGTTCAGAGTAACAGTCTGAGACAGGGAAGCTGGTGGCAGATGGGGAAACAAGCCAAGCCCTGGAAGACTTGGGAGCTGGGGTGAGGGTAAGAGGAGACCTAGAGCCATTTGGAGAACAGATCAGGCCAGAGATCCCTTGATGATATTAAGAGCAACAAGAAGCCCAAGAGCTTTGAGGTCCATGTCATTACTCATGGGACTGAGCAGCACGCGCACACCCACCCACCCCTCATTCTTTTCAATAATTGACGTGGTCTTCCCCACCTCTTGCCAGACCTCAGGCCTTAAACATAACCAAAGCTTCTGCTTTGCATAACAGAGTCCAGATGGGCGATTCAGTTTTGAACATGTGTGATGGAATCTAGACAGAGGGAGTCTCATTCTTCAAACAACTGCAGTCAGCAGAAATTTTACTAGGTAATGGCATGGGAGTGTTTTGGGAGTGTTTTGTTTTGTTGTGAAGGACTTGTCTGTGTTTGGGTATTGCTTCATGTACAGCACTGGCTAAATGCTATTTGCACTTGAGTTAGGTCACTGAACTCCCGGAAGAAGTGGACATTTCCATTTCAGTGGGCAAATTTGACCCCGACTATCCATTCATGTCAGAATCCACTTCAGCTCTGTTGAAGCGAAGGATTTTGGCAGCTTGCTTGCTTTATTTTTTCAAATGGCCATTCCCACAAAGTAGTCAAAACTAGGCCCCAAATTTCATCCTCACCACCACTCACCTCTCTTCTGTGGAGCCCAGGTTCTCGATTTCATTAGTCACTTCTGCTATCTCATCTTTCAGACGCTGCAAAGAAGAGCAATAGAAGAATGAATGAGAAAGCAATCAAGTGGAGCTAGATGAGTGTGTGTATGTGGAGGGACAACACTTACAACAACAACAACAAAGAACTTCAGAAAGATCTGTATTATTCCAGCCTCATCTGAACTCTATGCCTTCCCCCAACTTCATTATCCAAGTTGGAGAATGATCAATGATTTGGGTGGGGCGTGGGGGGTGGAGGAAGAGAGAGAGAGAGAGAGGGAGGGAGGGAGGGAGGGAGGAGCATAGGAAGGACTTGCCAAGTTCACTTCACCACTAAAACCCAAGAGCCTGCTGGGTAGAGACTTAGAAGAATAAGAGAGATGGGTTTTATCCACAGACCTGACAATCAGACTCTCCTTCTTGCCTAAGGGGAAACCCTGTTCCCCTCTGCTAATCAGTGATAGCCAAGTCTGCTGCAGGGGCCTATTTCCCTGGGATATGGAGACCAGAGAGAAGCAGGCCTGCCCATTCTGACTCAGAAACAAACCAGGCTGTGTATGCCAGCCTGTGGGATGTACCAGCATGCTGAGCTCCGCTAGGAAGGAAGGAAGAAGAGTGAGCCCCTGAGGCTAACACAATTACTGGGTTAATCTCATTAGGAAGTGTCCAGCATATGGCAGTGATTAGCCTCTGCTGCTGCCTTATTTATTGCTGATGGGATTGACGAGCAATCCTGCCAAGCAAGAGCACCCGCTAGCAAGTTGCCGCAGGGAGGAGGCAGCCCATGCCAGAGCCAGGTCTAGCTGGCCATTAGGGAATACAATGAGTGGGATGCAGGGCGGAGGTATGATTCCAAAGCAGTGCTTTGGAGCAGACGTCCTCATCTTGAAGAACTGCACAAATCTGAAATGGCTACCTCATGCCTCAGAGGGGATGGGCTGAATGACAGGTGGTTGGTTGCACTGTGAGTGCTGGGTGAGGAAAAGGGAGATGAAGCAATAGAATCGTATAGCCCACTAACCTTGTCATGTCCACAAGGTGCATCAACTTGACAGGCCAGGGCTAGAGGTGGGGGGTGGGGGGGGGTTTCCCTCCCCGCCAATGTAATGCTTAGACATGGAACCCCCACTGGGTAATTGGGCCCCCCGGGCAATTTCTCCCCTCGGCACCCCTGCTGGAGTGGCCAGAACAGGGCTCCTTGCTGATCTGCAGTGACATGTGCCCAAGACCCCGCTGAGCAAACGCACCAGGCTGCCTTATGGGGAAGTGGAAGAACCCGGTGCTTAATTTTCAGAGAAAGAAATGCTCAAACTCGCAATGAAGAATCATTAGCTGCTAACCCAAGACGTCCAGAGACTGGCTGTGGTTACTCAGGGGAAAGGCAAAAGAAGCCAGCACCCCTTTATTTTTCATTTCACACTTGCCGAGCTGAGCTACAGCACAACAGGCAGTCGAGCCTGAAAAGAGTCTGGGTGGAAACATCTGGAACAAAGAGGTGCCACGCCCAGAAGAAGTGCCAGGTTTGCAACCCAAATCAGCCACCAAACTTTCTTTGGGAGGGAACTTGGGCAGGGCAGAAAGTGCTGTCTTTAGCATCAGAAATGACACATACACAAATCCCATTACTCTGACAATGACTTGGTGTCTTCTGTAGGAAGCTGTAGGAGTCAGACCTTCTAGCTCAGTATTGCCTCTACACTGACTGGGAGCCATGGCTCTGCAGGGTTTCCACAGTTGTCTTTCCTAGCCCTACCTGGAGAGGCCAAGGACTGAACTGGTGGCCTTTTATGGGTTGACAAAGTATGCGCTCCAGCCCTTCTGTATCCCAACCTCACCCCCACCCCACCCCATCCCACACACATACCTGTATGTCCGCCAGCAGCTCCTGCTTGCGTCGACGGATGTTCTCAAGCTCTTGACACTCCTCAGGGGTCAGGTCATTGGGCACTAGCAGGGCAAAGAGAGAGAGATTGTTAGTTACAATAGGCGATTCTATCTCAGCCTGCTCCAACTATAGCTCCCATCACCCCTAGCCAGCATGGCCAACGGTGGATGATAGGAGTTGCAGTCCAGCACAGGTTGGGGGAAAGTTGATCTATATCATGATATGATCTGTTCTTCACAGGACTGGGAGACTCTGATACAGCAGTTGCCGTTGTAGACAGTACTGCTTTTTGTCAGTGTAATGACGTAGCAGACACATTTCACATTTGAGTTTATGCTTTTATATGGAATTCGTTATCAACATTTCCCAGAAGGACCTGGCTGACCACTGCTGGAGACAGAGCACTGGGCTAGATGGAGCCTTCGTCTGATCCAGCAAAAACAGGCCCCTTGGTAATTGAGAGAAGCTCACATGAGGCTCCCTGGTTGCCATCACTCAGGCCAAGATCTACTTAGCTTTAAGAGCAAAGAGCATCAAGTTGTCTCTGACCATTGCTGCTCCCTGTCTCACAAGCAAAGAATTGCTACCCTGGACTTTGTATATTAAGTTACAGAGGTCTGTGTTAGATCACAAGCTCTGAATACATTGTTAATGGTACAAATGAGATCCTGCTTGGAAGCAGAGTTAAGAGAGGAAGACATTATTTTATGGGAAGGGAGAGGCCATCTAAAAACCAGGCAGCCTGCTCACTGGAAAGGCCGATGCAAGAGCAGATAAAGAAGCAGAACTCTCTTGGTATATTCAACACTCCTGACTGTGCAGAAGAGGCTCAAGTTTAGTATGACCCCAGACCACTTTATGTAACAGTTATAGATAAGGGGGGAATTTCAGCACGTGCAGCTTCTTCCCTCAGAGTATTGCAATGGCAGGAGAAACTGCACTCACTGAAAATGTCCTTTCCAGGGTGCCATTTAAAAGCACAGGAGCCCTCCCTCTTCTCCACATCCCTCCTTGAATCTCGCTAGCCTACAACCGGCTCCTGCATCAGGAAGCTACATTTCAGCCTACATATTGGAAAATCTAACCCCAAGAGGGATGGGGAGGGGGGCAGTGACCATTTAATCCAACCATAGTTGTTGGAAGTCGGCTGCAAGCAACAGGAGGTCTGCTCCTACTAATTACCGCAAACACCACCCTATGAGCCTATTCTACAGAAGAGCCCCAGGAGAGCCTCAGCCCTCCTGAGTAAGTTAAGGCTGCAGGGCTGCACCAGGCAAGGCCTGACGGCAAACGGCAGTCGTACGTACACAGCAGCGTCAAAGCTTCATAGGTGGCCCGATGAGCCCACTGTAATCCTCAGGAGCCGAGTCTGATTTTTGTCACCCTCGGAAAGGCACCAAAAGGCAGTGCTAAAAGTAGGCACAAACCCCAGCACAGAGGAGCCTGGCATCTACCAGCCTCGCAGTGAGTGATTAGAGGCCACAGCAGAAAGGCGTATCCAAGACAGATTACACCTCACTCCTCTTTGACAAGCACAAGCCTTGACAACAGAAGGTGAGCAATTTCCAGGGGCAGGAGGATGCACTGCCTGCCCATCCCTAGATGCCACAGGAGCCTGCCCCCTGCCCCCAAATTCATCACTGAAATCCGATGGTGCAGTAGTGGCAATGGGAGAGAAAGGCTCCTTTTTAAAAATGAAAAGCTACAAAGGTGGTGCAGAAGATAGAAAAGGGGCAATTTAAAATACCCCCTTTTGCCACTGTTGCAGCACCAAAATTCAGCAGCAAACTGTGGCTTTTTGCTTTTAAAAGGAGCCTCCCCTCCACCCCTTTTCAGCTGTACCGTAACAGTGGTTGGGCTGTGGACAGCCACAAAAAAGGCCAGCCCACCCCTGCTTTTGTAAGAAGTGCTTAGGAAGGCCACATTGACTGGGACTTTCCAGCAAAAAGTAGAACTCATACTGAGCACCCAGTTTGTCATGTGTACCCCAGGAAGGGGGCAGCCCAGGGTAGCCGAAACGGATCATATACCCCAGAACCCTGGCCTACATCTTTGGGGTGGCATGCATAATACAGTGGGTTCTCACATCTGCAGCTAGCAGCGTGAGACAGACATTCCCCAAATATCACTGGAGGAATTCAAGCAATTCTGACATCCAACACATTCTAATTGCTGCAGAGGGGGTGGATGGGAGTGCCTTGGATTGCCCTTGGTTTTGATTTTTGCTGATTCAGCTGACCCAGGATGGGGAGAGCCAGGACAGAGGCCAGAGGTCAACCTTAGTCCAAGTGTAGATTTGACCATTCTTACAACCCTGCGAGCCAGCCTGGAAGGACCACGTGATCATTAGGGAAAGGGTGGGCAGAAAGTAGATCTGCAAATGCGTTGGATGTCAACTCCCAGCATCTCTGACATTTGGCCATGCTGGCAGGGGCTTCTGGGAGTTGAAGACCCAAACATCTGGAGATGTACCTGGAAAGACAACCTATCCAGCTAAGGGAAGAAGCAGTGGCACCTCAAAACTCCCTTGCTGTACTGAGGGAATGGGGAGGTCAGTGGTGTGCCCCTGTCCTTCCTGGGAGCCCAGTTCCACAGTTGGGGTGAGATGCCAAGCATCAGCCGGCCCTGAGCCTCTTGCAGGGAGATCAGAGTTCCTGACACAACAAGGCTCCATTGTGTGGCGGCTGGAACAGAGAAGGCAAACAAGGGAAGCGCCTTTTCGTTGCTTTGCAGTTGGACACGAGGGCAGGAGCCCAGAGCCAAGCTCACTGCAGCCGCAGCATACAAAGGAAGGCTGCTCTTAAAGAGGCAGCGTCTCCCCACCTCCTCATCAGACAAGGCAGGTGAAAATAAAATGCAGGAACTTCCTAAGGCTTAAAGCTTGAGCCTGAGTTTGACAACTGACTGATCAAATATTGTCAAATAACTAAGGCATCAATTTAGTGGGGGGGGGGGAACAGAACAAAAAACTCACCTTCCAAAACTGCTATCAGAAGCATAACAAAAGCACAATCTGAGATCACAAGGAGCCCCTTCCCCACATTAAACACAAGGGACTCTGATAGACCTTACTCCTGGGCACGTGTAGGACTGCAGCTTTTTGCTTCCAAAAAACCCCCACCTAGGTGCCTCTAGATAAGTGCAGAATTAATTTCCAAGAGGAAAGCATTTATTTTTTATTCTATTTTATTATTATTTATTTAATTTGTGCCCGGCCTTTCTAGCAAAAATGGCACTCAAGGCAACTTACAGGCATAATTAAAATGGATTAAAACAACAGAATGCACTCATTAAAATACAATAAAAACATAGAGAATAAAAAAGACCACCCAACCCAAAAGACATACCTACAGGCTAAAGGCCTTTTTAAATAAAGTGCTCTTTGCCTGCTGATGGAAGGACAGCAGGGAGGGAGTGCACTTAGCTTCCCTTGGGATGGAGCTCCACAGCCTGGGAGCAGCCACCAAAAAGGCCCTCTCTTGCGTTGCCACCAAACGCACCTCTGAAGGAGACGGCCTTGAAAGAAGAGCCTCTCCAGAAGATCTTAAGAACTAGGCAGGCTTGTATGGGATAAAGCGGTCTTTCAGGTAGGCTGGTCCCAAGCTGCATAGTCCTGTATAGGTCATGACCAGCACTTTGGCGCAGAAACAGAACAGTAGGCAAGGAAGCTGTTGTAACAAGGGAGTCACATGGTCCAGAGGGAGAGGTGGGTAATAAATTTATTTATTTATTATTATTAATTATTATGATTATTATGTAACCAACCCCAGTTAACAGTCTGGCTGCCTATTCTGGATCAGCTGATATGTCTAAACAATTTTTCAATGGGAGCTCCACTTAGAGTGTGTCACAGTAATCCAAACAGAATTGCATGACCATGGCCACATCAGACTCTCTAGGAACAGGGCCAGGTGGTACAGTAGCCTCAGCTGAGTGAACACATTCCTGGCCACCGCCAACACCTGAGCATCTAGGTTCAAGGCCAAGTAAAGGAGTGCAGCAGGAGTGCAGGCCTGAGACTTCATGGGGAGTGCAACCCCATCCAACACAGGTGCGATCCTTATTCCCCGATCTGCCTTTCAACTGACCAACAGCACTTCTGTTTTGTCTGGATTAAGCTTCAAACCCCAGAACTCAAGGCAATCTCCTTCAGCAGTTTTATGTATATGTCCAATAGCACGAGGGATAAGAAGAAACCATGAGGGACACCACAGGCCAACAGCCTTGGCATCAAACAGGAAACCCCCAGCACCACCTTCTGAGGTCACTCCCCCACAAAGGACCAAAGCCACCATAAACAGTGCCTCCCAGTCCTACCTCAGAAGGATACCATGGTCAATGGTATCGCAAGTCACCCGAAGGTCCAGCAGAACCAACTCCTCTTGTCCAATTCCTGGCATAGATCATCCACCAAGGAAACCAAAGCAGTCCCTGTTCCATAACCAGGCCTGAAGCCAGATTGAAATGGACCTAGATAATCCTTCCCATCCAGAAATCTCTGGAGCTGAGAAGCCACTAGATGCTCCAGCACTTTTTTTCTCTTCCTGCTCTGAGAAAAAGGGCAAAGTGTGAAGTGCCTTTCTGAGAGGAATGCTTCCGTAGCAATTTGGAAACTGTGAAATCTGGTTCCTGCACCTTGTTTTCATCTAGCCCATCTAGGATGGTAATGCTAGTCACTGCCTAAGAAATGGACTAAGGCAATATGAGGGGGAGGGGAAGAAGAGTTTAGGTCCTGCTCTGGGCAAGACAGCTAGTCTGCATGATGTCTCAGAGAGACCAACACACAAGCATGCTGCATGGGTCTTGCAAAAGAAAAAAAATGATGCCAGACATCTTCATGGTCCTCCAATTAATGGGCAGAGCTGTATGGAACAGCACAACGTGCATGCGTTTAATTCACAGCACATGAATGTGCACAACACTACAAACGCAGCTGCCCCTCCTATGTCCAATTCAGTCAACTTGGCAATTCTCCTAGCTCTGTGTCACTGATGACTCCTGTAGAAAAGTCCAAATCCCCACGCTCTGGCTCCAGATGCCAATTTCTCTTAAAGTTTCCAATGGCAAGGTGGAGAGAAGAGCCCTTCGCAACCACACACAGGCCAGGTCTCCCAAGGTGGAACAGGACAGATGCCTTCGTGTTCCCTTTCAAACATTCCCTTATGTCTTGGCTCCATGCTTCCTCCTGAACCTTATGGGTTCCTCTTCAAAGATCTCAGCAATTACGCAAGGAGTCAGTAGGAAAAGGTGGGACCCCTGGCTTAACTGGGTGGGGAAAGGACAGAAGGGGCCCTTATTCCTGCTGTTGCTATCATAATGACAATAGCCTGCCACATGCCAGAAGGGCACCCTTGATTGCTCATTATCTGACAGTGGTCAAATGATCCATGAAATCAATTGGCAATACCTGAATGGCCAATGGACCACATCCCCAATGCTAGCAAAGCCAGGGCTACAGATATATATTTTGGCCAGTACTATGAGAAGCTGCTGTGCAGGAGGTAGATGTACCTATGCGAAGTCCATAGGCTTAGAGCAGCCTTGCCCAACCTGACACCCTCCAGATGTGTTAGAATGCAACTTTCATCATTCCCAGCCAGCAGGAGGGTGCCATTTAGGGGAAGGCTGGTTTACAGAAACACCAAACGAGCCAAGGCACTCTGGACTGCTAAAGCCAAAGCAATGTACCCAAGTAGAAGCCTTCCAATGAGCTGGTGTAGCACGGCCCAAGGAGTGGTGGTTTACCCAGAGTTGCTCATCAGCACAATCTCTCCCTGTTCTAATCCCGTTATCTTATTCTCTTCCCAGAGGACCAAGTAATCTTGCATCCAATACCTGCTATAGGAAAAAGATATATTTCTATCCCTACCCACGTTTTCTTCCAAAACAGCCTGCTGATGCCAGGGATTTTCCTTTCGCCCAGCATTGTTTTCTGAATTGCAGTGCAGAGCGCTTTCCACCCACTTGGGTATCCAATCCAGCTTAGCTCAGCTCAGCTCAGCTTTCTCTCTCTCTCTCAGAGAGAGGCACCCCATGGATACCCTTCCTGCTCCCCTCATTTCATGCCAGTGAACCAAGCCAAATGTGTCCCCGTCACCCTCCCAGAGTTGCAGCCTGGGCCTGCCAGGAAGGAAAACATGGCTTGGAGCAACCCATCTCCCTATCAAAGGCAGCCCACGTCAGCTCTAACAGGAGTCCCATTCAACTTCCAAAGACAGCTCTGTCCTTGCAATAAAACATGCCATACAGGGAGATGGGTGAGAACAGGAAGCACAAAGCAATCACACTTCTAATCGCATTCCCCTCACTATCAATTCAAAATTGTTCAAAGCTATTCTGGGTAGAATCTGAAAGTTGAAGATTAGAACTATTAAAGTTGAGGCAGCCTCTAAGAGGGTAGCTGGCTATTGCCTCTGAACCTCTTCCTAATTTTTCTTTCAGGTTAATGGCTCCAAGACCGTTTTACTTGGAGGCTTGTGGTTCCAATTTCTTCTTTCCACATGGCCCACCTGTTGGCTCCAACCTTTGACCCAGAACAGGAACTCCTTGCCTGTGCCCCTTGTGCTATGATGCCCCACACACACACACACAAACACATGGTGCTAGCAAGCTGCAAACAAGATGCCCATTTGGCAATCAATCACTGTTCTAGTCCGTCTCCCTTCTCTCCAAATACCACATTTTTCTACCTTCTCTTTGGGCAGAGCAATGGCAGCCCATAGTGACGCTGGCATGACTCTTGACTACTCCTTATGCTGCTTATCATTTACCCAGAACACATCACTGACAGAACTTGCACAGGATTCACTTTCAGACCTTAAACAACCCTATAGAAGAAAGTTGTGACCTCCCTCCCATTCCCCACTCAGGAAATATTTCTCTCTCTCTCTCTCTCTCTCTCTCTCTCTGTGAGTGTGTGTGTGTGTGCTCCTTCCTCCTGTACATACAGCAGGAAAATCCAATTCCCACAAAATGATTTGACAGATGGGGGAGGGAGCAGGTGGAGAGAGAGATTCCCATACATAAGCCCGCAAATTGCTAAAGCCATGCTAACACTTCCCCCACCCTCTACCTCTTCAACCCCTTCTTCAATGCAGCTTCTCCCCCCGCCCCACTCCCCTACCAACACACACTCAAAAATGGGCTCAAAGGAAAGCAGCGTCAACGCAGTGCCCTCCAAGCCCGGAGCAAGCTGTTGGGAGATTCAAACAGGCAGGCAGGCATTGAAAGCAAAGCACGCTGATAACAGGACAGAGGCATGCAGTTATCTAGCATGGCTATGACAGAAAAGACAGGCACATGGTACTCAGCAAGAATGACACACATGGCACTAAATGCAGCTGTGGCGGCTGGACAGCACACAGACAGGATGCCAAACAGCAGATTTTCCTCTAAGAAAAGCGGAGACAGAATTCTCATTTGCAAGTACACACACAGACACACAGGGAGAGAGAGGCTTACCACAGGCTGCCGCCCTGCTCCTTCTGCCCGCTGTCAATGCAAAACCTGTGATGCACCATCAGTGCGCTAGGAGCCCCATGTGCTGGGGAGCCCAGCCCTATCACGGAGAAGGGGCTGTGTTTCCACAGCCGCCTCTCATTCTACTCAACTGAGCTTTGCTGCTCTGGCTTCCATGCAGGCTGGCGGCTTTGGAACCGCCCACCTGCCACTACACAGAGCCCAGGCATTAACCCCTGCCTGGCCAAGCTGCAGCTCAGGGAGGTGCTAGAGGCAAGCCACAAATACATGAAGACACATAAGCGGAACCAATATCCAACAGACGCCCATGTTCTATCTCTGCCTGGGCCTGAAATCGGGTGCTTAGTGCAGCCTTTCCCCAAAGTGGAGTCCTCCATATGTATTGGACTACAACTCCTGGCATGCTGGCTGAGGATGATGGGAGTTACTGTAGCTGGATTCTGTGGCCAACAAGAAAATGATTAAGAAGACTATTCTTTTCCTCGACTGCCTGCTATGTCTACATCAAACTGTTCCAGAGTCCCACAGCAGCTGCAAAAGTTGAGGCCGGAATGATTTTGGGTTGTATCCAGTATTAGCCTAACTTAAGACCCATTCATTTCAATGGGTTGACTCTAAATAGGACTAAAATTGGATACAACCCTTTATTTCTAGTTCACACTTCAGTAGCAATTACTTGTCAAGCATAGCAGGAACACATATAACGTTCCTGCACCACCCAGCATGTCAATGCACACACCTCTTTGTCAAATTATAATATAAGTGGATGGGCATTTTATCTTGTGAAACCTTGGCCTGAGGCACAAACATTCTGGCTTCAGGCCCTGCAGGTTCAGCTTTTACCTGGCATTGTGAAATTGTTTAACAAACTCTTTTTGCAGCTTCAAACTGGCATCAATCTTACTCACTCTTTCAGACTGTGCAAAGGGATGGCCCTGTATTGATCTGCCACCACGAATACAAAATCTCTTGATTTCTACCCTTTGATTTCAAGCTGTGTGCTTTCATACAAGACAACAGATGGTCTCGCCCTGTACATGCTGTCTTGAGCAGAGTCCTTCCCAGAGGTTTTTTGGAAAGTTTTCTGCTGAGTAGATTTAAAAGGAATAATAAGCGTTCAGACATACCGTTTTGCTACTGCAATTTGCTATGCAGCCAGACGTTTGATCATCCAGATGTCAACCAGTCTCCCAGTACACATGAAAGGCTTGCTGGTTTGGTATTCACTAACATCTACAGGTTACAACAGCCCTCTTATTCAAGGCACTGCCTGCTTGCCAACTGTTCCCTCAGTATTAGAGGATCACCACTGGACCACCATCCCCTGTAAGAAGGAAAACGAACTCCTCCACAGCACCACTCTCCCCCTAAATGCCTACAAGCCCACTGGAACTACAGTTTTCCCATGCATTTATCTGGCTTCTGGGAGAGTCTCCATGTATAGCACAGGTGGGGGAACCTGTGGCCCTCCTCCAGATGTTATTATTATTATTATTTATTTATATTGGCCTTGCTGGCTGGGGCTGATGGAACATCTGCAAGGCTGCAGACTCCCCACCCTTGATGCACAGGAATTGAAATGTTTATGCGTGTGTGTTTTGACTATTCAGAGGGGTGAAGACTAAGGGTCAAGACCCTTCACCTTTGGCAAATGTGGGCTCAGGCTATACGATACCCTAGTAAAAAGTGACAAAAAAGTTTCACAATCATGGCTGTTTCATTAGATGTCACCTGAGTGTTAAATTCGCTTATAATTTTACATTTGAGCTACTTAAATGCAGTGCGCTCTGTGTGCATCTGATAGTTCTGGACCTTCAAGCGGTTTACTTAGTAGCTCAGACGGCCAGGCAGAAGATGACTTCTTTCAGAACATAAAATTATATTTAATAGTGGGGTGGGGGAAACACTGAACTATAATTGTGTCTGGAAGTAACCAGAGATGAATTCCTACTTTCTTTATTCCAGGAGATATAGTACCAAGCGTGAGTAAGTTATAAAGAAAAAAAGAAGCTCCTAGAAAATGTGAACACATATCTGTCAAAATTATCACAGGGAGAAGGCGTGTTGGACTAATAACCAGTCCACTGCAACTACTGGTTGGAGATGATGGATGTTGCAGTCCACCACTTCTCCATGTATAGCACAGGTGGGGGAACCTGCAGTCCAAACTTTCTCAAAATGCAATGAAGTCAAATGATGTTCAAGAACTGTTCCACCCTAATGTGACATCACAACTGTTTACATACAAGTACCTGTTTCCTCCTTTGACCTCACCAAACCTCTTTTCTAATTTTAGTTGCAGATACAAGTTGAAGGTTCAGCATTTTTGATAATTTGATTCCTTCTATGAAGACCTGGCCCCCAACTTCTTCAACCTAACCTGGGGAGTTTAAACACAGGCCCCACCGGTGCCACCCTTCAATAAAGGCCATTTCTTTCTGTGTACACAAGAGCATTCCTTCTCCCATTCTGTCACACTAGAAAATCCCACGCCCCAAGCCATGCTTACATAAACATAACTTGCCTAGCTAGACATCACAGCATCTTCAAGAAGCAATGTCCTTATCAGTGGCATTTTTCTCAATCCACTGGTGGATGACGATACCCACAACGCAGCTCACAGCAGCCGCAGCAGCAAGTAGAATCCGCAAAAGGAACAGCACACCAATTCCCCTGAGCAGTGAACATTGGACCATTGCAAAAGTTGTGGCTGCGGCGTGGAGGGTACTTTAAACATGCTCTACATGATGGCATTACAACATGGCAAACTATATGTGTGCTGCCACACATCCAACAGAACGGGAGATTTTTACCAAGCCATCACAGAAGTTAAGATAAAAGGCTCATGATGGGTGCAATATCACCAGGTCCTTATGGTGAACCGCTGTAGCCAAACAATCCACCACCAGAAAGCGTACTTCCTGGAGTACTTCGGTTTCATGTTATTTTCAGGACATGAACAGTTGTAGATTTGCCCACAGTCAGAAGGAAAGTTCATCATGAAAGAATGAAGACACCTCATAAGAAGTTTAGAAGAGCAAAAATTAACATTAAAACTCATCCATGGTTTGTAACGGATAGTGAAGGAGAGGAGAATGGCAGCGCTTGTGGAAGGTTTTTTATCAGCCCAAGCACATCCACGGGACGTGAACAGATAGGGCGCACCTCAGAAGAATACTACAAAAGAAAGGGGAGGTTGCCTTTATAGAAAAAGCTGCCTGGGAAGTGTCATCAAATGCTTAAGAGGTTGACAGCACATCAGATTCAGCCAAAACAAATTCCTTCCAAGCCCTCCTGAAGACACAGCTTTTCTGCAAGGACCTTGGCTCAGCTTACTGTTTCCTGTACCCTACTGAAGCTTTCCCCAAGCTGGTCCCTTCCAGGTGGGTGCAACCATAACTCCTGGCTAGGAATGCGGGGAGTTGCAGTCCAACACATCTGGAGGGCACCAAGTTGGGAAGGCAGCTCTACTGCAACTAAGCACATGGAACTGGAACAACAGCATAGACTCCCCTTGTTTACCATTGCCTTCCTTTCGTCTCCCCTGCCCTCAGGTCAAATTTTAGATTGTAAGCGCCTCAGGAGAGGGGCATTATATCTGATGGCGTTATGTCACCCAACAACAAATTGCATGCTTTCGCACTTAAGAGTCATGGGCAAGATGGGGGGGGGGAGGACTCTGCTGCCCTTGGGATGAGAGGAAAGGGCAGTTATTGAACAAGACCCATGAATAATGCTGGGCATTCAGTCCCAGGCAGTCTCGTGTGTACCAAAGGCAGGGGCGGAGGTTAACAGCAGCAAAGAGGAAGAGAAATTCTAAGTATTGTCAGCTTCCTGTGTACGTGCAGAAGACATTTAACCCCAACAGATACTCTCCGTATAACATCAGCAGGTGTCTGCAGATGTGGAAACAGGATGATTTCGTCTGCATCCCTCTACTCTGGTGCCTCATAAAAACTCCTTGCCTTGACAAGATAAACCTCCACAGAGCTAGGGCTGTTACACTCCTATCACCATTGCAGCCACAGACCGGGTAAGATGGTTTCTGGCACATGGAAGGCAACAAGCCAATCACCCTATTGCATCCACCACAAGAACCAAGGCCAGACGGCTACTTTAACTTCCTCAGATGTGAGACCCAGAGTTTGTGAGGGTGTGAAAACTGCGCACCACACGGCATGGAGACAAGACACTTCTACAAGAGCTAGGAGTTGCGTTTGCTCCAGCTGCTTTCCTTCAAGACGGGTCCCTGCTCCCAGGTATTGTCACAAGAAAGAAAGCTCATCAGTTAAGAGAGGGATTCCCTTCCCTACAATGTCGGAAGGGAAGACACTGTGAGGAATTTTACACATTCTTTGAGAACAAATCTACACAATGCGACGCTCTGCAGCTGAAGCCCTGCCTCTGCCAGTCAATTTGCTCACAAGCGAGCCATTTCATGAGGCAGGCTAGGGGGCTTACTAACCATTCTTGTGTGACTCTCTGTGCATATGCAGTTGGCACCAAAAAAGAAGAAAGAGGTGTATAATCCGCTCCAAAGATGAAGCAGGGTGTTGCACCCCCTCCCTCGGACTCTGAACACTACGCAAAACCATTCTAAGACATCTCAAGGAAGCCATGTGCTGCATTTGCCTCCCGGCTTCAAATGTTTTGGCACTGTGACATGGTAAATGGCCGAGAAATTCCACCCACAGAAATGCAACCATAAAAGAGGGGAATTTAAGTTCCTCCCCCATGTTACACCGTTCAGCACCGGGGCCCAACTACACAACCTGTTGCTCCCACACTCTCCCAAGATCAGGCCTATTACATCTTGCTCCTCGTTGACAGAGAGAAAAAGATGCCTCACGAGGGAAGCTGTGGGGCGTGGAGAAGCAGGTCTTGCCCATTGCTGAGTGGGCAGAACAGTTTGTACCAGCTGGTCAGGAGTCAATGCCATATTCTCTGGCAGGAAGCCTACTCTCTGTGTCACATGAGGAGGGAGAACCCGTGGCCTGCATGTGGCCCTCCAAGACTTTCAATGGGGCCCTTGTAGATGCCTAAGCTGCTGCTCCAAATTTCCAGCACATCATGCTCCCACAAGCCTGCCACTCAGCTGTCCAATGGGTGGGGAGAACATGATTTCCTTGCAGAGGATGGCGCAAGGCAATGCCCTTCCAGAAGTCTGTCCTCCCCGTGTAAATTACACCCACACCCAGCCTGCAGATGGTAGATGTGCAATTGTGATGGGGATGACATACAAAGAGGGTCATCCCCACATGTTGTCCTCTCCATGAAAATCACACTTCCCACAGCCTGCCAAACAGCTGCATGGTGGAATGGTTGGTGGCAAGGAGTACAATTACATGAGACGGGTGGCATATGGAGAGGTGTAACCTTTTCTTTCCCACATGCCAGTCCTCTCCATGAACAGGTGCACAAATGGCAGGGGGAGAAGTGTGCGCGTGCAGCAATGGGGACACCAACCCAAGCCCCACCCACCACCAGCTCTGGCTACACCCACCAGCATGCAGCCCACCACTGCATGCATTCCTTGTGTGCAAAAAGGTTGCACAGCCCTGTCATATGTGGATAGTGCTAAGCAATGGCAGCTGGTAAAGTCGCCAGCTTTGCACCCCTGGGAGTGGCACAAGCAGGTACCAGATGGCCCAACTCACACAAAAGTCCACTTAGCCAAGCAGTGTCTATTCCCGAGTCACAGGTACAATAGTGAGCGCTAGCCAGAGGCTTCCTCACTTCTAGGATTACATCGAAAGTCAATCCTCAAATTGTTGTCTCTCCAGTTTTGTACAGAGATGGGAGAGGGCCTGCACTCTGGCTTCCCTGAACACATTCCAGACTGTATGAAGCGTCCTCACAAATCACACAAACACTAAACCCTCAGAAATGTGCCAAGCCTGTAGGATTCCGGTGAGGACTTCTGCAACACCAAGTGAGGCTGCAGCTTCACTCCAGGAAAGGCCCGGGGAAGGGAACACATGACTCAGAACCGACATCAAATATCTATTTAAACAAGACATGCAATGCAAATGGTTCTCTAAAGCGACACCCAGGATAAATGTGCATTGTTCTGGATAGCCGAGAGTTCGCATTAACAAGGGGTTTAGAGAGTAAGTTAGGATCTTTGCTGTAAGCTTTGAACAGACTTTGTGACTAACAATGGGCCATTCTAAGAAAGGTCTTTGCTTACTGGACTGTAATTTGTATTGTGCTTGTGGTTTCAAGGGGTGAATGAATTGAAGAATAACTAGTTGCTCTGAAGCGCCTTGATTAAATGGAACAACAAATCCCAACATAGCTCTGGAAAATCTTCAAGCATCTAGGGATCAAAGTGCACTCTTCGTTACAGAAGAAACAAAAGCAGTGCTGATGGCAGCCCAAAACTGCCTGCCTGAAGAGTCTGGGACCATTTCCTTTTACACACAGATTACCACAAATGGGTCTTGATCATGCCATTTTCAGGGCACGCGTCTGCGCTAGTGTCTCCAGTGAGATGCATCCCATGTGAAAACAGAAGCTATGATGTGTCACACCCTGTGCAGAACAGCAGTCAGGAAAGAGACCTGGTTCAGACAACACACTAAACCATGGATATTAACCATTTTGTGGTTAAGCAGCATGGTTTAGCGTGTTGTCTGAACCAGGCTATGTCAGAAGTGAAACAGGCTCCGTTCTGCATTTACAGGCGGAGAGTGGCAGCCTTCAAGAAACCGGAAAGGGTCTATCTCATATAAATGACGTACTCTGCTGGAAAAGCCCTTACACAATGACGTCAAAAATCCAGACTGAACGACTTAAGGGAGAATAGTCTGGGATAGCAAGGAAATCACAACCCAGGCTGCAGAACACTGATAACACTGCAATAAGAGCCAAGGGGGAAAACCAGGGCAAGGCTAACAAGAGATGCGTTCTTCAGTTTTGGAGCGGAATGGAGCTCTCAATTGCATATGGCTCCAAGCTGGGAGAGCATCCATTTCCCAGGCTCACGATAGCCTGTGCAAGCTGGCCCAATGTCTCTTTAGGCTTAGCATGCTGATTAATTGATCAGGCAAGGACATTAAGAACAGAGGAAGCTGCATTATATTCGAATGTTGGTCCATCTAGCTCAGTATTGTTTATAGCAGGGATGGGCAGAAGGTAGATCGGAATGTACTGGAAGACCTTGGTGTGAATTGCAGTACATTGGGTGTCAGAAATTCTTTGACAATTGGAGATGTGAAGGCATGTCGGGGATGGGAAGACTTTGTCTATTTTTTCTCACTGAAGATGCTTTTCATTTTTTTCCAACAGAAAAATTGAAAACTTAAGGGGAACTCTAAAAACCACCCTCATGAAATATTTTCTTTTGGAATGAACAAAAGGTTTTACTCACTCAAAATGTGTAGCATGAAAGTTTATGTAAGACAATCTACAGCATTCAAGAACGTTAATTCTTGGATATTCTGTAGAGCTCAATGTTATAAAGTTTAACTTGCTATCCAAATATGCTGCTTAATATTATGACTATGACACTAAGTAATATACCTTCTTTTTACTAAAATGTTTCTTTTTTACAACATTTGTGATTGCAATCTTTAACTCTCTCCCCCTACTTCTCACATGGAAATAAAATACCTTAGACAGCACAGGGTGCACCAGTTTTCAGATTCCTCTCTCTAGCATTGGGTATATTCACAATTTTGTTTGTATAAAGCAAAACATTTATACTTTTGGCACTGCAATCCTATGTATACTTAGAAGTCTAAAAGAAGTAGGTCTTATTTCTGAGAAAACATGCACAGGATTCTTTTATGTAAGATACCTTTGAAGGGTTTTTACCTTAAAAGACAGCCTAAAAATATTAATATTAATAACATTGCTTAATAAGTTTCATAAATATGCCAAATAGCATTAATTTTATATGCTAAGAAAAAAGTCCTAGAACAATTGGACTTTTTTTTTGAATAAGCATGTATAGGATGGCACACTAAGCTATAAATGATACATTTTCTGTTGTTAAGCAGCAAAATAAGTTTAGGTTTGACAAGAAAATATTGCATAGATTTCATCCCCCACCCCGCCCCAATTTCAATTTTTTCCCCAGGTGAAAATCCAAGTGGCTTCAAATTTTCTGGAAATTTTCCATCTCTGCTCCCAATGTTTAGCAATAGTAACTATGAAAATTCCTCCCCTTCCCCCAGCACCTACCACCACCACCTAATTAAACTGCTCTAATGAAGAAAGCGTGGGGTGAAACTAGGCACGAGTCTTCGTATGTGAAAGGATTCTGAGCTCAGTTCTGGTACTGAAAACATATTCTTGGGCTGAGCATATATGCTCAGAGGCACCTGTTCCTTAATTCTAAGTGTACAGAAGACCTCCAGAGCTGTCATTTAACATCTGGGTCTGATTGGTGGGGCTGTAAAGATAAAAAAAGAAAGAAACTGGATCCATGAAGATTTAAATTTGGCAACCTTGGTTTACACTGACTGGTAGCATCTCTTCAAGGTTTTCTGCAGGAATTTTCCAAATCTTTCCTGGAGATTTCCCAGCTCTCCCTAGGATTAAACCTGGGAACTTTCGCATACAAAGTATGTGCTCTGTGACGGAGCTACAGTCCTTCTTGCTACAGTCAAGTCTTGTTAAATATTCCCTAAAGTAATGATGCCTGAAGAAATAGCCTGGTTCTTTAAAAAGATGTTTTAAATAGTTGCTATTACTTCCACCCCACCCCCATTCATTGAAAAGCAAACAAACAAATTTCAACTGTAGGTTGACCGCGAGATTTCAGGATAAAAGCCAAAAAGAACTATTCCTCAAAAACAGACAATCTTGTGGCACCTTAAAGATTAGCAAATTTATTATGGCATAACTTTCCATGAACTTCAGTCCACTTCATCGGATGGATGAAGTTTAATCCTAAACTGCAAATATATATACGTGTGTGTGCGTGTGTCCGTGTCCAATACACAGTGTATATACACACACACACACACACTCATTGGTTTCATTATTTATTTCATTTCTATACCGCCCAATAGCCAAAGCACCCTGGGAAGTTCACAAAAATTAAAGCCATAAGATACTGCAGACTAATATGGGTTTCCCTCAGGAAATCATTCAGTAAATGGTTCACAACGTACCCAATATGTTAAATGTATTACTGCATTTAATATGGTGTGTGTGTGTGTGTTATTAAACAGCAGCTGTGTGATGCACAATTAAGATCAGAAAGCATTTTTAAAACCCTCCCCGCACACCACAGTCCTGACACCCTAAAATGGGGAGGGGGAGGTTATCATTGGATTTTTTTTTTTTAAAAACACACCCTTCTTATCCTGATGGGTGGCCAGTGGCAATTATTTGACTCCCCCGACCAAAAATAAAAACCTGAAGTGCTAGTTTTCGCACTAGCTTCCTACACAGTTCCTCCTATCTCATCTGGATACACATCAGGGAAACTCAATGCTGACTGCATTCAGAGTATAGGCAGAAGCCCTGCCCCAAACGCTTGTTCCCTCCTTGAACCCATCCATGTGCTCTCCCCTCCCAGCAGCCTCCTCTGTGCCTGAGGGCTGAGGCGGAACAGTACGGGCAGGAGGCATCTTGTACCAGAGACACGCCAGCGCACGCAGCTCCTGAGCTGCCAACAGAAACTCTCACTTTTCAAGTTCAGTGAGTCTCGGCCCCTCCCGCAGAGAGGGCAGGAATAAGAGGGTGCTCCCACTCACAGAAGAGCCCCTCAAATTTCTAGGCCTCAGCAATCTCCAAAGCAGTAGGCCTACTTGACACTATTGATTGCAATTGTTTCCCCGACTTCCAGAGCAGTCCCCCGGGAGAAGCATGCCTCCATGGGAAGTGCCTCCAGAATCTCAAAGCACTCTTTTGCTCAATATTTTATCAAAACGTTGGTGGCAACACTGCTATAGAAATACACAGGGCCAATTTCTTGCAGGACTCATCCCATAAACCTCTACAATGCCAGGCTAGACCCAGGCTTCTCCTCACACCCTAGTCAAGTGAAGTCCTTATGGGTCCCCTCCAATTGAGCAGCTCACCCTGCCTCCCAAGGAGGGCTACGGGATCTCCCCACCACACGTGCTCACCGTTCTCCATCCTGAGCACCATACTGCCAGCGGCAGAGAGCTGTTACAGACCACTGTCGACGTCCGTTCCAAGGCTGGGGCAGCTCGACTGGGTAGACACCTGCGTCTGACTTGCTGTCTGGCTGCTGCTTCCTGGAATGAGTCAGGTCTTGTCCCAGGCTAATGGGCGGCTCTCGCCTGGGACGGATAGGCGTCATTACAGGCCTGCCTGCAACTGAGATAACCAGTACCGCCCTGTTCCTGTGCTGATCCTTCTGTCTTCGGAGGGCCGTTAACCCCTCATGTTCTTGACGACAGATGGAAACTACAACTGGATGGATGCAAACACAAGGGCTGGCACTAAAAAAAAAGATGGGGAGGAAAAGTAGAGTTCCTTTCAATGCTGGAAGCAAAGGGCAGGGGTCTCAGAGCTCACTGATGAGTGCTGCTCCAGTAGTCTGGAACTCTCTTCCGAGGGAAGCTAGACTGGCTCCCTCCCTGATGTGTTTTAGGAGGCAGGCAAAGACTTTTTTGTTCCGGCAGGCCTTTGATGAATGATCTGGTCCTTCGTCTGTGCCTAGAAACTTTTAAAATTGTAATTTTAAATGTTTAAATGTTTTAATATTGGAATATGTTTAATATACTTTTAACTTTCATGTATCTCTATAGGTTTTTAATGTATATGTTTTAAATTTTGTAATTCCGCCTTGAGGCCCAGCAACGATAATAATAATAATGCATATTTTGGGAGCAATACGTTGAGACCCACTTATTAGATTGTAAGCCTATGCGGCAGAGTCTTGCTATTTACTGTTTTACTCTGTACAGCACCATGTACATTGATAGTGCTATATAAATAAATAAATAATAATAATAATAATAATACTAGGGTAGTGGCTGCAGTGTTGAACTACGCATGGGGAGACCAGGTTCAAGAGCCTACTATTTTTGTGAACCGCCCAGAGAGCTCCGGCTATTGACCAGTATAGAAATGTAATAAATAAATAAATAAAATCTCTTGAAGATAACTGGATGACACCAGTACTGAGATATCATGACTTGACTGGCCATTTTTACAACAATCCTATGAGATGGGATAAAATGGGGTCTGGGATGGGAGATCTATGCATGCCAACTTGAGCTACTTGGAAAGGTGGGATATAAATACATAAATGATCAATGCTTTAATCCATCCAGATTATTAGACCTCCCAAACAGCCACCCATTCCTGAAATGGCTTTCAGAGGGTCTAGGAAGAGTCTCTAAATACACCACCTTTTGAAGGACAGCTTAGGAAGGAAGAGAGCTCTGAATTGCTGGGTTTTTGAAAGGGGTGTCTGCCTGAACAGTTTGGAGAGTATTTTGTTTACACAAATGGGTCTGAAGGCTCAAAGGAGAGAGTTAACAGAGGCTGTCAGGCCCAGCCCACCTTTCCATCTGCCCACTCCCAGTCTAGGCACCTGCCTTCTAGCACACAATGCAAAGTGAAAGCAGCCAACCACGGTGCAACTCTCACTGTTCACAGGGTGCCCTTGCATACACAGCCTTCCCATCAGGCTCTGGAAAACAAGAACCAGTCTCACTCATCTCCCTTCTTGTTTTTTTTATATATTTTTATTATTATTATTATTATTATTATTATTATTATTATTATTATTATTATTATTATTATTATTTCTATTTATATCCCACCTTTTCCCCAGTAGTGGGACTCAAGGCAGTTTACAAGATTAAAACATGTACAATTAAAACATATAAATATAAATTACAAAAGTTAAAATAGAATTAAACCTACAGTAAAATTAAAAACGTGTTAAAAAATGTAAGAACTGTAACAGGTTAAAGGGGGGGCAGGGCGGAATCCAATACATTAACACAGGTCCAGTATCATTCCAAAACCCTGCTGAAACAAAAAAGTTTTTGCCTGCCTCGGAAACTGTAGCACAGAGGGAGTCAGCCTAGCCTCCCTGGGAAGGGAGTTCCAGAGCCTTGGAGCAGCCACCGAGAAGGCCCTCTCCCACATACCCATCAGGTGTGCCTGGGATGTTGGTGGGACTGAGAGAAAGGTCCTAGCCACTGTTCTCTTGTGTGCTGGGTCCTCTGAAATTGTAAGCCTGCAGGCAGGGACTGTCTTGTTTAGTTTTACACACTGCAGGTAATCCACTCCAGAAGCCGTTTTGACTAAGGACTGGGTTTAAAAAATACTTTAAATAAACGCAGTCCAATGCATCTGGACGCCCTCAGCATGGGGAAGGCTGGTCTACTAGACCTTTCCAGGAAACTCATCTTGCCACTTGGGCACCACTGAAATTTCAGGGACTGCTCTAGGAATGTGCCTATCCTGATGTGGGTTGGTAAACTACTGAACAAAGGACCACCATGCATGCATCCCAATCAGCCACCACCACCACCACAAAACCCATACTTTCCATACTACCAGCTTTCCGGCTTGCTTCATCCATTCTAGGCCACTATCATTTGTACGCTTTCAGTTAAGCATATGCTATCCTTTCTGGCTTCCTGTGCCCTGAGGCTAGAATCACCACATGGAACCATTCACACATCATCCCTGGGTGGCTGGGACTCTTCCCAGCAGGATTCAGGACCTGGGAGCCTTTGCCCTGTTTCCAGGTGTGTTGCCAGGAAGGCCCATAACTCCTAGGCTCGACAGGCGGATGCGAGGACAGGGCTTCTGCGCCCTTTACAGTTAAACAGAATATCAACAAGTGGACTATGACAAGGCACACCTGCTGACTTTCCTTCCGCTGCCTAGGCACAAGAGCCCTAGTTCTTCCTTGCATCTGGTCACCCTAAGAGCTGTCACCACAACTTCCCCCCAATGAGCTTGAAACCCCCCATACAACCTCAAACAAGGGCTAGTGGCAGTCTGTCTGCAACCCCACCACTACTCAGGGCTAAACTACATGCCACGTTAAATACATACCTTGCCACTGAGCCTAACTTTCTTTTTTTTAACTCCAGGTAAGTACATAGGGCCCCAATTCAGATCAGGACCACTGGGCACAGATAAGAGAAGATTTAGGCCTTCCCCCTGCCTCTTCCCCCTCTCTTAAATGTCATTTAGCTTTCAGAGAGAAGAGCATGAGGGGCCAACCTGAGGAGCAGGTGCAAAGAGTTGACACAGACTGCACCTAAATCGCAAAGGAATGGCTGGTTTCAAGGTTTTTAAAAATACAGAGCTGTGGTCTTCCTCTGTTAATCATTTAGGAAAGTCGAGTTTCAAGGATTCACAGAAAGTAAGCTATATCTTGGTGTTCTGTATTTTCAAGGGACATTTCCTTACAGGATATTGAGTAACTTGCTATTTGAAGCCAAGTTAAGTAAGCGCAGATAAAGAACCAGACCTGCAGTGCCCTCTGCTGGTTAAAGAAAGGCACCATACAGCACCACTTTTGCCTTCGACAGAAATTTCATATTTGGAATACACTCCTGGGTCAGTACAAATAATTTCCCTGCCACTATCTCTACTCCATTTTAAGATATTCAGACTGCAAAAAGAATTACACATTTCATGAGGCGACAGCTATTTGTACGGGGCCATTACGACTATAGGCTACTCCTTGCCCTCTAAGGCTTCTGGAAGTGATGTCAGAGAACACGTGTGAATCACTCTAGAGTCACCCTGCAATGCTGCCAAATCTTCCCTTCTCTATAAGCATCATATCCTGATAGATGCCAGACAGGAGGGCACCCAGACCAAGAAAATAATGGAGGAAAGCCAGTTAATAAGCCAAAGACAGTTCTGATAACATCCCAACAGTCTTCGTTCATTTACCCCTTTCCCCTTCTTCTCTGCCCACATCTTCATCCAGTTCCCTCCACACAAAAGGTGGAGCCTGAGGGAATCGTTGTAGAAAAATGCATCCCCCAAAACTCAGTAGCAAAACCAGTAACGATCACACTGTGGCTGGTTACAGCTCTTGAGCCATTCAAAAGTTGCTCCCAGGCAGATCAAGAAATTAAACATAAGTTAATGAGTAAACTTTCTAGCATGCCCACATCCTAGGGACGCAGCACAGAGCTGCGTCTGACCCCTCCATTTCCCAGGCCCGGACTGCGGCTGAGAGAGTACAGTCTGTGTGATCTAGAAGGCTCTTAGGTAGCAGATCCCTATGGATCATGGCCTGAGCTGGGGACTAAGGAGGACATTGCAGGGGTCTGTAGCAAAAAGGAAGATATGAAGGAGACAGGTGATGACTCTAAGAAGCATGCTTTTAGATTAAGAAACTTTGAATAGTTCTCTGATTCAAAGAGTAACACACACATGCTGAAGAACCAGCCATAAACAGGCTTTTATTTGCCTCTACCAAGTTGCCAGGCAAAGAGACCACAAGAGCTTCCTGCCCCTCAGCTGCTGTTGCTACCACATCCTGTTTTCCTGATGACAGCTGCCTCTCACTGCTGCATCAGAGAAAATAAACGTCAATGCTGCCAGGAAAGGGCTCCCCACTCCAAGTCTGCTACATCTACCACTTTAGCAGCAGGACAGCCTGCTCCCAAATTCACACTTATAAGGGACACACACACACAAATCTTCACACTCACACCTGAGGCATAACAATCCCAGATGTCTGGAGCCTCCTGGTTGTGCAGAGTGGAGGCCTGGTTTCCATGGACACACTGGCTTCCGTTTCCATCAACTCCTGCCAAGTCAGAATACCCTTCTGCCTCAATGTTGGGGATGGATCCAGCAGCCATCTGGGAAAAGGCTATCCCCCATGTCCATGGAAGTAGGGAGAACATAAACAGCCTCTTGGATTCTCCCTCACATACTTCATGACAAACTCCAGCTGTGCCCTCTTTCCAAGCTGCTGGGTGATGAGGGAATTCCTCTCCCAATCTGACACAAGACTGGCGCCCGCCAACCATTGCTCTGTCATGCACATCACTGCCAGATGGCATGTTGCAACTCAGACAGTTGTAGCTGTGTTAGTTCTACAGAATAATGCTTAAGATAACAAAAATGTATTTTTATTGGACCTTTGTTTGTGGAAGACAGTTATGTGCTATTTTGAGTTGCACAGAGTAGTTCAAACAGCAGAGTGTTGATTTCTATGTCACTTGAAAGCTGACCTACCACTGTATCATCAGGTAAGAGTTTTCACTTTCCCCTTCTTGTATTTCAAGTTATTCTCCATGAACCATGAATTAATGCCTGCTCTGCATGTTCAACGATACCACCCTTTAGACCAGGGGATTTGCTTTTCTCTTGTTGCTGAAAGTCTGTGCCCCAAACCTTTCGACCAGAAAACTCAAATTCTGAATCCAGAATAAATAACTTGATTAGGGAGGCACAGTTTTGATTTTATAGTATTTGGAATTTCTTTAGGTCTGCCGGACTCGGGAGGGACACCTGACCTGTGCAAAAAAAGGTATGGTCAACTGACTTATTAAGGCTGCCATCGTATGGTCCCTGGGAGGGTGTCCCAGATGCCATTTGATTTTTTGGCTCTCTCCGCCCTTTGAAGGTGGTGAGAGAGAGGTCAGCAGAAACCTTTGCAGCTCTTAACTCTCTGACGTTGGAGTTCTGACAGTAGTAGAGGCAAAATAGGGATAGTTGTGGGGAGGGGCATTCTATGGCAGGAGAGCCACAGACCTCCCATGCCCACAACACACACTCAGAATGGGAGGAAATACCAAACTAGCCTTAGAGCTACATATCTCATTTTCTGCCCACTGGCATCAACAGGTGTGAAACAGTTTAAGGAAGGCAAAAACAGAAAAGTAAAGAAAAGCCATTCCTTCTTCTCTTCTGCAGGACTTTGGATTTTTGGAGAGCTCCAATGTTGGTGCTCCCCATCCCAAGCAGTATGATTGCTCTGTAAGCATTTTAAAGCTTTAATTTTATTGGGGAGACAAAAAGATGGGCGCCGACTGTGAAAACAAATCAGTTAAGAATGAAATCAACTTTTTTTAAAGAAGTAACTAACAATGGTAGATAAAGTTTCAATAAATGTGAATTCACTGAACTCTTTGAACACCTGGGTCAGCCTACAATTACTACATTTTTAAATAAATGCAATTAAAATAGTGATCTTTAGTATCAGCTTTAAAGACTAGCCTTTTCCGGCAGGCCTACCCAGATGAATGTGAAATCAAGATTTTTTTAAGATGTGTTGTTCCCTGCCTCGATCCAAAAGGAGAGGCGGATATGAAATCATCATCATCATCATCAATAAAAGTTTATGTTCCTGTTTCAAGATACCTGTAAATACATCAGGTGGTTAGTAGGAGACCCTTTGCTATATTGCTAGGGTTTTCTCTGACTGTTGCAGGGCCAGAGAGGCTTCTATGGGGGGGGGGGTAGCCAGCAGGGGGCTCTGTGGGGTAGAAACGCCTCCTGGGGCCTCCCACAGTTGCCCACTCTTAGGGCCTAGGGTGATGGGGAAGGTTGGAAAGTACCATCATTCCTTGGCTACCAAGACCAATAGTGGTTACTAAGATCAATGCAGAAACCCCCACCCCCCACCCCAGCCATACATTCAAACTTTCCTCCATAAATATTATGGGCTAGAAACTTACTCTTTTTTCAGAAGGGAAAAATCAGGTTCTGAGAATTTTGGGGAAAGCTACCAGATTCTACATTAGTTGCCCTATTCAACCGTAACAGCTGCGATCAGCTGAGTCATTGAGATTCCTAAATTCCTTGGCAAAGACAGAACACAAGAAATAGAAATAAGTTAGGCATTATCTCTTATTCTTTGGGACCAGTGCATCACAACAGTCTAATCTAAAACACAGGGTACAGCAAAACCTGGGGCTTTGCTAGTGAACCAGGGAGTTCAAGATTACAATGGCAGGCTTAGCAGAGAAGCCAGTGTCTGTACTTGAAATAACAGCCTCTTGATTTTAAGTGGCTTTAATACTGGATCCTTCTACCTCATCTACTTCCACCCACCCAACCCACCCAAAAACCACAAACGTATCAGTCGAATCAGTACTCACCGCCCATCCGGTTATCTCACAGTAAGGAAGTAGAGGCAAAAAAACAATTCTATCCCATCAAGTATTCACACTAGGGTTGTCACCTTTTCTCTAATAGGGGGTTCTGATCAACAGGCAGACATTCATCAGGTGAAGCTTTAGGCCTCACCAAATTTCAATGCTGGAGAAAACCTGCAGCCAATTTAACAGCTGTGTGATGGATGTTCAAGAGGCAGATCTTGTCAGGAAAAAAAACTACACAGTAATTTGGCCAGTTATCTGGTTTTGCTCCTGATTCCATTTGCTCTGTTTAACGTGTTTTGCTATTTCACTACATAACATTGATTTTACTGTAAGCTGCCTTGCCCAGTATCCTCCTCTGGTAAGGCAGCTAATATTTCTTAAAAATGAGATGACAGGGTTGAGCATGGAGCAGGGCCAAGGCCTCAGGAACAGGCTATCCTTCATATGCCACAAGGCAAAGTCCAAATTGGCCAGCAGAACTTTGTGACCCATTACAGTACAGCCCTTTATAGAAAATATTCTCCCCCTAGGAAGGTCGAGCAAGAGGTCACAGCCACAATCCCACTGCTAGACATTCAATCCCTCCACACACTTTACAAGGGCTGCTTCAAATTACAATTCCCCCCACCCTGCTTTATTCTCATGTACACAGAAGCAAACATAAATCCAGGTGTACCACCATAGATAGCACCTGCAACTTCTCACAAAATGTACAGATACTGAGAAGACATAATTAGTGGCGTCCAGAGGGAAAACTCATTTGTGAAGTAGCATGGAGTTTGTATCCAGTTCGAGTCTCCGTGTGTGTGTGTGTGTGTGTGTGTGTGTAAACAGATTCCCACAGGGGTCAAAAGGAGATATAATTTCTAAATCATTGTAATCAAATGCAAGGCCATGGACCAACACTACCCCACTCTCCTTCCACCCATATATGCTGGAGGTTTTGCTGGTTCCTGAACCAAGGACTCAGTCGGATGGACTCCCCGAGTCCCACATCCCAAAGCAATTCAGTCACCTTTGATGGTGCAAGCTCCAGCAGACAAGGTTACACTTCAGCTGAACATTAGTGCATTAATTCTCAGTAAGTGGAAAGCTACAACACGATTAAAAGGCACTGAAACTTTGGTCCGAAGCCCTTCCACTCAGAGGGGCACCAATACGCCTGTCATGGCCTCTCTCGCCAGGTGAGTCACAGCAGAAGGTGACTAATCTACCCCTCCCCTCTGTCTTCCTACACCCCACTTTCTCTGCCATCAGCAAGACACTCCTGGACAGGGAAAGATAAGCACTTACCTGGCTTGGTGGTCACCAAGGCGGAGGGGCAGAGGAAGGCTTGGAAACTGGAGGCACAGAGCTCACTGACGGTGCCCATGATGGTGCCTCGACACAACACCCCTCTCAAGGCTGGGGAAGTGCTGCTGAGGAAAGGCTTAGCAGGTCAGAGCCAGCCAGAAGCAGGTGGGGAGGAGAGCCCGGTTTCAGAGCACCAAATGGCTCTTCCAAGCAGCAGCCGTGGCGGCCCCCCCTGCTTCCCAGCAGGAGGGAGACACACGCTGCGCAAGGGATCCCCAGTCCGGCTGGAGCAGAAGGAAAGTGGAGGCTCCCACGCACTGAGCCCAGCCAATCCCGGCTCCCCTGCCAGGAAACTATTACTACTACTGTACCGTACCACCGCCGCAACACACACAAAGCCACTTAGAGGGCAATTCAGTTTGGGAACTTTTCCCTGGGTGCCCCCTGACTCCACCCCGGCTGCTCCTCCCAGCCGCCCAGGGGAGGTTTGGGCAAAGGGTATTTTTAGGTCAGTTTTATCCGGCTTCATTATTAGAGCTTTTAAGCATCTAGTGAGCTGGGCTGTTGCATAGCAACAGTCCCTGCATAAAGGGAAGGTGCACGAAAATGTAGCCTATACAGATGCCGCCAAAGACTGGCATGTGTGTGGAAAGTGCAATCAAGCAGTGGGGGTACAAGTCTTAGAGTAGGGAAGCCGGCATGGCTCTTGCTTCCACCTGCTCAGCACTACAGAAGAAGAATCGGGAGCAGCACTGTGTAGATCTTTCTGGTAGGTCCAGTTTGAGACCACTTCTTTAGAGACAAGACGTGCTTTTCCCAGGAAACTGTTTCCACCCAAGCAAGACGGCGGAGCAGATTTTCCAGCAGCACTCTCATGGCAAAGGTTTCAAAACGTAAAAGGCTGCAATTGCATGCTGCAGTGTGGGCCTGGCCGCTATCGGCTGATTCTCAGCTGTTCTCTTAAAAGGTTTTGAGCCCTCAAGAGAACAGAAAAGTCAGCTGAGAGAGCTTGGACAAGAAAGAGTCTTGCTAGCGCTCCCCTTCGTCACAGTTATTGGCTGCCTTGCAACTTACTGGGGGTCACGCAGAGCTTGATTTGCACACCAGCCCCCAAGCAGCGCACAAGTTTCTTCTACATGTCGGCCTCGGCTTTTTAAAAGACCATTTCTGTAGGCAGTACGAAACCAATACCTTACAGAAAGAGGGATGTAAAGGATTCAAGGTAACTGAGCCTAACTTGCATAAATCCTTCAGAAAACAAAATACTTTTTTACTTATCTGAGCAAGGGAAGGCAAATTGCCCTTAGCCTGGCACAGAATGGGAAGCAAGAGTAGTACATGATTTCCACAAAACCATGTTTATGCGAAAAGTCAGCCTATACCCTGAAAGAGCCAGGACAATTGATGGACTGATAAGAGACAGAAAGCTGCAGAAAGAAGTCCATCCTTTTATATTTTTGCAGTGTTTCAACTTTTTTGGCAAATAAAGCTGATTTGAACCCTTCTTCATCTCCTCCCCTGCCACTTAGTCTCAGAGAGGCACAAGGCCTCCAGCCCAAAGATCCACCTTACACTTCTAATCCAGCCCAGTACCTTTTATGGAGCAGCAGAAGTCTCACTAGCAAAGCTGGTGCTATCACTGCATCTACAAGGATGCAATAAACAATATTAGGTCCAGATGGGAGTGCAACAGTACGAGCTCCACTTGAAATGTGCAAACCAGGCAAGACACATGCCACTACTCCAAAAAGGTTACATAGGACAAAACAACATAGCTATCCCTACACCCAGAATTCAAGGATAAAAGGAGAAATTTAAGAAAAGAAATGTGGGGAAATTGATTGTCAGGTGTCTATACTGGGTGCAGGCAAATGGCACGGGGTTGCTTCTCTGGGGAGTTCATGGAGAATAACTTGGCTCCACGACAGACAGCCAAGCAAACAGGATTCACTATATCCTCCTGTCTTCTTGTCCGATTCCGCACCCGGCTTCTCTTTCCCAAGTGGCCTGTAAAGAGCCATGACCTTCAGTATGGCCAAAAGCTCTGTGGTACAAGGTTGAACAGCAATTAAAAGAAGGAGGGACTGGTGGGAGCTCTACAGACACAGGTGCATGTGTGCGGGGGGTGGGGGGGAGGACCATCCACAGATGCTGGGATGGAAGCCTAATGCTCAAAGAACAAGGCTGCATTGGGTAATCAGAAATATGAGTCCAATACCTTGAAGGCAATCCCACAAAAGCTCTCTTAGCCACTGGATTATCCAACCAATGGCCTTCTGCTCGTATCTAACCAAAGGCCTGCTGCTGGGATGGAATGGGATGGGTCAGGGGGAAACCTGCCTGTCACTGTGAAGAGAAACGTAGCTTGTCTTAAGGGGCTCTCCCAGCTGCCTGGAATTGCTGGTCTAAAAATTATAAGCGATTTCCCTGGAAGTTTCATTTAGATGAAGCACTCTCAAGCTACTTCCAGAGTGCCTGGAAACGAAATACACAATGTCAACTTCCTCTTTTACAGGAAGTGCAAGATAATGTTCCTGCTAACAGCTAAACTGCTAGAAAGTGGAGGGCCAAGGAAATCCCCTCAGTTTCATAATAGTTTGATAAGCTTTGGGATCTACTGATCATGGGATGGGGTGGGGGAGAAACGACATTCACTAAATCAGATTCACACAAAAACAAGCCAAACCAAATACTTTTCATTTGGCTCCAATCCTCTTGCCTCTCAAGCAGAGAAGACTCAAATCATCCTTCCCTAGATTAATTTAGTTTGGGAGCCTAATAACCAACATCCACAGTAAAACTGGCACTTAGGTCTCTTTTTTTCCTGGTCGATACTCATCAAGGAACAATTTCTCATTGGATAATAGAAGGAATGTTTGAGCTGTAACTGTGCATTTTCTTCTTTTTTTATTATACAGTTTATATGCTATTGAATAGAAATAAAATAGTCTAAGGAATTGCCAGACAACTGTGCCATTCAATTAAATAGCAAGTTGTGAAAAATAAAGCACAGCTTTTAAGACAAGACATTTCTCTGCAGGATGGAGTGTAGGAGGGGCAGAAATGTGCAAGGTATGCAGAATGTGGATAGTGATAGAGCACATGCTTTCCATGCAGAAGGTCCCAGGTTGAATCCCTGGCTTCTCCAGGTAGGGTGAGGAAAAGAATCTTGCCTGAAACCCAGGAGAGTCATTGCTGCCAGTCATGTCATATAATCATAGAATAGTAGAGTCTGAAGGGCTCTATAAGGCCATTGAGTCCAACCCCCTGCCTATTGCAGGAAACTACCTTAAAGCACACCCGACAGATGGCTGTCCAGCTGCCTTTTGAAGGCCTCTAGTGTGGGAGAGCCCACAACCTCCCTAGGTAATTGGTTCCATTTTTGCACTGCTCTAACAGTATTTCCTGATGTCCAGCCAGAATCTGGCTTCCTGTAACTTGAGCCCATTATTCCATGTCCTGCACTCTGGGTGGTGACAATATTGGGCTAGATAGGCCAACGGTCTGACATAAGGCAGCTTCCTATGTTCCAAGGGTCAATATATGCAGTAAATAGGATGAAAGAAAGAAAAATAGTGAGAAGAGGGTACCCATTCAAAAAAGGCTGACACTTCCCTTGGCCCAAGCATCAAGCAGTCCAGAGAAGCCCATCCCACAGATGAGTGGCTAATATGGGCAGCCCTTGCCTTTTCTGTCAAGGCACTCAGTTGTGGAACGCCCTTCCTAAAGAGACCCACCTGGCTCCTATGTTTGTAGTCTTTTTGGTTGTATTCTCCCAAACATTTTTAACTGTTCAAGTGCATTTCAAACTGTGTTAGTGCTTTTTATTTCCTCCAATGCTGCTGTTTTTGTTTTTTACTTTTTATTTTGTTTTAAAATTGTTTAGGCTTTGCATTGTGTTTTATTACATTTCCATACTGTATGGCTTTAAGCTTTATTTTGTGAACTACCCAGAGAGCTTCAGCTATTGGTGGGTGGGAGAGAGAGACAGAGAAAAAAATAATAAATCAAACTTCAAAATCTCTTGTGGATTAACTTTCAGGATTTGCAGTGCTAGTTCCACCTTCTATTTTAAAATAGACATCAAAGTCTGTGATATGATCTGCAAATGAGGTCGCTGGAGACTTTAACTACTGGAAGACAGCTGGCAATAAAGGTGTGTGCCCCTAGGAAAATCCCATTTAGGGTGCAGCAGGACTTTTTCTTCCTAAACATGCATTAGATTGCACCGCTTAGTTACTTTGCTGCCCATCAAGTACCCTGGAGGCCCTGAAGCACTTTTGGCAGACCCCTTTTTGTTTCACAAAACTTCATTCCTTTGGCATCAGTGCCCATGATCATAACAGCAGGATACTATTATCTAGTCATATGCTGCCTGGTAGGAGCAGCTCAACACTGTAGGGTGGTATTTGCCACCATTATCTGCCACACGATGCGGCCAAGCACCCAGAGGATGCTACTCGGTTTGTGTCCTACATGGTTTGGGTCCAGGTTACCTGTGGGATCGCCTTCTCCCGTACAATCCACCCCGCACACTCAGGTCCTCTGGGAAGAATTTACTTCAGTCAGCAAAAACTAGATTAACAACCGTTACCCAGAGGACCTTCTCCACCGCCACTCCCAGACTGTGGAATGGCCTGCTGGGAGAGATCTGCCAACTCAATAGTCTTTCTGAATATAAAATAGCAATAAAGACTGATCTCTTCCGGCAGGCCTACCCAGTCGAATTTTCAGACCTCTGGCTGTTATTTTAATAATGTATTAGTTTTTATGTTTTAATCAATTTTATGTATTGTATAATATTTTGTATTCCATGTTGTTCCCTGCCTCGATCCAGAGGGACAGGCAGGTAATAAAAATTATTATTATTATTATTATTATTATTATTATTATTACTGCTGCTGCTACTACTATTATTATTATTATTATTATTATTATTATTATTATTATTATTTGAAGCGAAGATGGCAGTGTTTGGATTGCCCCTTTTTCCTATGCTTTTTAAACAAGGACAAGATGGCCTTGTTTAAGAGTCCATCTTGTCCTTAAACAAGGACAGGATGGACTCGATGGCCTTGTAGGCTCCTTCCAACTCTGCTATTCCATGATTCTAAGATCTGCCTCCTAGATCCAGGGCTCCCCCATGAAACCCAGCTATTGATGTTGCTTACACTGTACTCTGCCCAATAAGCCTCAAAAGAGGATCTCAAAAGGAGTCCCATGATGACTTCTGCCCCAAATGAGTGGGCCGAGCGAAGAAAGGTTGTTCTTTTCGGTGGAAATCTCCCTGCAAAGGAACAGACAGCTCTAGCTAAAGAGCACCAAGTGCATCAAGATAAGATACTGTTTCTACTTCAGATTCTGAGCATGCACATAGCCAAGCAGTAATAGGACTAGGGACAAGTGTGGTGCCTCAGAACTGGAATCTAAAATTATGTGAATAGCATATAAATGGAAAGTTGTCCACCAAGACAGAAAGCCATCCCAGTATTGTTCAGTCCTAGAAAATGAGAGAAGAGGCATTTCTTAGAATGGGACAGCAAACAGTTAATATTCCTGGTTTCAGCAGAATGAGACTAGCAAGCCAGAGTACTTACTGCATTATAAACATAATGTAGTCTTCTCCAATTTGGCACACTCCAGATGTTTCGGAATACAAAAGCATATGGAGGTTACTGGGCTGGGAAAGGTTAGCTTGGAGCAATACCTCTAGGAAAACTGTCAGTGTAAAGGAGAGCAGATAGACTCCGCTGGGTAGAGGACAAATGGGTGATGTAGTTGGGAAAGGGTAGTTTTAGCTTGATATTATTACGTACAATGTTTTAATGACAAAGAGCCTTGGTTGACCACCTGGAGGGGGGAGGAAAGACAGATTGCCAAGCCTTGGCACCAGGAAGACACTTCTTATCTATCAAAAGATCAATCATCATCATCATCATCGCAGAGGCAAAGGGAGGTATAAAACGGCCAGAAGGAGGGGGTCAGGATGAAACAGGAGAGAAACGGTATATAGTTGGGGGCCCACCCCAAACTCCTTGTCTTTGCGAAAGGATGTGGAGAGACCTTTGGTAGGGTGGGGGGCAAGGCCCTGCTTTTGAGTAGTCACAGCTAAGATTTTATTGTTTTAGTCGTTACTTGTTTTTATGCTATGCATGCTTTTATGATATTTCTAGTTATTCTCCCTATGTATCAACCTTACCCTTAGAATTAATAAAGTCTTCTACCTCACATAGTGAGCTTCCTTTGTCTTGGTTTGGGTCCATGCTAAATTCAGTGGTGGCAGCTCACAGAAGGGCTTGTTCTACCTTTACAGTCAGTACTGGCCCAAGTAAGGTGCCTGCCCATTTCAGCAGTTGCATGCCAAGGTCAGCAAGGCAGAGAGAAAATAGGCAGTGGGGAGAGAAGGAGGCTTAACCCCTCCTACGCCTGCTGATACAGCAAATGCTCTCTGGTCCCTCCCAAGCTTACTTCCAGTTTCAGAGCCCAGCTAGGGGGAAATATTTAAGAATGGCCCAAGTGTGGGGGACAGAACTGGCAGGCATGGGGGGAGAGGGAAGAGAGCTAACCCCACACATCCTTCCACCCACTGATTCTCCCCTACAACACTCTCCCCCTGTCAGGCACGTACACACATATAAATGCTATGAGAGAAGCCTGAGGTTGGGAAGCCTGTTTGTTCTGGACATGGAAAGGAGAGTTCTGCCTGCTGCTTGTGGCATAAAAGCTGCCCTTAATTAATAGTGGCACTAGCTCCATTGCTTTCTCACCTCTAGAGAGCAGCAGTGCATTTTCTGCGGCCGTACTTCCTCCTTGCTTCCCTCTCTCTGCCATGCATGCCCTCCCTCCCAGCTCCAATCCCTCATTCCTCCCCAGCTCTTTTTACAGAAATCCTTTAATCCTGGTGGCCGGTAATTCTCCATGCAGCAGGATTAGTGCCACTGCCAATCTGCTCCAGGCAGGGACAGGAAACTCAGACACCCAAACCCACCTGGGGGAAACTAACTCTCTCTCTCTCTCTCTCTCTCTCTCTCTCTCTCTCTCTCTCTCTCTCTCTCGTGTTCTAGGAAACCAGAAAGCAAGAAGGTGACAAGTCAGCAAACTAGATAGCACAGGCATCACATACAAAGGGCTCCTTTCTGGTGCCAAACAGGACTCCGACAAGTACTTTACACAATCCAGATCAATCCTTGCTTCTAAGGCATCATCAACCAGTCCCAGTGTTTGAAGGCAGGAGAAAGAAGCAGCAGAGATGCTTTGGGGTCATCAGGGAAGCCAAAATGCAGAAGCCAAGTTCTGCAAGTTTACTTAGATTTTCTGATTGGTGTCATTTGCAAGAATCTGGATTCCTGGAGGAAGTGGTTACTGGCAGGCTGGGAAGGTGGAGGATGGTGGGGAAAGGCAAAAGATTTCTGGAGTACAGATTGAAGTGGGGAGCAGAGAGAAGAGGCTGTGCGTAGGACCCACAGGGAAGGAAAAGGTGGTTCTATCAAATTCCTATACTGTGAAGACCCTCCTTTCAACCTCCCACTTATCCAATGAACCATTGTGCATTCTAACAGATGCTGCCCTTCTAAAGGATTCAAATTTTTCCTACCACAGTCAGGACTAGAAACACGTTCTTTGAAAAAAAAGAATGAAAGCAAGATTCTCATGCTTTTTCTGGTGGCAAGGATGGAAGTTGAATGAATTAACCTGGACCCATGTGCTTTTAAGAGGGTTTTGGGGGGGCTTGCTTCCCCACATACATGTAGATATTTTTCCTAACACTTCATCAATGCAGTTAGTAAGTGGTTAGGAAGAAATGGAGCATTTGCAGCTTCTTCAAAAGTGAGGAACACACAAAATTGGTGTACTGTGCTGAAATAGCAAGCATTCCTGACATGTGAAGGGGAACTGGCAAAATATCTTTTGAGGGTAAGGAAGAGAGGAGTTGAAGCCTACCCCAGGTGGAACTGCATCTGGGACCTGTATTTGAAACCTGTGTTTCTCTTGTTCACCTTTGGCCAAGCAGCAGCTTGTTGCAGACAGCACTACCGTGAATTCAACCACCCTAATTCCTTTTTCCTATGATCAGAACCCAGAGACAGAAGACAAAAGTTGCATCCTCAGCAACATTCCAACAGCAGTCCCTCCCTCCCTCTCACCCACCCTCCTGCTTAGGGCCAGAGCGAAGCGTATGCACATCTAGTGCAAGTTCCTCTGTGAATGTGCTGACCCAGCAAACCATCTTTGTTCTGAAGTGACTTTTAAACACAAAACCACCGCTCCCCTATGAGAAACCATTTGCCTATAGAACAGCGTAGCTACAACATTGCTAAAGAGTGAGGGTCAACTGCTCCACAGGAGCCCCCTTGCACAGATGAATAAAGACTAGGCTGGAAATGAACCACACAGCCTGAATTTGGGAAACCTAACACAAAATTCTGAAAATCTCAACCTTCTGTTATTTTCGGTGTGTGTGTTTTTAATCAAGTTTCTATCCTTTTAGGACATCAATGAAGTTTTGGAGGTACTGGGTAGTCTCAATATAATTGCTCAAAACCCAGAGATGATCAAAGAGATGCTTCTAATAATCACAAGACAGGGAACTGTGTGAAATACCAAAGCCCCGAACCCTCTCACACTTCTGTTGCCCATTAATGCCTCATATCTTTGCACCGTTGCTTGCAACTCCAGCCCATCTCCCAGCCAATAAGAACACAAGAACACAAGCGAAATCTAAGCACATTTGCATGACGTAGTCAAATCATATAATGTTTTTACCAGGATGGACAAGACACAGCACTAGGGTTCTTGCTTTCCTACTACCCTCATCACTTTGTTTTGAACTGCTAGTCCTACCAGGATAGATTTTTTAAAAATCAGTGATTTTAATCCATCTATCTATCTCATAGATTTTAAATATAAACCCGATTTTTTTTAAAAACACCAAATTAATATAGTGTATTAGTGTATCACTTAATAGCAGTTACAATTAAATATCATAAACCTGCTAAATCTACACTTAGTCTCATAAAAAATGTTACATACCAATCACACACGGATATTCATTTCAGTTTTTCATCTCATGGAAATGGTTCTGTTCAGCCTAACTACCAACTATTGCCTCTTGAAAGTTCTGGGCTTTCAATTTCTCTGACTAAAGTCACATGTGCAAAGACACAGGCTAAATAGGATTGCTGTTGTTCTGTGATTATATGGTGGTGGAGTTGGTCCAAGCAAGGCAAAGGAGTTAGTTAAGATAGAAAGATTATAGAGCAGGGTGGATAAAAATTGATGTTTTTTTTAAATAAATACATAAAATGGATTTCTTTCAGTCCAGTAACTATCAAACCTTGCTTCAACCTATCAGTCATGGGTATTTCATTTTTGTTTGCTACTTTGTTTATTGTGAGGATCAAGATAGAGTGAAGAAGAAAGGAACAACACCTGCGGGGGAAAGAGAAGACAAAATTGACCAGAAAGCATCTTCCTATATTCCCATGCTAAGATTGTAATCCTGGGAGTAAGCGGCACTGAACTCAGTGGGACTTATTTCTGCGTAGACATGTATAGAATTGTGCTGTTGACTTCAAATTGTCATGGGTACTGGTCATAATTAGGATCTTATATGAAAACACTAAAAATATCCCACCCAAGTTTTTTGGGTTTTTTAAAGGAAAGAATTCAAAATGTATCCATTGAGACAAAGAATTCAAAATTTATCCATTGAGCCTGCTTGTAAGAATGAAACAGTGTAAATAACAGTCTATTTAGTTGTAAATTAAAATGGCTTTAGTGGTCATATTTGCACCATGGTTCAGGAAATACATGAAAACATTCAATGAGAAACTAGATTTAAATTAAACATTCTTCTTGCCGATTTAAATCATGATCTAAAACCAGGGGTAGGCATGGGAGGGGAACCTGCTGAGGGCCCACTGACATTATTATTAATAATTATCATCATCATCATCAACTACATTTATATTCCGCCCCATAGCTGAAGCTCCCCTGGACCTGCTTCTCCTCTTCACCATTGCAACCCCACCAGCACAGACTACAGAAGTGGTGAGAGCCAGTGTGGTGTAGTGGCTAAAGTGTTGCACTGGGAGTTAGGAGATCTGGGTTCTAGTCCCCACTCAGCCATGGAAGCCCACTGGGTGACTTTGGGCCAGTCAGACTCTCAGCCCAACCCACCTCACAGGGTTGTTGATAAAATGGAGAGTAGGATTATGTACACCACCTGGGTTCCTTGGAGGGAAAAAGGCAGGATATAAATGCAATAAATAAATAAATAAATAAATAAGAGGGATCAGCAGTGGATGCCATGGACTACTTACTCGCTGGCTCGCCGCCTGTCAAGCAAGTAAGTGGCAGCAATGAGGAGCAATAGCAGCTGGCGACAACAGCAGGGAGAAGGTGCCATCATTGAAGGAGAGGCCCACGGAGGGTGCCTTGCCCAAAGGCCCTCAAAAACCTGGAGCCCACCCTGTTTAAATCGCTGATTTAAATCAATCCACCCTGAGTCCGACTTAAACTTCCAGGTTGTCCAAGCAAAATTCAAGAATCACCATGCACAGCGCCATAAGGAACCCCCTCCCACAAGACACTATGTCTGTGCACAGCATCTCTCCCAGAAAAGAACCAATTCATTTCATGACCTCAGAGCAGATGTGTACTCAACCATCTTGCTTAGTAAAAGTCAAGAAATAAATGCACTGATGCTCAGAGTGCTTCTGATTAATCATACGGCATCACAGTAGAAGAATTAACCCACACATCCACAAGGAGGTTAAAAGCACAGGGGATTAGTGAAAATCACCCAGTGATTGGATTCAATTAGAACACCAATGCCCAGTCAGAAGTAGGAGATTTTGGGGAAAGTGCACCACCTGCTGGCTTTATAGCATCATTTCAGAGCCCCCAACCTGATCCACTAACCTGAGTTAGCTTTTTCAAAGAAAACTGGGCTCCAGAATACTCAGAGCTGTGAAGATCAGGGGGCAAAGAATGTGTGGCGCTAAAGGCTTGTTGGGCTGAAATTCTCACCAGCCCAAGCCAGAATAAAAAAAATGGGGAGGGATAATAGTAGCTGCAGTCCAACAACATCAAGAGGGCCATGCTTTCCACAACTCTGGTGTAGGTACACTTCCTCACTGGCAAGGGCGGCATGCATATGTACAGCAGCAAGGTCATAAGCACCAAGTGAAAGCAGAATTGCCATCCCACATTACTGATGGAGCACAGAGCTAACACCCCACCACCCCCATTGCAGTTCTATAGCGCTAAAGAGCCAATTGTGGATATAATTATTAGCCCACGGTAAACGGGGGCACTTGTGACCCTGAAGTTACATACATTGCAGGCAGCTGCTATGCGTCTGGGAACATATAGCAGCTGCCCACAAAGTATGCAAGTTTCTTCAGCATTTGAATGGAGGCTGTCTAAAGCAATTGAATGAAACCCGAGACCATCTCCCACCATGTTTGGGTCCAAGGCCTGCAGATTTTATTTCCAACCCAACAGACGAGAAAATACTCATTGAATGCAAGCCACAAAAAGCAGAGAGTAAAGATTTGCAAGCCATACTCTAGCAAAGCAGACGACCCGAGGTATTGCACTGCTACGGCAAAACAGCAAAACCCAGGAAAATGTGCACTAAAAATGAGTTGGTGTTAGGGGTGTCAGAGAAATCTGCAATAGACTGAAATCAGTTCAGATTTCTACATGTCCAAAGTGCTGGCTCCACAGTGGATCAGCTTTTTCTGAGTTACATGGATTCTGTGGGCTTACAGACCAGTTTTCACTTTTGGGGAAGAGTTGCACTAATTTTGCATCAGCGCAAGTACACATTAGTGCAAATGCGTAGATTCACATTAGTTAATGCGCATCAGGGCTAATGCAAATTAGCACGTGAAGAACTAAATTCTGGTTTAAAAGAAATCTGATTCTGTCAGTGAGAAGACAATGGAACAAAATCTGCCTATCTGTGAAAAACAGACAGAACGTTTTTCACAAAATCCATACATCCTATTTGGTGTTGCTGTGCACAGCTGAACAAAAAACCTGCAGCTGTCCAGCCCTCTCCAACCACATTAAGCATCCATGAGTGGGAAAGAAAATGGGAACAAGGGGGAGCCTGGATAGACCTTGGCAAGCCGTGTCAAGGGAAGGGCAGAACAGTGGGAGGAATGAGTTGAGCTTGCGTGACACCGAAGAAGAGGAACCAAGTTATGGGGCAACCACCCAGCTAGGAGAAAAGATATGGTACAGAGGATGTGGCATTCGTTGCATGAATGCACACACAGTAGTTTCTCTCCTCGTTCTCATACTGACATAGCACTGGTAGAGAACTTGCAAAACAGTTTCAGAGTTTGCTCCCTGCATGGGGATCATCAAAGTGGAAGACATTTCTACAAAGGCCTCATGAATCTCAACTCACAGCCTAGCCAAATCACTCTGTGTCAATGTTCCTAAAGGCTCATTTGATGGTCCTGTTCAATAAGAATCCTGTATTCCAGAGTTGTCCCTCAAAAGCTTTTCCGGAGAGATTCTTGCCATCACAATAGAGTCACATCCATTTGCAAGAGTGCCATTGCTCCCTCTTTGGCTGGAACAACCTGACAACTCCCATGCAAATCTGGATAAATTTAGCTTCCTTGTAAACAAATAGGCTAGCAGCTGGCTTCAGAAGTGACAGCGCTCAGAGCTGTCCTAAAAGAAACACAGCAGGCTTACTTTAAAGTCTCTAGAAGGACAAGACATTGACTCTCATGCCTGGGGGATGCCCCTGCAGGGCACTGACAAGGCTATTCCAGATTAAAATAACATCAGTTTGGAGTGGAGATTTTCTTCCAAAATACTTTTCCATCTGAAACATAATACTAGCAGGGTACCAAACAGACTCTTCTCCCCATCTCTCTCAATTTCGTCCTAGATGACGGGCAGGCAACTTGTGCCCTCCAGATATTTAGGGCTACAATTCCAGAAGCCCCAGCCAGCATGGTCAATGGTCACGGATTATTAGAGTTGCTGTCCAAAACATCTGGAGGGCCCCAGGTTGCCTACCCTTGCTCTAGATGAGAAAGGCCACTTCTGAGCCTTTCCTAAACCACTGCTCAGATTGCTCAGTTGGAAAGTTTTGAACTGCACAGAGTTACAATGTCCACCCATCCCTCCCCCACCCCATTCCTTCTGCAATCTTGCTGACACCTAAATTGAAAATATATTCTGAAGTAGATTAAAATCATTCTGAGGCTAGAAGAACATCTAAAAGTTGAGAAAACTTAAGATCTCTTTTTAAATGACACTTTTAAAAGATACATGAATTGGAAATATTTCCCAGACCTTGTCAATACTATTGTGGAGAAGCCACCACCATTACATTATTTTACAGCAAATACGAGATCCAGAGAAAATAGCTAGCTTGAATATATACATCTGTCAGAGGCAACCAATCTTAAGGCTTTCCTACCAAGACACAGCTCTTTCTCAGAGTTTTCATCATACAACAGCCTTCCCCAAGGCGCTGGACTGCAACTGCCATCTTTCCCTGCCGGCATGGCCACTGATGGGAGCTGCAGTCCAACACATCTGGAGGGCACCATGTTGGGGAAGGCTGCCATACAGCTTGCCTGAGATGGAGGAGAGCAGAGAAGAGAGCATCTGTCCCTCGTTGTCCCCAAGTTACCTCCATGGATGAAAATACAGGAGCCTCCATGTGACTGGGCATTGCTATCCAGGTTGGGAACACACAGGGGCTAAATGGCCTGGTGAGCAGAACTGGGCAGCATGCCACTCGCCTGAAAGGGAGATTATCACTGTACATCTAATCCAGCCCCCACTCCTGATGAGAAAGCCACTGCATGCATCCTTTTAGCATCGCTCCTCTTTCCGCAGGCATGGTGGCTGGGATCATCGCAAGGAGTAAGCAACAATGCTGGAACATCCATGTCCAAGGCAAGTCAGGGAGAAGTGTGCTGGTGGCACAGACATGTGCACATGCTGCTGTAAAGCACTGCTTGCCTCTTAGGCACATCCAGCTGCTTCAGTGGCTGTCATCTTCAGCCCGGGTCTCTGCGATAAGCAGATATATGTCCAAGCTGCCCTGCTCAAAAGCCACCTGAGGTTCAAAGCTCAGCATGGACACATCAAAGGGTATCTGGTCCCATAGGCCATAGCGCTAATACACTGGAATCAAGAAAGCCCAGGGTGCTGTACACCCGACAGGATACGCCACGCAAGAGAAGGAATAAATTGAGCCGATCTCAACCATTCCAGCATGCATCACAAATAACACAGAGATTTGAGCTCCCAGCTCCACTGGGGAAGCCTCTAAGTCAGCCACTCACCCATAACTGGGTCATACATATTTATTCATTCTCCTGGTGCAACGACACTGCAGAGATGCTCCCAACATTAAAGAATTCAAGTGGATCCAGGGGAGACGTGAATGAGACTAATTTAAAGAACAGCACTGGGAGTGTCTGTCCATTGCAGTGTCATACACACACAAAGCTGAGTAAGCAAAGGATTGCTGCTGGCTCTTTGAGGCGGGGTCTACAACTGTGTCTTATACCTCACCTATAAGCCAATAAGTAACGAAAAAATATTTTTCGCACAGGGTGTGACCTCTACAGTTCATTTCATCTATGTACATAATGTTAGATTGTCTTCCTCCAACCTGGCACCCTCCAGATGTTGTCTGACTACAGCATCCATCATCCCCAGACAGTATGCCCATGCTGGTTGGGAGTGATGGGAATTCTAGTCCAATACATATGGAGGGTGCCAGGCTGAGAAAGCCTCTGTACATAAACTGCAGTCATTCCAATTATTTTCACAATACATGCCTTGGATCAATATGTGGCCTGTACATCTCTTCCCTTCCACACACACATCTCCTCCACATGTGGAGGCAAATCTCCTCCACATTACGAAAGAAAAAGGCTACCATACTAAGAATCTGCACACCAGATGAGAGCAAGACAGTGACAGCAAAAAATTCTGGTCACAATACAGAAGATTCTGCTTGTTTCTTTAGATAGAGCTTCTGAAAAGACACACACTTTTAAGTTCTAGCCATTGTACAATCGTTTGTCATAGCATTTCTGAATTTATTGCAGTTCCTTATATATGTCAGGAAGTGGGTCCACTCCACCTCCTTGTGCAAGACATGAAAAACGTTTGCCTTTCTAAAAGCTTCAAATCCTCCAAGCCTGGGTCTGCTGATCCCTGGGTAGAATGAATCCATCTCCTGGGGTTAAAAAGTACCCCACCGCAAACGCTCTGACCATGACCATCTTGTGAGCACGCTGCACACACTCCCTCCCACCGTTGCTTCAGGATACACATGCCTAAAGCTGCAATTTCAGTTCGCATAAGAACAGGGCCTGGCCCTGAGCCTTGTGCAAGTCACACAAGGTGTCTGGCAATCCACCCATTCGGGACTCACCCAGCAGGCCAGCCGAAGGGCTCCCTGCCACCCTATACCCTGCCCCACATTCACAAGTGAATAATCGGCACACGCAGGAAACGGCAGGCAGGCGGTTTGGCACATGGGTTAAACATTGCTATCAGTCAGCACAAGCCCTAAAGAACAGGATCCACCCTCCCTCGGGAGAGGCACAAATATGACAGCTGAACCACAGCGCAGACCTAGGAATTGCCCCATTCCCCCCACCCCCATCCACCCAGCAGCCAGACCCAGAGCCGTCTGGGGAAGGACAGTAAGGCAGGCAGAAAAGGGAAGCATCTGCTGCCCATGCAGCTGTTGCTACCCCGTGGTCATTCCCACAACCGCCCCCCCCCCCCCATTCTCTGAGAGGGAGTTTACGCTTCCCTGCTCAGCTCCCGGCCTGCACGCAGCCCAGCGGACAAACGCCCGCTGCATGAAAAGTCTCCGACGGAGGCACACACGGAGGCCAGCTGTCTCTCATTAACCCTCTCCTCAGCGCTGCGCGCAAGGGCGGTCGCCCCGACCCCCTCCCCGCCAGGGCTTTTAAGGGAGCCCCTTTCCCAACCGCCACCTCTCCCGGAGCCCCCCGCAATCCACTTCAGGCTTAACTCCCCAGCCCGGGAAGGAACAGCTGCCCTCCCCCTAGACTACAGCAGCTGTCTAGGAACCTCGCAACGGGGCAGCTGCCCCTCGTCCGCACACACGGAGGGAGGGAGGGATTAAGGAAGGAGGGGGCCCTCCTCGCCCTGCCGCCTGCCCCCCGCCCCCCAGCTCCAGAGCGCCCCACGACCCCACTCGTCACCCACCGCCCCTCGCCTCGCACCACTGCCTTCCGTCGCATTACAAGCCACGGGCTGATTCCCCCCCACCCCCCGCCCCGGAATCCCACCTTGGATTCTGGACTATTCGAAGTGGTGCCCCCTTGCAGACAACTCCCTGACCCCTCGGGGCAACAGGCCATATGGCTTTCATTTGCTGTTTGCTATTGCCTTCCCCGCCCTCTTTCAAAACACAGAATGCAAAAAACAAAGACTCGTTCCCCAAATCCAGATGAGGCAGGTGTGTGTGTGTCTGTCTGTGTGTTGGGAGCGAGGGGTCCCCGCAATTCAAGCCAAGGACAGTTCTCCGCCCAAGCAACAAGGGCCACTCCCCCTTTATGCCACCCGCGAGATCAAGGCAGGATTACTCCCCCCCGCCGCCACCCTCACCATGGGTAAGCATCCCGACCCTGATTCCTCCCCAATCCCTTTGCGCGCATTTTAATTCATTCGCTCGCTCACCGTATCCACTCTCCTCTTCCTCCTCCATGTTACCACCCAGAGCTCAGCACCGCTACCGCTGGGGGGATGCAACGCTCGGGCCGCTACTCTGCAAGTTCCTTCCCACCGCCGCGCGCACGTGATGGCGGAAGGAGGAGCCCCGAGCTGAAACCCGACGGGAAAGAGGTGCGGCGTTGAGACCACGTGATGCGCTCCGGTTTGCGAGGGCGCCGCTTGAGAGAGACCAGCGTGGCTTCTGTCCCTCCGCAGGATGGAATCCAGTGAGAGGGAGCCGGTGTGTGGTGTGGAGAGTGTAGGACTCCAGTTCTATGAAACTCCCTGAGTGACTCTGGGCCAGTTACTGACTCTCAGCCTAACCTACCACACAGGAGTGTTGAGAGAATAAAACAGAGGAGGATCACGTGAGCCACTCTTGGAGTTACTTGGAGAGAGGGGAAAGGCGACATATAAATGTAATAATTTACATTTAATAATAATATAAAGCCTTACACGGCTTCAGACCACAATACCTGACGGAACGCCTCTCCTGACATGAACCTACCCCTACACTATGCTCAACATCTAAGGGCCTCCTCCGAGGGAAGCTTGGAGGATGGCAACAAGGGAGAGGACCTTCTCAGTGGTGGCCCCCAAATTGTGGAATGATCTCCCCGACAAGGCTCGGCTGGCGCCAACATTGTTATCTTTTCAGCGCCAGGTTAAGAATTTTCTCTCAGGCAGTTAACAACATATGCTGAATTTTTAATTGACCCCAGAATAGTTGTTTTGAATCAATATTGTTTTTATGCTTTTGATGATTTTAAATTTTTGTATAACTTTTAAACATTGAGTTTGTTCTGACTCTATACTGTTAGCTTCACCCTACCCGGTGCCTGTTTACACTTCCCTGTGCCTGTTTGCATTCTCTTTCCCTCCTTATTGTTTACTACAACTTTATTAGATTGTAAGCCTATGCGGCAGGGTCTTGCTATTTACTGTGTGGTCTGTACAGCACCATGTACATCGATGGTGCTATATAAATAAATAAATAAATAATAATAATAATAATAACTTTTGTAAACCGCCCAGAGAACTTCGGCTATGGGGCAGTATATAAATGTAATAAAATAATAAACAATCCCAAGTGTGTCTGGTTCGCTGGACTCGTTGGCTGAGTTTGGACAATACGCTAATCAACTGTTGATTTCCATTTTGCTCCCATTACCCACCCACCCCCGATTAGCATGTCGTCAGAACTCGGCCACCCCGCTGGATAGAAAATGGAACCGCTACTCCGCTAAAACCCACCTTGCATTCAGACAGTCAGGCAGAACCAGCGTCAAGTCAACCACGCGTTAACCACCTTGGTTGCGGGAGGATAGGGTGGTTAAATGAAGGTGCATTAAGTCTCCATGAAATGACTGGAGAAAATAGGAGCCAGACAGCAATACGTGCCAGGATGCCACGGACGAGAGTCTCTCTTGCATGGTTTCCTGTGTTTCAAAGTATGTTGGGAGGGGCGGGAGTTGACGAGCAGGTGCACTGCTATTAGAACTCGGGTGGGCAACAGGTGTTGGGCTGTGACCCGTCAGCCCTTACCAGCTTATGCAATGGTGAGGGCTGATGGGATTTGCAGTCCAAAAGCTGGAGGGTCACAAATTGCCTGTTCATGTTACTAGTAGTTTTGAGGCTCACCAAGAATGTAGTGTGATTTAATGCAATCAGGGTTCTCATGATGTAGAACAGAAGGAACTGTTTTCTTTGACCAATGGAATTCCCACCCTCTCCCATCTGGAATTCTGACCAAGCAGCCAGGATGGACCCCTAGGATTCTGCTCTCCATTATCTCTCATCTGGGTGGCTCTTCTAGAAAGTGAGGTTAGAAGGTAGCACATAGGACTGGTTAATTAGTTCATGGCTTCACTTGTCGCAGGGGATCAGAACAAAAGCTGGCTGAGTTTTTGTTTTGTGTGTTTTTCAACGGAAAAAGCAGATGCCAAGCACTCTGCTACTGTTGTGTGAGAACGATCATTCAACACATAAACTTAAGGACTAGCTAGCTAAAGTGAGAATAATGATGTTTGGGGTAATTGGTTTAGGTGAACCATTTGGAACGGCTCTTAGCCAGGCACCTCTCCACCGTGCCTTGGTCCAGCTCCAGCTGAGAGCCCCCTCCCTCCTGCTACCAACTGTCTCTGCAGAGGCCACCAGTGAGGGAGGAAGCAGCAGCCAGGCACCTCTCCACCGTGCCTGGGTCCAGCTCCAGCTGAGAGCCCCCTCCCTCCTGCTACCAACAGTCTCTGCAGAGGCCACCAGTGAGGGAGGAAGCAGCAGCCAGGCACCTCTCCACCGTGCCTGGGTTCAGCTCCAGCTGAGAGCCCCCTCCCTCCTCCTACGAACAGTCTCTGCAGAGGCCACCAGTGAGGGAGGAAGCAGCAGCCAGGCACCTCTCCATCGTGCCTGGGTCCAGCTCCAGCTGAGAGCCCCCTCCCTCCTCCTACCAACAGTCTCTGCAGAGGCCACCAGTGAGGGAGGAAGCAGCAGCCAGGCGCCTCTCCACCGTGCCTGGGTTCAGCTCCAGCTGAGAGCCCCCTCCCTCCTGCTACCAACTGTAACTGCTGAACTTTGCAACTAAGATTGTAGTGCCTGAATTTGCTTTCCTTTCCCCCCTCCTCCTCCCTCCCAATTCCCTTTCCTTTTGTGTCATGTCTTTTAGATTGTAAGCCTGTGGGCAGGGACTGTCAAGAAATACTTTTGTAAGCCGCCGTGAGAGCCTTTTTTGGCTGAATGGCGGCATAAAAATCCTTAAATAAATAAATAAATATAGCTAAAGACTGAAGTCAGTCCTCCCATCTTTTCTTCTGTATAACTTCTTGTACTCAAGGGGAAGTCAAACATGTCCATTTCCTCTGGGTGTATTGCAACGATTTCTCAAAATGTGAGGAGAAGCTTCTATAGTGGTGTAAAGGTTATTGCCAGGGTAAGTCCAAAACTTTCCCAATCCTTTTCTTGTCTCAATAGATCAAAATGTCATCTTTCCATTCAGCGCAACACAGGAAGCAGTAACACACACACACACCTCATAATGGAGATCACGAAAGCAAACTTCTACTGCATCGTAGGCTTTTAGCTTTCTTAATAGCACTCCTTACATTGATATTGCATTCCCTTTCTCTTTGAGAGCCTAGCCCTCAGCCCCGAATAACAGCATTTTAAGTTTTGGCATAGGCTATATTCGCACTACTAGTTTATTAGTGGAACGTACGAGGAAAGTGCCCTTATTACTGAAGTAGGGATTGGCTCGTCTGCAACAGTAATTCAACATTAAATTGCATTTAGGCACCCTTGGCAGGTACATGGGTAAGCATTGAAAAGTGCTTAGTTCTACTCTCCTAAAGACCATTTCTACATCAACAGACACAGACCAAGAAGCAAGAGGTTATGTTCTTACCCCCCTCCCTCTTCTCTCAATTATTGCCCCTTCCAAAAACAACCACCCACCTTCTACTTCGGCTGCATTTTTGTTTTTCTTTAAAAAAGGGGGGGGGGGCATCAATATAACAAAAATAAAGAAAAATGTTAGCTAACAAACATTCATTCTGAATGCATACTCTCTCACTGCAGGGAAGTATGGCAAAATTGTTTTTAAACATCAAGTATAAGCCAGAAGGGGGGGGGGGAATTGATCAATAGAATGCTATACATAAATTCTACAGCAGTAAAAGCTGTTAGAGGATGTGTGTGTGTACAGGGGGAGATTGTAGCTCAGTGGTGGGGGCCTTGCTTTGCATGCAGAAGGTCTCTGGTTCAATCTCTGGCATCTCCAGATAGGGCTGGAAAAATTCCCCGCTTTAAACCCTGAAGAGCTGCTGCTGGTCAGTGTCACCAATACTGGGCTAACTGAACCAATGGTCTGACTTTGTATAAGGCAGCTTGGTATGTTCCTAGTGTGGGTGGCGGCAGGCGGGTGGGGAGTAAAATCTGGAAGTTGCAGACTGCAGTGAGCCTCCCTAAGGGATTAATAACCTCTGCAATATTGCGTATTGGATCCCAGCCACTGCCCCACACTATAATGTGGAGGCAGTACAAACTGATCCCACCAGCATCCTGAAGCGGTAAAATCCAGGAATAGTTTTAGCACTTGATTCTGCTGATTATGTCAAACAGCCGTATTATTTTAGAGGCTGGCCCCAAGCCTTCCTCTTCTTCCTAGCCTTTGGCTTTAGTTATAATATAGACCAAAGCATCAGCTATGCAACTTTCACGTCATAAAAACAGGATGTCTCTGAAATTACCCACCGTAGCCAAGGCCTATACTATACGCACACTATATTATGCAAGGTAAATTGGTGCTAACAGAAAATGGGATTTAATAGGCACACAGGGAAAAAGTGAGCTAGGCAAGTGGATAGCCAGCTGGAAGAAAAGAGCAGTCCTCACCAAGTGCTCCACACTAGGCAAGCCCAGAAAGTGGTCAGCCATTGTATAAGAGGATTCCTGCAGAAAGTGGCTGAAAGGTTGCCCCAATAGCAGCTAGAAAGAACAGGCAGGTGTTAGACTACAGCAGCAATAACCATCACAGCTGAGAACATAAGAAGAGCCATGCTGGATCAGAGCAAGGCTCTATCGTGTCCAGCATTCTGTTCCCACAGTAGCCAGTCAGATGCCTATGTAGATCCACAAGTGGATATGAATGGAAGAGCAACCTCCCGCCCATGTTCCCCAGCAACTGGTGTACATAGGCATATTGCCTCTGATACCGGACGTAGCATATAGCCATCAGGACTAGTAGCCACGGATAGCCTTCTCCTCCATGGATCCTGCTAAATATAGGCTGACAGGTCACAACATTGTTTTTGAATTATTTTTCCCAATGTAACAATGCTTGCAACACGGTGCTTACCCCTCTGCCTTTTATAAGATGGGCAAGACACCATTGAAAATGGGGGGGGGGGGGGATTCCTCCCAACCAATGAAAAAGAACCATCTTTCTCACCCCTAAGACCTGTAATCAATCACAATAGAAACTGATTGACAGACCAAATAAACAGGACACATACACAAAACATTCCTTTATTGCACCATGGACCGTTGCTACAACTAGGGCTACTGCAATAAGCCCCAGCACGAGGTGCAAAGTGTTCCCCTGTTCAGGGTATCTACATGTTGGCAGGAGATTTTAAAATGGGCACTGCCAGAGGGGGAGACTCTGCTCCCCACTGAGAGAGTGAATAGTTTCAGTGCCCCCCCCTCCCCCCCAGGAAAAAAACCAAAACATTGTCAGCTCAAAATAAACGAAGGGGCCAAAACCGTAACTGTTTTGATATGTTACAAGGTGGAAAGAATTAGATTTGTTTTCAACCCTCGCACCCAATCTGTGAATTGAGAAAATGGGTGCCAAGGTTGAATGGGCAACAAGATTGACTGGATGCAGCGGGTGCAAGACTGGGTGGGATGCACATGGACTGCCCCTCAAACTGATCATGCACTTTTGGAAAGTTACAAGTAAAGGGTGCCTGAGAGCCACCAAGGTAATCACCAGACAGCAGCAGATACAAAGGAATAAATAAAAACCTAGACCAGCCCTGCAGGAACAGGAGCCCTTATTCCCACTTGGCTTGACAACTACCCAGTAGAAAGCTTGGCACAGGCCACTTGGGTCTCTTTCATTTCGGCAGGAAACAGACCATTCTGTCTTGGCACCAAAGCAGCAAGGTTGTAGGCAGCCACTCCCTAACACAAACTGAGGTAGAAACCTACTGCGAGAGTCAGATCCTCTAAGGAAGCCATATCTTCTGCCACGCAATCTGTGCAAGGATGCCCACCAGAAGATAATTAGCACAAGAGCAGAAGAGGGACGGTGAAGGCCCAAGTAAGGAAGCTTCAAATTGCAGGTGAGGAATTGAAAGTTGTAATATTCCTTTGGGTAAAGGGCTCCTAGTTTAGTATGTGCAGAATTGGCATGTTTTCTTAATATGGGAGAACATTCAAACGGTCAAGTCCCCACCTGTAGGTCCAAAGTAATAAGACTCCAGCAATAGATACAATACTACCTCAATGTACTGACTTGACTATGGTTTGAGGATGCCACTGAGAAGTTGTCATGGTGAAGCAGCACCTTTTGGGGGCCCTGACAGCAATTTCATTTAAAAAAAATAACAAACAAGGGGGGGGGGAAAGCAGCCACACAATGATACAGGGCAGGCCAACTCCACCACCAGCTTCCCTTGCTGTACAGAGCTCAGTTCCAAGGGTTCTATACAGCAGGAGCAGGATGTAGAGAAACATTCAGATATTTCACTGAGAAGTATTTTATGCTCATCTGAAAGGAGGCAACTAGGGACAGGACACAGATGGGTGAAGAAAAGCCACAAAAGTTACCCTTGTCATAATGACATAGCTGGGGAGTAGGGAAAAGGGGCAATCACCACTTTAGGCAATAAAGTGTCCCATCTCTCAGAAGCTGGACACAGTTCTCAGTTTTCTTCATCTTCCCCTGGCAGGAAAGGCAGGGGAGGGCATCACAGCTCACCAAGCTTACATTTGTGGGGGTGGAGGTAGCAGAGGGATTTTACCTCAGAAGGCTGGTCACCCCTGGCCCCACTGTTAGCCCAAGACAATGCCCGCAGCTACCCTGGGAGAACAGGCTTCTCATTGCGCTCCTGTAGCTCATGGTGACAAGTGCCTGGTTTAACCCAGGCGCCACACAGAAGATCCATTGGAGCTGAAATGGTAGCATTCCGCTCAGGGCAATCCCTGTAAATTCCATAGAGTTGGTAGCCTGCGACGGGTGACGATATACGTTTGGTCACAAGCAGCTCCAACATAGAGGAGTCCACCATTGTACTGCTGCAGCCAAGGACTCATCTGTGGAGTTGAGATGGAGAACAGATTAGTGTCATAAACTTTTAACTGATTGCACTATCTTGAACGGGGGCAGGGAGAAGAGAGCAAGAAAAACAAGGGTAAACTACGTGTGACCAGGGCACCGTGGATTTTGCAACCGAAGGATTAAAAGGAAGGCGAGACATTTGTGTGTTGCAGAATTACTCTAGATTTCCCCTGTTATCACTCAAATCCCTGACAGACTTTCATGAGGCCAGAATTCAACTTCTGTATCCAGAATAATGCACTCAAGACTAAACAAATGCCACATTTGACTATTTGCTAGAAGTTTTCAAACATCCAAATTTTAAAGTAAAAAACAAACAAGAACTCTTCAGTTGATATAGGACCCTGCCTAAGGAAAAAATTAGGGCATTTCTGCGTGCACGCTTCAGCCATTGTTTTTGCAGAATTAAACGCACCTTCTCACCCCCTTATGCACCAGCACCAAATCCTAATTACATATCCCTTTTCTTTCCCCAATAACTGCCCATTTGCCTACTCCCAGAAGCCACTTCCTTGCAATTTCATAAAGCCTTCTTAACACAATTTCCCTCAAGTTCCTCACCATCTCAAAGCCGATAGCTCAGGCTAGCTACTTTAGCTGGATGTGTCACAGCCCAGAAGTTACGCCGGCTTTGCAATTTCTGGAAGGCATTGAAGTTTCTCCTCCGCTCACGCTTAAGCTTCTTGCTTTTCTTCACCTGCAGATAAAAAAAGAATGCATGTTTGTCCAATTTCTAACATCCAAACCACCATCCCCTCCAAATGCAGTGCAGAAAGGAAATCCCATATGCAAATAGAGGTTTCTTTTCTGGCAGGGTGGACAAAAGCTGATTTAAAAAACAAACAAAAAATAAACAGGTTTTTATAGAATTCTGCGCATTTCAATCATAGTGCCCTTTTAAAAAATAACCTAGTTTAAAAGGAAATCTGAATTTATCACAAACATTTCCAAGCCTGCACTTACCTCTTAAAATCAAATCATGACCATCTCTCAAAGGCTGCTTTTCTATGTTAAAGAATGTTAAGGAATAAGCCTAACTAATGAGATTATGCATGATAATGAGATTTAAGCATGATCATTTATTATTGTGGGCTTCTGGCTGGACTCAGAGACTAGCAAATCACAGAAGTTGGGACTCAGAAAGTGCCATCCTGCCTCTTACCTGGACCATCCACATCTCCCATACAATTAATTTTGTATTCCTATTTTATACTCTCTAACTATCTGAGCTTTGCAATGTTTGGTTCTCAAATTATGAACGGATATTTTCCATCTCATGGAGAAACACTATTTGTCAAAAAAAATTATCAGCCTTTTGCTTATGGAAAGTTGTGTACGCTTACAGCCTGACTCCCTCATTCATATAGATTCTGAACTAAGACCGACGTTGTTCACTGGGCGTTACTCCTAAATATGTGTTCATAGGATGGCTAAGTCAGCCTTCAAGTAAGTGATCTTGTTTAACATCCGTAATAGCCAAACAGTGCATGTGGGCTGCATGACCAAAAGTTTTGATTATGCTCCTAGGTCATGTAATGGTTCTATTTAGTTGTAAGTCAGTATATTTTAATAGTTAAATCAGTTAGCAAGCATACTTGTTCATAAAATATGTGAATTTCAAAATGGGAAACCTGATTTAAGATCAGCCCAACTGGCAGCTGGGCACATTAGACAGGCCTGCAAAAATGGCTCCTTACCTTCCCACTGTCAAACTCTTCATCCCAATCATCAAGGACTGTCTGTTTCTGGAACCATACAGCATCGCGCATGGCATCCTGGCTGACGGCTGACACCTCACCTTCCCATGTCAACACTGTGGAGCAAACGTAACAGTACAGAAGAGCTAGGAACTGTGGCATCCCTCCTCACAATCCTGCAATGTTTCCTTATTCCCCCCTCCCCCCGAAGAACCTAGCAAGTAGCCAACTTCAAAAGAGCACTTAGGGAAACAGGAACATTATCTATCTTCAGCCATTTTGACCAGAAAACTTGGTTGTCCTTTTCAGAATGCTAAAGATCTCAATTATTTCCTTTCCTACTTTAGAGAAATACTAGTCTTCATGGTTCTAGGGGTGGGGGGAACTCATTACAAACATATATGCTTCCTACAATTGTGGAATACACAGAAACAGATAGGGTGCAGGATGGAACCTTCCATTTCATCGTTCCTAAACCCTTTTCTTCCCTTCTTCACTTGCCTTGGCTCAGCTCCCTAAAATCTCCCACCAGGTAGCTGAGAAAGGTTAGGAAGCTGGTGTCAGTTACAGGAAGCTGGTATCAGTTATAGCTTAATTAAATACATTTACAGATTTTATACTTATTCTACCAACAGAAATTGTATTTCTTGGTTGCCATTCTTGGCTCAGAAACTCAGAATCCTCAGTCTAAGAAATAGGCTGAATGCTCGCACATTCCACTGCACAGCTAAATCAACAGCTAAATTAGTTAAATCAACTTCACATAGCTCCCTTAGGATGGGAAGGCCTTATCTGTCTACCAATAGCTCTCCTTCCCGAGTAGTACCTTGTTTTCCATAAGCTTTATCCAAAGAATCTTTCAGCAGCTCCTGGACTACATCCGACCGCCCACGCTTATGATGTAGCCCTTCCTTCTCAGGACTTAGGATGTTCAAGGAGCACTCGTCCCCACGGGTAAGCTGGCTGCCGCAGGCCAATGCTCCTGTAGAAAGAGAAAGGTGGGGTGAGTGGAAGTCTGGCTAACTGTGCTGGACCACCAAGGACACACTGCCGGGTGGCCAAGACAACAGAACAGCAAAAAAGCAATTCATTGTTCCCCAGGGACAGCTGCATTTGCAGTGCTCCAGAGAGGCAGATAAAATGCTTACTTCACACTTTCAAGGTGAACATACGCAAGACACGAACACACTACTGAAGCCTTTCCACTCCTCAGACTCTTCTCCATTAAACCAAATGTCCAACAAAACAGTAATACCACATAACACAAGAGTTGGCACCTAGAATTCATCACAACGATCTGTTTAACACGAGCACTGCCAAAACGTTGTTTTTCCAAGCCAGAATTCTTCATTTTTATCCTTCTTTATTTATTTATTGCATTTCTATACCGCCCAATAGCTGAAGCTCCCCATGAAGTAGGTTAGGCTGAGGTAAGGCCCAAAGCCACCCAGTGAGCTTCATGGCCAAGTGGGGACTAGAACTTGGGTCTCCCAAGTTCCAGTCCAACACTCTAACTACTACATCACACTTGCTCTCCACTGCGTCTGAGGCAGGTATCGCAATGTTGTTCCTCAAGGAGTAACGGGAGGGTTGATGCAGTGGGATTTATTTGCAGTCCAATGGAATTAGGAGCCATAGCAAAAGGAAGCTTTTCTGCGCTTGTTCTAAAGCAGGAGAATCTAGACTGGGGTATGGGATGAGAGAAGCACCACCATCACCCCGCCCCCCCAGACTTTGGGCTGCCCTTTCCCACCCCACCAGCCAACCCTAATGAAGACATGTCACAAACCTGGAGGGCTGACTCTGCCCGAAGAAAGGCCGTTCTCGGTTAATTCATCTTGGGGTCTGCTGTCGTCAGGCACAGAGTCACGCTGTTTCTCCTTCCTCTTGTGCTTGCAGTGCTCACTCTCTCTGCCTGTGTCTGAACCTGGTGAAGGCGGCTGCTTTTTCTGCTTTTTCTTCTTCTTTTTCATGCTACAGGAGTCTTCCACCGACACATGTGGTAGGCAGACCTCTGCTTCATACTGTGGAGGACAGCTGCAGGCAGTGGATTAAGACAATATTTTTAAGCACGTATTTTAAAGTTTAAATCGAACGTTGGGGGCGCAAAAATGTTAAGTTCTATTAATTATCCCTTACAAATAAACTGGACCATTCCTGAATGTAATGCAAATATACTAAAGTCTACGCTCAGTCTCTTAAAACTGAACCCATCAAATACCGACAAGATTACATTTTTTGTTAAAAGAATGAATCGAGAAGTGTTGAATTGTTGAGGTCAAACAAATATGTTACATGAATTCATATTTATGATTGTCAGTTTCAAAATATTTAGATGCTCACAGATACAAGTGGGAGCTGCAATAAAATATTGCCGCGTGGAGTGCTCCTGTTCAGGGTTCCAGCCAGCTAATCATGTCCTCTCCCAGGATATTCCATTCCTTTCCCCCTCCCTGCTTGTTCTTGGTTCTGGTGTTCTGTGGCCACTGAGCCTGTTGTCCTTATTGGGAGTTCCCCCACCCCCTTAATACCCTTTTCGTAACGTTTTTCTCTCTCTACTTTTGCAAACCTTGGAGTTCCTCCAAACCTGATGCCTCCCCTTGTGCGTGGACGGTGCAATATTGGCTACATAAGCATAGGCGCTCAGAATATTTTTTACTCTTTATATGATTTGTTTTCCATGTCATGGATGAACACTATTCGTGCCCCATTACTCTGGTCAGTGTTCTTCTAGAGGACTGAAGACACAGGTAGGCCGTACAAGCCCTGCTCTTGTCTATGCACGAGCAAAACCCCTACCCCAAAGATGAACAGCCAAGGAAATGCTTACCTGCTCTCGGGAGACAGCAGCAGTGGGCAGCCTTCCTCCCTCTGCTGCAGCCTCTTTTTCTTCTTCTTCTTCTTCTGAATGGAGCTGGTTAAATTAGAATCTGGTGCCCTGTAGTCTACAGCCATTCCCCCTCCTTCTCCCTTCTGGTCTGCCTGCAAGTCGGGAATGGCCACCATGCTGCCGTTTTCTTTCGGTTGCCTTTTCTTCCTGGGAGGATTGGAGAGCCAGGTCCCCTCCGCACTGCCATTTGTCACGCCTGGGTTGCAATGGGTGGCTTGTTCTTCCTCCGAGGGGCTGTGCTTCCGTTTTCTCCTCTTAGAACTGGCAAGGAAAGGCCCTTTGTCCTCGGCTGGATAAGAGAGGCTTGGTGTCCCTGTGGGCACCGCAGGTGAAGACAGAGGGGCAGCAGAGAGGCAGCGTGATTTGAAGCTGGATGAGGGTGTGAAGTTGACAAAGGCGCTGTCGGCGGCTTGTGGAGGTGCTGAAGATTTGGAAGCAGGTGAGAGCACCCTAGAGAACCACATATACACATAAAGTTAAGACCCAACAGGTTCTGGAGCTGGTGGAAGTCTGCACAGAACTCCATTGCAATCCCAATTCTACAAGAGGGTCATTACCAGCACCTCCATAAAGACATAAAGGGCCCCTTATGTCATTTAGAAGGACAAAAAAGAAGAAGAAGCATCAGCTGGACATTAACAAACATTTGGTTGCCTCCAGGGTCAGGCTGGTATGACATCGGACTTAAAAGTCACTTTTCCTCCATCTTGCAGAAGGCAAAACCCCAGCGTGTATCACAATTCCAGGACCAGTATTTCCCCAAAGACTCCACACCACTTCAGTCCCCACCCAAACACAGCCATGCAATTAGACCAGGCCTGGGGAACCTGTGTCCTCCAGTTGTTGCTGGACTCCAATTCCCATCAGCCTAGCCGATGGTGAGTGATGATGGGAACTGGGGTCCAACAACATCAGGTGGAGAGCCACAGGTTCCCCGGCCCTAAATAGACAAGACAGGAAACACACAGACAGACACAGGATTAGCATGCTTCCATAAAACAGGCACGGGACTTTCCGGGTTGCAGAATTTCTACTTTCTTGTTGTGGAATTATTTCAGTGCCAGATTGAAAGCCCTCCTCCCCTAAGGAACTATTGGCGCTTGAAAGTTTATACTCTTTGTGGTTATGGAGATACATCTGAAGATTTCAGGCAATCCACACACAAAATGTGTGTTTTCTTGGGCAAAGGGCGTGGGAGGAAGCGTCTGGGCCCTGCCCTGCTTCCTGTTTATATCCTTTGTGATTGGAGGCCATTTCCCTACGTTATGTTTTCCTTCTCCCGCTGTGTTATCCATTAGCCCTCATCCTCCTAGCACATCACTTCTCACAGAAAACAATCTGCTAAATTCTGCCAGTGTTCAAATAAAGCATGCAGACTTCCGTTGCCGTATGCTAAAAATGCAAATTTGAATCATTCACTAAACGTGCAGAGTTCAGCTACAGAGAATGAAGAGCTTTATCACAGCAGGGAAAGCATTTGGGGACTGTGCAATGCGACTGTTCAGAAACATCAGCTGGTACATTGGGTAGGAGCCAACTAAAGTCTTACTTAGAGTAGAACCATTGAAATGAATGGGACTTAAGTTGGAACGTTCAGTCTGGAGAAAAGAAGACTGAGGGGAGACAGGTTAGCAGTGTTCAGGGACATAAAAAGGTGCCACAGGGAGGATGGTCAAGAACTATTTTCCATGGCCATAGAAATTAAGACCCAAAATAATAAGTTACAGCTACCTAGATTTAGATTAAACATAAGGAAAAACTTCCTGACGGTAAGATCTGAACAACAGTGGAACAGTCTACCTATGGAGCTTGTGGGTTCTTCATCTCTGGAGGTATTTAAGAAGAGGCTGGACAGCCACCTCTCATGGATGGTTTAATTGGTTTTCTTGCACATTGCAGGGTTGGACTAGATGATCCTTGTGGTCCCTTCCAACTCCCCAATTCTATGATTCTATAACTGTATATCTCTGCAGAGCTATGTGGAGGCTCTGTGCCCAGGAGATAAATTTATCCACAGAGACCTTAGAAAACCTTTGTTGTGACTATCAACCCACAAGGAAGGAAGCAGACTAGTGGGGCTCTAATAAAAGCCTGCCAAGGGTGAGAGAGGCACAGCTTACCAGCATCAGGCTACACAGCTGGAGAGTTGGAACTACTCTCAAATATCACATCCAAGTGTGACAAAGACACTCAACTTCACTGGCCATGGTTCTCAGGGCTAAAACAGACATTACTTTAAATTATATGTAACAGCTGCTATCCCCCACCCCCATTTGAACTGTAGGATAGCTGCAGGAGCCCCAATACAGAACTTTTTAAAAAAACACCATCCCACCCATGTTGGGGTCCTGACCCAAAAAAAGAAAAGAAAAAGAGGGACATAGCTACTAGATGCAGATTTTAAAATTATGTCTGTTTTGGCCCGCAGTTCTGGGACAGAGATCAAATTTGACCAGACCAGACAGGACACTCAATAACTGGTGGATTCCAAAGCAGAACCAGACTCTCAAGGGATTCCAGTAATGTCCTCAACACTAGAAAGGCTTTAATTAGGAAGAGTACTAAACAGGCTATGCATCCAGGATTAAGTGGCAGAACGCACCTACAGTATCACTGAGAAGAGCATCCAGGGCACGGCTTACCTGGGATGGCCGTGCACAGCGGCGCGGACGGGGTGGGTGGTATTTGTGGCAGCTGGTGGGGAGTGGGGCGGCGCCCGACGCTCACTGCCGCTCACCTTCTGCCGTGTGTTGCTGCCCTGTAGTTATCGACATAAATAAAAACTTGGTGGTCTAAAAGGAGGTTTCCGTGACCCCAGGGGGCAAAGGGTGGAATAAGAAGAGAGGGAGGGGAATGAAACAAAAAGAGGTGGGGGACGGGACAGGGAGGGGAAGAAGAATCAGAAAAGTGTTTGTTGTTAGAAACAAAGGGAAAACAAGGAAGGACATGTAAAATAGACAGAAGTGTTAGAATAAATAATGGGGCAACTAACACTTCCCCATTCCCCAGTGGTTCATCTCCAAAGGCAGCCCCCTGGGTTTCTCTGCTCCAGCCTTGAAGGTTGGAAAACTGGTCTCCTTAAGCTGGGCCTCGTGAGCTTGCAGGTACAGCCTCATCAACCCAGAGGACTTGAGGGACGAAGAGGAGAGCTCTCCACCAATTTCACCCCAAGACAGTAGGAGAGCAGGTCTCCCAGCAGACAAGGCAAGCACGAGGCAAGCAGTTTGCTTCACATACGCGGCCTCTTTGTGGTTTATGCAACCCTGGAGCACAAGAGAAGGAGGACAGCCTGATAGTGCTTGGGCCTTACAGGAAAGCCAGGCGAGAAATCGCCTGGGCTATTGCAGGGGCAGCTATTACACCCCTGAGCCTGCAGCATGGTCCCTAGATTGACATGGCCGTCTGCTCTTCCCTCAACCTTGTGCCACCTTTCCCTGCCCCATTTGTCCCAACTTGGGGGAGAGTAAGGAAAAGTCCCCCCAAACGCACCTTTCTTGCAGAAAGGGCCAGTTTCTTTGCCGGTGGGGGTGACATGGTACTTCCCAGCTCCAGATTGGTCACATTCGCCAGCAACGGTGACTTTAGCTTGGCAAACTTGGAGTCCTCGGAAACATGTTTCCCAGAGGCACAGTCCGTTTCCTGAGAAGAGCAGTAGCCATTGATGCTCAACGTGGCCTGGGGAAGTGCCTTGATGGAGTTATGGGCTGGGCTGGAGGAAGAGGAACTGCTAGAAGATGAAGAAGAGGAGGAGGAGGAGGTCAAGGAGGAGGAGTCCTTGCTTTGTAGCTCCGTGCCTTCTTCACGCACTTTGGCCTCAGGGCCTCCTCCAGAAGTGTCTGGCAGCTGCGAAGACGATGCTAAGCGCTTGTCTCCCCAGGAGCTCTGCCTGCCCATCTCCAACCTGGCACTGCCGGCATCACTCAAGTCCTGAGATGATTTCAGTGGCAGGAGAGGCTGCTTCTTGCATCTCTTGCTTAAGTCATCCAGGAACGTTGGCTTGGAGGGGAGCTTGGGTGATGAGAACCCAGGGATAGGGATGAGCTTGGGAAGAGCAGCAAGCGTCCCATTCTGAGGCTTGGAGTTGGAAGAGAAGGAGTTGCGGGGAACAGGGACACCAGACTCCTCGGCGTCCGAGATTTTTTTGGCCTGAGTCGCATCTTGCCTCTGGGGAGAAGAGAGAGATACAGGTGTTGGATGAACGCAGGTAGAGCCAACACCATGGACTGCTGGACTGCTGCACCTGCATAATAAGCCAGGTAAACCTGTGGCATGACTGTACCACTTTACACGGCAGGAGAAGCTCATGTGATGGACTGCTCACTGCAAGGGGGGCTGGGGGAGAAACCTTACACCTAGAAAGTTAGCATGTCAGGGAAATGGGTAGTCTCTCTCCCCTCTCTTTATCATATCCAACGTGACACTCCCGTTAACGCAAATTGTGTTGTGCCAGCATCAAAGGCCTAGAGGGCAATGCCAGTAGGGCTTGCGAGTGTTGTGCTAGAGGTCGCTTACGCAAGTGCAACAGAATTTACATCAGTGGGAGTGTCGCTTTAGATACCGGCCCCAGGTTTATGTGAAGGAGCATCAGTCAGGCAAGCCTTTACCTGCAGCCTAAAGTGGCATGACCCAGACCCGGGTTTGCCACTTCACGGAAAATCAGCTCCAATATTGAGATGAAGGACTGTGTTTCTTCAACTCCTGGACTACCCCAGATAATCCATGAAAACAACAACAACAATAACAATAATAACAACAACCGCCTGCCCATGTGTCTTCCCATTAAACATACTGGAGGGGAGGGGAATGCTTAAGAAGTCAGAAAGGTGACTAAGGTGTCAGTGGTTGCAGACAGAGCTCCAGCGTCCTTGCTCAACGGTTACAGGTTACAGGATTCAGCTATCCTTGGGCCAGAATCTGGATTGCTTGGGAGCAAGCTTTTCTCTTTTATTTTCCTTCTTTGAAACTTTCCTGTAGACACAGCCCAACCAGTGGCCAACCCGGGACAGCCAGCAGCCTGTGCTGATGCTCACTTTGCTTATTAGTGGCGACGTGAGGGCCCCGTTGCTCACGCTTTTCTTCATGTGGTCAGAGACAATGCTGGCTCGGTTGGGCACAGGGCAGTTGCTTTTGGAGATGGATCCCTCAGGATTCTTCCTGGTGCTTGGGATCCTTGGAGAGAGGGAAGGAGGGAATAATGCAGAATTTTTATTACTTGTAAAGATTTCCCCCCAATTAATTCGGAACATCTAGCAATTTAATAACACAAAAACAATGTTAAGAGGGCCTGTGGAAATTAGAAGTTCTTCACCTGGCACAAAAAGGCACCCGACTCAGTGCCAGGTGCACCACTTTGGGGATAGTGTTTCAGAATCAGAGTGGCACAACTAAAAGGGCGCTGTCATGGGTCACTCGCATGAACTCCTGAAAGCAGAAGGGCCCAAAGACAGGCCTCAGAGTAGGGTCTTCATAACCAGGGAGCTTCATGTCTACTAGGAGGAGGGCTTTCTCTGTTGTGGCACCCTGGCTGTGGAATGAGCTCCCCAGAGAGGTCCGCCTGGCGCCTACACTGTATTCTTTTCATCGCCAGTTGAAGGCCTTTTTATTTTCTCAGTATTTTAACACCTAATTTAAATTTTGCCGTTTTAATTCTGTATTTTAATCCTGTATCAATTTCTGCTGTCTGGTTTTATCCTGGTTGTGCTTTTTATATTGTATTTTGTATTTGGGTTTTTAGATTGTTGGTTATTTTATTATGTTCCTCATGGTTTTAATTTTTGTGAACCACCCAGAGAGCTTCAGCTATTGGGCGGTATAGAAATGTAATAAATAAAATAAAATAAAATAAATGTCGGATAGGACGGCCTTTAAGGTGTCCCGGTCCCAAGCCATTTATTTATTTATTACATTTCTATACCGCCCAATAGCCGAAGCTCTCTGGGCGGTTCACAAAAATTAAAACCATCATAAAACAACCAACAGGTTAAAAGTACAAATACAAAATACAGTATAAAAAGCACAACCAGGATAAAACCACGCAGCAAAATTGATATAAGATTAAAATACAGAGTTAAAACAGTAAAATTTAAAATTAAGTTAAAATTAAGCGTTACAATACTGAGTGAATAAAAAGGTCTTCAGCTGGTGACGAAAGGAGTACAGCGTAGGCGCCAGGCGGACCTCTCTGGGGAGGGTTTTATCAACTAACATTTCACCTTGAGAGGATCCCAGAAATATTTCGAGAGTAGAGAGATGCGATCCATACACCTGTCCTTAGTAAGCAGCCTAGTTGCCAAAATTTATACCTAAACCACTCATACTGAGCATCAAGAATATTAAACACAAGTTGGGAATGAGGATGGCCATAGGAATCAAGTCACACCACTGACCCCTTCTTGCTCAGTACTGCCTAACAGAGGTCTCCAAAACAGTGCTTATGGGTGCCGACGGGCCCATAGATACCTCCCTTGGCACCTGCCACGTTCCCTGTCCCTCATGATTTTTAAAATTTTAAGTTTAAAAAAAACTATTTTTCAAGACCAGGAGGCTGCAAAGTGAAGTGTCAGCCTCCAGCACTATCTTTATTTCGAAGAACGCCTCTGAACTCTACGCAGGTCCGCAGCGATTCTTAGAAAAGAAAAATGCCAGGTGGCTACAAGCCCAGTGCTTTGATTTGAAGGCTGCCCAGGCACCCAGAAAAAAAAGGGAAAAATGTATCTTGGGGTGTTGGGGTGGAATCCTATGGAGCTAGTGGGGTGTTTTGCCTATGCAGTGTGTGGTGTTGGTGGTTTTATTTATTTATTCATTACATTTATATACCACCCCATAGCAGAAGCTCTCTGGGCCGTTTACAAAGATTAAAAATATTAGATGAAAAAGACTGAACATTAAAAATCAATATACAAAATTTAAAAACAAAAACAGCTAACATCTTAAACGCTGCCCATGGTTGTTATTATTTTTTTAAAAATGTGCAGTGCGTGTGGGTGCGTGCGCTAGCTGGTTTGTTTGTATTGAGCGGTGTGTGTTATGCTTGGGTTTGTGTTTGTGCGTTTTGCATGGATTTTTGGTGTCTTTTTTTGCGGGGAGCAACAGGTTTGTTTTGGAGTTATTTGTCGGTTTGATGTGGGCATGGCTGGGTCTTTTACATGTTTGTAAGTTTCTCTCAGCATCACCACTTTGCCTCCTGTGAAGTAGGTAGTTTGTTGTGCATTGGGGAGCAAATATATGATTTGAAATTTGGTGTTCAGCAGAAAACTGTGGGTTCAAAAGAGCGGTTTTGTGTTTTGGCATTCCTACCCCATCTCTGCCTTGTAACTTTAGTTCTTGGGCAAGTTACGCTTCTTTTAGCTCCACTAGTTTGCCTTCTGAGAAATAGGTGTTTTGTGAATCATCCCGCCCCACTACGGCAGCCATTTGGGGAATGGGCAAGCCCCGCTACATGGCAGCCATTTTGTGAGAGTGCCCACAACACTCAAAATTCCAAATTTGCCCACTGGCCCAGAAGGTTTGGTTACGCTGTGCTGACTGGTAGTGACTCGCGAGGATTCCAGGCAGGGGCCTTTTCCCAACTCTATCTGGAGTTGCCAGGAAATGAACCTAGGAACCTCTGCATGCCATGCACACGCTCTATGAACTGAGCTACAGCCCTTCCCCAAATATGAAGAATGACCAATTACATGATAGCAACATTCAGTGAGTCCATATACATAGAAGTAGGAGAGGGCCCTTGTCAAAGACTTGCATCGGCAGCAGCCGCGTTATTATCACCAGCATGTCATTCAGCTCATTCCCCTCCCCATTTTCAAAACTGAATTTCTACTCCTCTCTGTTCCACTTGATCAGCAGAAAGGACAGGAAAGGACAGCAAGACCCCCTAGCAAAAAGACATGAGCAGGTGGTAACGAGTACTGCAGGCACCCCACTTACCTAAGATAGAAGAGCACATAGGCCTGTTGGTTGAGAACAACTTTGATGTTGCTTGAATGTACCAGGGAGTCATTCATCTGGTACCACTGCCCATTACTAGCCTAAAAATGGGAGAAGGATAGAAGTGTTTGTAACTGCCCCCTAGCCCACTTGGGCGGGGTGGGAGAAGACTGAAATAGATCAATTGTTGGCTGGGCACAACGCAGCACAATTCTCCTAATGACCCTGTTCAGACAACACATTAAGCCACGATGGTTAAGCATTTTGAGCTAAACATTATGGCTTAGCATGTCGTGTGAACCATGACTTAGTGTGCTGTGTGAACCATGGTGGTTACCTAACCACGACTTAAACTTGCTCACTATTTGCTGCAAAACGGTTAGCAGCCTAACCATGGTTTAATGTGTTGCCTAAGCAGGCCCAAAGCACCAGTACTTCTAGCTATCCTTAGCTTTGGATATGGTCAGAAAGCCCCAGAGTCGTATATTCTGCAACAACAGAGTGCTGTTGTTGTTTTTTGCATTTGAACCTTTGAACTGAGATATTAAAAGCCTGTCCAACTAAGAAGATCAGCACAGGGCATTTACACCCCTCACTATTCCAAACAGCCCCCTTGCAAAAGCTCAATGCTATTACCTCGCAGCTTGAATGCAAAGCACCTCCCCCAGTGCCAAACATACTGCCCCACTGTCACTGTTGCCCCTTGCCCCATGCCAGCAGACAAAGGACTCACCTTGACGTAGCAGTAGTAATGCCCTGCATGGCAGCTGTAACCCGAGTGTACAAGCACAGCATAGAGGCCATACATGACAGGGTCACCATTACTCTGTGACATGTAGGGACGGATATTCAGGAATTCAGGGTAGCCGACATCCTGAAAGGGAAAGAGTCCATAGGAATTTGTCCCACCCACTTATTCTGTCTCTTAAGTGAACATAAAGGCCCATAACTGGGAAGAGAAAGAGCCATGCCAGGCACAGTAAACACAATGGGTCCATGGAATGATGGTCAACCAGTTTTTTTAAAAAAAAAAACTTCTACAAGGCCATATAAGGGACACTGTTATCCACTCTTAAGAGGTTTGGCAGAAGGTCAGAAAGACACCAGTGACTTGAACTCCTCCACACCTTCTTCTTGGGGAGAAAGGACCATTGCACAACCCTCCCACCTTCCAGATCTCCACACCTTGGTGATCTTGCCCCCACTGAAGTTGGCAAAGCGCTTGAGCGAGATTGTGAGTACATTGGATGCCCGGTGGATGGTGAAACGCTTGGTGGCTGGCACTTTCTTCTTGCACCTGCATGGAGGAGAGGCAAGATCAACATTACATATGCACTCGTTGAGAAACAATGGATCATTGCTTGCAGGCCTCAAAGGGTGAACAAGGGGATACCAGAAATGCCCACCCACTGCTATGTGGCTGCTCAACTGCACCTCACACATGCAACCTTGAAAGTCCTTGGGAAAGGGCTGCTTTCCTATATTCTAACCTGCTCTTATCTTCACTGCAAGCAATCCCCAAATATTTACGCAAACGGTTGGGTTTCAAGTAGAAGGTGACTGGATCAGATGTAACACACATTTATGCAGATACACACCAGTTATTTGTCCACTGCTTTGTCAGTGACTAGGTGAATCCACCCCCACCCCACCCCCATCACTGCTTTCCTTTTTCTACAGCCTCAATTTATTTTTCAAGAGTGAGTCAGCAACCATTGAAGCTGTGGAGGATAAAAGATCTGCCTGACCTCCTAAGTTAGTACTTCCATTCTAGAAGTACATCTCCATTTTAAGAAAAACAAAAAGGCATAATTGAGGGTGTATGGGAGGAACAGGCAGGTTGAGGGGAAGACCAAGGGAGACAGCAACTCACTTGGCACACATGTAGGCATTCTCCCCACTCAGTACGTCTGCCTTTACGAATAACTCTAACGCCCGCACGATGTTGGCAGCCTGCTGTAATAAAAGAGGGAAATTCAGAAGAGAGCCTTACAAATCATATGAAGAACAGGGTCACACAGGAGTCCACAGAAATCCCTGGCCAATGGGGATACCTCTGAAGAGCAAGCCCAAGGGAAGGAATAGGCTCTTCTGAGGGTCATTAGGCCCCAGCTCTGTAGAAGTGGCTCCATCCCTCCCAGCTGCTGGTGTTTTAGCTTAAAAACACGTGTGGCTCCCCCCAACCACACATGCACCCTTTCTATGAGGATGGCAGCCCACCCTCCACAGGGGCTTATGAGTCCTGGGTGAGTAAGAAACTTTGAAACAACTTCCTCTGATATATCAATAGCATGTTCTACCACTCTTCGGAAGGTGTCCTTCTCAATACTGAGCCATTTTTCTTGGGCCCTAGACTCACAGTTAGTGCTGTAAAAACCTCACAACCCCTCACCCCCAACACACATTTCTAAATCTTTATGTTTACTGGACGTCATGAGAGAACGTGACTACAGTGTGTCAGGAATAATTGTGGCTTCTTTTGATTAGGGGGTTCAACATAAAGGACTTGGAACAAAATACCACCATGAACTAAAGGACTGAAGCAGTTCAGTTAACCCAGTACTGTAATTTCTACCTCAGTGGCCCAATTATCTATGACAAACAGCACAGAATAAAGAAATATAAAGCATTTCCATCACATGCTAGAAAATGATTAATGTCAAATATATTTTTAAAAAACCTTTAGAAACCCTTCAAGACCCACGAAACGTGCTTAGAGGCATATCTTCCATGCTTTTAGCTTATCACTGCCACTGTATTTTCCTAAGCTTCCAATATAAACGTTGAAACCTAGAGGTTTTAGTTGTTGTTTGAAAAAAATGGTAACCTAAGATTCATAAGATTCAGAAGAGCCACAAGCCAGACAATACAACTCAAAACTCATGCATGGTGTTTAAATTATCTACCCTCAACTTAATCACAGGCATTCCTCAGCTTAGATTATGCTGCGAGATGGTTTACTGGAGAACCAAAGCAATGGGACATGGAGAAGGCAGAAAGAGTTCCTTTCCAAAGACACACTCTGCCTGGGGCAATGGCTGTAGAGGTGTCTTGACTACCCCTATTCCTGCATCCACTTCTCCATAACCCTCCCCAACTGCTCTTTCTTTTCCATTTCCTATCCATTTCCAATGTACTGAGTTCTTATATGCCCCCTCATTACACTTTGGCCTTCCCTAACCTGGAGCCCTCCATCCCCACCCCAGCCAGCATAGCCCAGTGGTCAGGAATCCTGGGAATTAATAGTCCAAAACATCTGGATGGAGAAGGCTGGCTAAGCGCATACTCCCTGTATGCAATGATCCTGCAGGAGTCAGAAGCTAGGAGGCCATTCATGCTAACAAATCTACAGATGTTATGCATGTTTGAACATATATATTTTTTATTATTTTAACTACCAAGTTATGCCTTCCTTTAGACCCAGAACTTTAAAAAGATGGAAAACTCCGGCATACCCTTATCTCCAAAGCCACGTCCAGGTAGGGGTCGTAAGTGTCTGAAACACTCTTGCACACGGAGCACTTCACTGCAAAGAAAGCAGAATGGTTGCTTGCCTGCTCTCCATGGCCACAGCTGCCTGCCAATGTCATGTTTCATCATGGGATGGACGAGGCAGCAATGCTTCTTTCTCTAGGTCCAGCAACACCAGGGCTGGAAGCAGCTGAATCCGAGGATACCCAATATCCCCTTCACAGCCTAGACAGAGGCCAAAGGAAGCCAGCAGGAAATTCACATAGCAGACATCAGGAGCTGAGTGCCCACCAGTCAGTTGGCACTGCAGAAGTATCGCCTGGCAATGAAGGAAACTCGGGTGTTGTAGTATTATCACTTGTAAGGTGGCAAAGGGACGACCCCCCGGCGGACCCTCATCAAGAAAAGGAAACGGGCAGCTCCTGGTAGGCCCACTGCCCTCAAGGGTACTTGCTAAGCTGCGCTCACCACGAGACCGGAGGTAGCCGCCGAAGATCTGATGCACCAATGTGGTAGCTTGAGTCTGCCGATCCAGCCTGGAAAGACAAGCGCCAGAGGGTTGAGAGAGGCTAGACCGCATGTCTGAAGCGGTAACCTTCAATTCAACAGGATGGCTTAAGACACAGGAACAGCCAAGGAACTCAGGCAAGAGTTATCAGATCGCCAGCACATCACTCAGGCGTTTACTTCCCCGGGTAAGGGAGAGGCAGCCACCAGCTGCTGAATGGCTGTGTACCCAGCATACACTATTCCCCTGCACATATTCTACCCATGTTTCCCCTAGACTCCCTTCATGAGGCGGAAAGGTTGTAAGATTTCAAGCTGTTGATCCTTTCAGCCCAGTGAAAATGGGTGTTGTGACTCCCAAACACAGAGACAAGGAGTGGTCCATACTTGGTATAACCGTTGAGGCAGGCCTTCTGCATGGCATCAATGGTGTAGCGCAAGAACTCATGAGCATCCTCCTGACTGCCAAAACGGAAGTGCCGAGCAATCTCTGCCAGAGGAAAGAGAAAAGAGAGCATGAAGTTTGCTTCCTCTGCCCTTCAACGCAGGTCCCACGGTGCCAGGAACGGACATTATCACCAACACTGGGGCTCAGAAATTGCTCCATGTAAACTGAGTACCACCAAAACTCCAGATTCTGCAGCAAGGGGATTCTAACTCACCACTGGCGTTACTACGCAAGATGTTGATAAGCAGAGCGTGTAGTGCCTTCTAGTCTCATCTTTGTAGTTTTTGAGACATTTCCCAGCTCCAAGTTGAATGATTAAAAGGAAAGAAAGGAGCACCCAAATACCAATGAATTCAAACTTCCCTCTATAATCATGAGCTCTACAAAGCTTGCTTTTTCAAAAGCCAGTATTTTCAGCATACTAGGTCAAGCACAGTGTAGTGCAGGGCACGCGCGCACACAGAGCCAAAAGCCATGGCCAACACTTCAAACAAGTGATCTTTGGCCCCATGCCTTGTATGAATTGGTGAGATGCAAAGTGCTCCTATATCGCTATCCAGTCCCAAAATTCCCTCCACTGCTTACTTTTAAGATCTCTGATGAAGGACACTGGCTTGATGGCATTGCCGCTGTTGGCGAAGGCCTGTATCATGTGATTCTGCATAATGCACATCATGCAGAAGCCTCCCTGGTGACCTGGAAGAGAAGAAACCAGGAATGAATTCATACACTTCAGAGAGACAATCTGTTTCCAAGTATTGCAGCAGATGCTGATTTGGTTAAGCCAGAAACCCCATGAGAAGGGGCATAAAATAGCCTCACTCAGGCTAGAAGATATTTGCCCAGCCAATGCTACCTAACTTGCCTGCCAATAATGACAGGGGAGGGGAGGAAATAGAAGGCTGTGCTTTGATGCAAATACTGTTTTCTCATCATGATTCTCTCATCATCATCTCCATCAATTTCAACAAAAAAAATTCTCAGCTAAAAACACATTGGGCCCATTCATACATAACAGCAGCAAATTGTGGGTTAATTATGCCACAGCACATGCCTGGAGCATGCTGCCACTATTTTGAAGATGCAATCTTTGACTGTCCAGATCAGAGGTTATTTCATGACATGTGAACCCAGACACTATGCGTCAATCTTGGCTTAAACAACCCACAGTTAATCTATGGTTAGGGTTAGTTAATCCACAATTTGCTGTCATTACATGTGAACCGGATTCTAGCATCACAGAGGCAAAACCTGCACTTATTTTTAGGCATTTTCCCATAGCTTACATCAGTGATCCCTCAACTAGCTGGAATAGCTTAGTTCCCAACCCTATTACAACTCCATCACAAGCTCCCCAAAAATGCAGGATTTCTGCTGAGCAGGTCAGGTGGCAAACGGGTGAAATGCCATATAACCTGCCTGTTAAACCGACAAGCAATTTGTACATGTGCAAAGCTGTCTTTGTTGCCATCCCAATAGCTCCAACCTATCCCTTTTTGCCTGGGTCGCTTTTGTCTGCCCACCTCCCATCACGGCCATGCACGTGTACTCTCCAACTTAAGAGTCAGCACTACAAACAATGATGGGACAGGTGTTTAGAGCAGCAACTCTCATCCAACCAAGTGCTGGCTCTGCTCCTTTGCAGCTGTTAGCAAAGCCTGCCAGGCCCTCACTGCAAGGATGAGTACACAGACCTGTAAAGCAGCTGCCTGCTGCAGAAAGGACAAGATACATTGTGTGTCACTCGTCCTTGGACTCACAGGCCCTGCTCCCCTTTTCATTCCCACCCACCATATGGCAAACAAAAGTCACCCTTGAGCTCACATAGCCCTGCAAACCCATTATTGGAGCTGGGAAAGTATAATTCCTCTTTGTCACAAGACTTGCTCCAAGACTTCAGTTATGTGAAAACCAGGGCCACCTAATGCTGGATTATTCAAGCCCCACAGAAAGCTGCAAAGTGCAACAGTATCTTTAACGCGCAAGCTTAACGTCACTCTAAAGCCTTCTCCTAAGAGAAATCCTTTTGAAATGCCACTAATCTCATAAACGTTCAGCTGCTTCTCCTATATGATATTCTGCTAAATCTGGCCCACCGAGGTTCCCTTTCTCCTTGACCACCAGCTTTTGCACCATTTCCCCCCTATATTCTAAAAGATTTCAATGCCTCTCCTACGGCTTAGTTACAGGCCCTATGAGTTTTAAACTAGGGCTGGGTTTTGGAGGGCTTCACCATACCCCTTTGGCCCCGCCCACCACTGGGATGCAACCCCCAGGAACTGCTCCCAAATGGAATTTGGACCCTCCAACTGAAAAAGGTTCTGCACACCTGTGCTAAAGTATAATCTGTTTAACTTGAAAAGGCACTATTTCCCCCCAAAGGATAATATCAGAATAAGAGGAAAACACGATGCAGTGAGAAATTTCAAGTATTCCTTGTGGAGGGGCAGGAGGGAAGCTTTCAATCTGAAGCATGTTGAATTAAGACTGGGACAGAACAGGATTCTTCTTAGTTGTGAGAAGACTAAGAATTTGGGGGGGGGTATGCAAGAAGATTTTGGACTTCATGGAAGAGTTATATTAATACTTAGCACTTGAGCAGTGAAAGTACTTCACACGCCATTATCTTGTTGTAATCCTTACAACAACCTTGTTAGGCAAGTCAGTATTATTCACCCCTGTATTGCAGGTGTGGGGACTGAGAAGAAACAGCTTGCACAAGGTCATCTGGAGAGTTCAGCAAGGTTCAACCCAGGGACTTCGTGATCCACACTTCAGTTTCTTAGGCAGCAAAGCCTATGACCCCAGGAGGGTGTCCCAGAGGTCCTAGGGAAGACCTGATCTCCCTCTTCGCCCACAGAGGGGGAAGCCACGGATGGAGAGGGACTCATCTGCCTTCACAAGCCTGCTAGCTGCAGGCATGGAAACGCCCAGTTTCCTGGCTGCTCCATCATCAGCACCTCCACTGATGGAAAAGGCAAAAAGGGGCCAGATCCAAAACCCTCCCATTTCACTGAGATGCCCCCATAACACAGGGAAATGCACGCCGGCCCTGTATTACTACTTTCCCTCTAGCTGTCCCACTGGTGTAAGCCCAGCAGGGCTTTGGATTTAGTGGTTGCTCCACCCTGGGTTCTCCCTCTTGCACCCTCTTTGGACTGCTCTGCCTGCCACTCTGCTGCCAGTGTTTGTTTTTAAGGATTCCAGGTCCATCAGTCATAGGCCTTGGAACAGTGACCTCAGGGTGCAATACCACAGAACTGCTGCAGCCTTTGCCTGCGCTTAGAGTGGAAGAGAAGATGCCGACCACACATTGCTCCGCCTCGGAGCACCGACTGGTGGGGCGTGAGCCACTTCGCATGTAAGAGGACACACTAAAAGCCCCAGCCCTGCACTCACAACTGCGGCTGTGCTCCTTGGAAAGCAGGTAATTGGCTAGAGGTGGGGTGTATGTCAGACACTGCAAAGTGGAGTTGAGGAAGCAAGTGTTGCCCAGGTTGTGGAGACCAGCTCCAACGCGGTACACCCGCTCCCATTTCAGGGAGAGACGCTCCACAGGGAAGAGGACCTTCTGTGGGGCTGGCACACCGTCACCTCCCTGCACATGCTCATTGCCTAGAAAGAGAACGAAAGAAAGACAGTCAGCCAGATCGAGACATCCCAGGACCACCGCCACCCCCCGAAAAATACGGGTGCAGTACGCAAGGTACCTTGCTTCCGAATGAGCCCTTCTTCAGAGCCCTTGTGGCGACTGGGGTTTTCTGTCTTCGGGTTCAACAAAACATACTTGCTCTTGAGGCTCTCCAGCTGGTAGGAGAAGCTTTTAGAGGCTGGTTCAAACTCAATCTTTTGCAGCAAAACCTTCTTGGCAGAAGCTGCCAACAGCCTGCCCAGCTCAACATCATCAGCAGAGTCTTTTCGCCCAGGCTTTAGGGCTTCTTTCAACTTGTCCACGATGGGCATGATGCATCACTCTGTGGCGGCAAGGGCTGCCCTGCTAGCTAGGGAACTTCGCTCTGCAGGGCGAAGCTGCAAGAGAAATTACCTGACCTCAGAACCAAACATTTCCACAATGCCCCGGCAAAAAACCCCGTGTCTCCTTATCTTACTATAACTGAGCCTAAGTACATGTAACTGCAACGAACAGGTATTTTCCCCTATTTACTCCTGCCTCCATTTCCCCTGCCATTCCTCTTTCCTCCCTTGTATAGAACTTTAGATGATAAGCCTTTGGGGCAGGATCTTATTTTTATTTATTATTGCATTTGTATCCCGCCTTTTTTCCTCCAAGGCAGTGTACATAATCCTCCTCCTCTCCATTTTATCCTTACAACACCAACCCTGTGAGATAGATTGGGCTGAGAGTCTGTAACTGGCCCTAAGTCACCCAGTGGGTTTCCATAGCCGAGTGGGGCCTAGAACCCGGATCTCCCGACTCCCAGTCCAACACTTTAGCCACTACACCACGCTGGCTCTTGTCTACTTTTGTTTTGTAAATTGCAATCTACATTGGTGGTGCTTCACAGACCACCATGAATTTAATTTCAACAACCTCAGATTCTGCTTTTAACCCAAAATTTTGCAGTACAGTTACACATTTTGTGTTCAGTATCTGGCAAATTGGAAACAGTTTAGCTTTTCCAATTGTGGGCTTTTTAACAGAAATTACTGAGAGCAACTTACATATCCTACTCCTAACTACTAGGCAAAACCAGGAAGACACTACAGTTTTTGCACCAACAGACACTGCTCCTGTACTTTGAACTTGTCTCATCACAAAGCCTAGAAGTTCATTTCTTTGAAAATCAGGATGCAATGTTTTTATAGACGGAATAAAGACTGCAAAATAAATACATCCCAAGACTCTATCCCAGAAAGCCTAATGTTTGTGATTCATTCCTAGTTGAGCAAGTTCCTTAGTATCGTACTGTACCTCTTAGCATCTCTCACTCTGCGGGATCCAACATTCTCCGTTCCTCAAGGAGAGGAGGATCCCCAGAAGACAAACTAAGGACTTCACAAGCAAGAATCCTCATCGTGGAGCAGATTGCATAAAACTCTCTAACAAACAAGGTCTCAAGATGCTCTGAAACTACTTGGGAATCAGCTTACTAAAGAGAAATTATGTTCCAGAATGCAGAGCAAAACAGAAACACAATCTGAGCCATGCTTTGTAACAATTCACATCATGGCCTTTATTGTAAGGGTTGCATTTGTCCCATCCTTAGGTAGGCTCTTCAGCAGCAGTATGTAAGGAAAGGGCTTTCTGTGTCACCCGATTACTGTCCCCAAGGGGCAACAGAGGGAGACAACAGTGCACTGACAAACCCCAAGTGTCTCTCTTTAAGGGAGATTTAAAACATTGTTGCCATGCTGAATAGAAGTACCTATCTGCATATAAGTAGCGCACCAGTGCAGTAGACCTTCCTGACAGACAAGCCCATACTTGGTTCTTGGAAAAGGGAGATTTGTGGACCACAAATCCTACACAAAATACTCTCTTATCAATATCTAGGAGTATCTAAAGGAGCCGTTCACCGGAAAGGCTACAACCACACTGTCAGGCTCAGGGCTGGTTATAAGACAGATGTGTGTGTGGGATGGTGGCCACCAAAATTATTTGTTCGGCTGCCTGGGGGCCGGGGGGGGTGGGGCGGCAGGGAGAGGTAGTGACATCAGTAGCTGGCTAGCTCACCACAGGGATACTACACTGCCATGGAGGCTACTGATGTGGAAGCTTCAATGCGGATGGAAGCACGGAAATGCCGGTAAGCCCTTTCGAACGCTATGATTCTTGTGTGGAACCCTCCCCAAATGGAACCAGTTTCCCACAGTCACCAAGCCGTCACATATAACGCAGTTCTCGGACACACTACATCTGTCCCCAGAGCAGCACTCCTGCACTCTGCAGGTCTCTGGCAGTTGATCAGAGAAGGGGAAATAGATCCTTAGCAAGGACACTTCATCCCCCAGCACCATCCTGTTTCTGACAGCATGGATATGCATTTCACCTGGCTGGTCCCTGCAGGGTTTTTGACAAATTCCATCTCCTGGAAGAACTCCCACAGCCTACCTCATACTACCAAGCTTTCCCGTTCACAACCTTTTCCTTTCTAATGGACCCAGAGAGATACATCCTAAGTTACCATGCAAAAGACAATTGCACTGTAGATATGACAAAAGCCCTTGTGTGGCAAGGCTCCGCTGGCTCTTACCAAAGCAGCAGCAGCAGCATCTAGCCCAGCAGTCAAGGACACACAAGCTACAATAACAAGGGAACAGCAATGGGACCTAATGCAACGTCTAGCCAAACACACAGCTACCCTCAGCATTTTGCATGGAAATAATGGGTACCGCGGAGCTTCTGCAAGCTAATACATCAAAAGGGATAGAGCAACTGATATGGGGCTTTGAGAGGCCCAAGGCCGGCCGGAAAGCAGCAGAAGTGTTTTTTATGCTCCGCATGGCCCAGCCTGCTCTCCCGGGAGACGGCTTCCTCCACTTTCTGATTCATCTATCAAGGTAAGAGAGACAGGCTTCCTCCCCTCTCCGTTCCCCTCCTTCTACAAAGCCAGAAGGCACATTGGACCCAGATACTGCCACAACACATGACCCCCCCCTCCCCACAACTGCAGCCCGGGGAATGTCAAGTGCTTCTGTCACTCGTGGTTGAGGGTTAGTCTGCTAGTAGAGGAGATTGCAAGGCGTCCCGGAACATAAGCAGTTGGTGCAAAGGGCACCCACCCAGGTCTGCTTCCTTAAATCAGCTGTCCAGCTATTTGCGATTACAACTCCCATTAGCTCCTGCCAGCATGGCCACTGGTCAGAGATGATGGGAATTGTAGTCCAAGACATCTGGCGGGCACCGGGTTGGGGAAGTCCGCTTGAGATGTTCTTGCCCAAGGCCTGGTCCCAGAGTCCTGGCGGCGGCCCTCCACGACACGCCGCTCGCGCCTGGAACAAGGCGGACATCTCCGATCCACGTGGTTTGGTCCAAGAGCAGCCTCGCCAGGGCCCGGGGGCGTCTGCTTAGGCCACCGCGGCCAAGAGCGAGCAAGGGGCAAGCTCCTGAGAGCCGTAGATCGCCAGAGACACACAAGGTTGGTCCGGAGGTAACAGAGCCGGAGACCAGGAGAGAAGGGAAACGGGGGAGGGGGGCAGTTACCCGGCCAGACCCTAGACCGTTTCGCTCAGAGCCCCGATGCATTAACCCCCCACCTACCACGGCCTCCTCCGCACGAGATGGAGAGGAAAACAGCTCGGCTCTTCACTTGCCGGGGGCTGGATCCCGGGGGGCCCTTGCCGCGCCCTTCCCAGCCCCACACTTACCATCCGGGGCTCTCCAGGTCCCCGCGTGCGCGCACATACACACACGTGTCCACGCCGCGTAAAGAGAGACGGGAAGCCGCTGCGGCTTGGCGGGGCTGCTGCTAGGCCGCTGTGCCGGGCCCAATCCTAAGGGGCGGGGAAACGGAGCAGTCCCGCCCGGTCTTCTCTGACGCGACGCAGCGCGCCCGGCTGCATCTTTGGGCAGGCAGCGCCGCCTGCTGTCTTCCTCCCCGCGCTTGTTGGCGCCGCCGCCGCCACCGCCACCGCCTCTTCGCGAAATCACCAAGGGCTCCTTGGACTTGAATGCAGAGGCACCTCCGTTAGCCTTTGGATTGCCATCAGATCATTTCTGAGGAAACGTCCCGGCCTGGCTTATCCTGCTGTGCCAATATTATACCGGGGGAGGAGGCACAGCATAGCGCGTGACCGAAGAAGAAGGAGAGGGACCCAAAAAGGCGCAGTGTCCCGCAGAGACGGGCTGGCACTTCCTGCCACGTGCCTCGCACGGGCAAAAAAAAAAATCGGGCCGGGCAGCGCGAGCACACGTGAATGTGAAGTCATGCTTCTTAGGCTCTATCTGCATTTGGCACTATTTGAATCCTTGCCTTCCTTTCCAGGCACACAGAGCCGATGCTCGAGAAACCCAACGTTAAAGGGCGGCGTTTTGGGGGGGGGGATTCTTAAGCCGAATTGACTCTTCTCAGCAATTTTAGATCCAGGGCCGGTAGGAGGTCGTGCCGCTGCCCTCTCTTTTTCCTCGCCCCCTGGCCAGAGCTAGCGATGGCTGCACCCCCACCCCCGCCGCTAGTGCCCTATCAAATCCGAAGAGGAAAGGCTTAATTAGGTTAAGGCTAGGCCATACGCTAGGACTTCTGGGACAAGGCAGGAATAGAGAAGATTCCCGTTGGGGTAGGGGACGCTTAGGGTAAAACAAAAGTCTTTTTAATAATAAAAAAGCAAGCTTACGATTACTGACTGATAGGTAAAGGTAGCCCACCCCTGCTAAACGTGCGAAATAAATTCAAGTGCAACATAGGACTGCCCGCGTATATTATTTCCACCAGAGCCAAAATGCTCCATAACCAGATAGTCAAACAATGATGCTGAAACTAAGCAGCAAGAGTAAGCTAGGACTGAATCAAGTGCTAAGTTCTTTTTATAACAGAGAGCCCTTAGAATGCTGTCACTAAGCATTTATGGTGTTATGGGTCCATTCCAGCCATTTGACCATTTCTCACACCAGATGGCTTTGCGATTGGCAGAAAATTCTTTTAAGGCGTTTTATTAAATGTATTAGAAAGCTGTAAGGAAAATACAGATTTGGATAGTTAAGTGGATCAATCTCCTAAACATTTTCATGGCAAGGAACAACTCTAGTTTAGGGTTGGGGAAGTGGAATCAGGCCCGGGCCAGATGGGAAATGCAGGCCCCATTTCAAACTGCTCATTAAGTATTTTTAATCAGTTCTAAATACATATAAACTAGAACGATTTATAAAAAAAGGTAATGGCAAGCACTTTTATTCAAGATGTATATAAGACATCACTTCTTCACATTCAGAAATGCTTTATGTGCTTTTCTTTGGGCAAATTCATTATCAACAACAGAAAAATCAAGCAACTTTGCCTTGTCAATGTTAATGTTCAAAACTGCGAATCCATTCAAACGTTCTTGCACCATTGAGTAGGCCCCCCTCAAAATCGTAGGCCCATGCCAACTGCCCACCCCCACCCAGCCCTGAGTGGAATCTTCAAAGTTACATGCATGTAGGCAGTCCTCCCACTAGAGTGCTCCAGGTGCATTTACTAGGAAACCAAGAAGCATCCTTGGGAAATATGATACGTTGTATACAATTGATTTCCAGCTAATTTATTTATTTATTTATTATATTTTTATACCGCCCAATAGCTGAAGCACTCTGGGCGGTTCACATATATGAAAGAAATTAGTCCGAGATAACTGCTGTAATTTTTTGAGACCAGCTAGACTCCTTCAATGAAGTGGAAGCACATGTTTGACTGCGACATGGAGCTTAATTCACTGTGTGTTGCTTGATTTCTTACCGTCACTTGAGAATCATAGGAATGCTATCTCCAACTTTGAGAAATAAGGGAAGATGGGAAAACAGCTGCATTAGGGGCTTTGGAAATAGGCTAGGAGGGCAGTGAACCAACAATGTTTCTTACTTTGGAGATTGAGATCAATTTATATCTGGGTGGGTGGGAGAATAGAGAGAGCAAGAGAAAGGGAGTGGGGAGAAAATCTGGGACCTTCCTTCCGTCTAGCTCCACTCTGCACCTCCGCAGAAGCAAAGTGTACTCCAGACAAGGACAGTCTGTTCCCATTTTATTTGATAATACTGTTTATTGTCCGAAGACTCAAGTGTCCACGTATGAATTATACAAAGCATCAGAGACATGCACAGTCTGCTTGTCTATTCAACAACTTTCATGTGTTCCCAGCACAAGAAAATCTCAGCTTTCAGAATCCAACAACAACAAAAAAAGTTTCCCCCCTCATCAATATTACTCCACCCACCAAACAACAACCCAGCCCCAGCTCCCCAATAAGCTTTAAATTATGGCAGCAAGTTAGATACTTATTTTTCATACTTACTAAGCAAAGGTTTCAAAATAATGTAAACTTAAACAAAAATATTTTTTTTGAATTGCTGGCATGAAGAAGGGGAAACTGTGTGTATGTGTGTGTGTAAGTGTGTATTATATCAGGGAAGGTTCAGTGTGGCACTAAACCCCACAGCTATAAATTAAGCCAATTGAAGAGCCTTTCATAGTGCTTTTCCATAAATAGATCTTTCACAATGGTTGTGTTTTAGACTGCTACTTGAATGGCAAACTTGTCTTGCTCCCTGGCAGACACAAAACTGCACTTTGGCTAGCAAGAAGCAGTCACATGTCAAAGCCAGCCTCCAACCTCTAGAAAAGGCCTTTGCATGTTGCAGAGGCATGAGGAGGAAAACAGAAGGAGAAATATTACTCCCAGCGGTACTCAGAAATAACTGAAGGGAGCTCCACCCTCCATACATTTTGACATTCTTCCCATTTTGTGTTAAAAGCTTCCGATGCAGAACCCCTTAAAAATAATAAGTGCAAATCTAACAGCTAAACAAGGAAATTAAAAAAAAAAACATAATAGAGGAATGATACAACTGATTGCCAAAACAAATGGAAAACATTAAAATCAAAGAGAGTATCAGCACAGAGAGAGAGAAAGAGGTAAATGTCACATAGGATATAACCATACAGGAAGCAAAACAGGAGTCTTATATTGGACTGAACAGATTTTTTTCCTTTTTCTTTTTTTTAAAATATATTGAAATCAAACAGACTGGTCCAATATGACATCTTTAAAACTCTACCTTGATGAACAGCATGAAAAGGCCACAAGGGGCAGGTATACTTCCAGATACCCTCCAAATCTATTTTAGAGTATTGCGAAGAAGGGGTGGCTATGCAGAGCTTGGAGACCACAGCAAAGAAAGAACTGGCTCAGAAGAAAGTAAGATTATAGACAGAGAAACTGATGCGATTCTTTTGCAGGCAGCCAAGGTTTGTTTAATTACTCCAAAGGAGCATTTAGACTCACAGTTTACAAGGGTATACCTTGACGCCGGCTCTTATAGTCACATATTTGGGAAGGGAACACAAACGCTTGCCTTCTGGGGAGCTCTTATTACAAAGATCAATTTATATATAGGGCAGATGGCAGAGCTTGGGGCTACTTTGGCCATGTTAAAAAAAATCATTACTCTGCATAGCAAGAAATTTTAAGGTGGAGGACAACTCTTGTGGTAGCAAAATCCTAAACACTTAATGGGAATATTAAATCTTTCCACTGGCTGTGACAGACTTTGGCACCAGATTTACATTAACGGTACAAGCATGCAATATAGGAAGTGAGCAAAGCAGATGGTTCAACTAGGAGGACTGATGGGCTCACCCAGATTCCCCAGCAAATGTTCTTTTACTGAAACCTGATAGCTGAGAATGCAGACCCAGAACCTGCCTGTGAACCTGCATGTGAACCACAGGCAGGGCTTAACATCCATTGACTAACTTTGTGACCTGACTAGTCCCCAAAATATTGTCCCTAAAAGGAGAGACTCTCTGATAGCTAATTCTCAATGGGCTGCTTTGTCATTGGAAGAGAATGCAATTCTTTCCACCAGTGCAAGAGGATGATATAACTCATGACAGGCCCCATCTTCTTTTGTGTAGTTTAAGAGACATGTTTGCTCTCAGACCACCACAGGTGTGTTTGTGTGAGAATGTGGCAAAGAGAAAGGAATGACTCTGAAGCACTGAGTATGGAGGAATTTAATTTGTGGTGTGTGTGGAGGGAAAGATGCGTTCTTACACAGGCAGAAGCTAGTAGAGTAGGAAACAGAGGGGATGAAAGCTGTCTCCACAATGAGGGATGCCCCCTCTCAAGGCAATAAGAACCTGGTAGGCCTGCTACACAGAATCAGAGGCAACACCTCTCAGCCAATCATACTGTTCATTCTGGTTCCCCTTCCAGTGTGCCTTGTATTGGCAACTATAATCCAGGAAGTAAGAAACCACTCCTTGGCAGAAACGCAGTAGAGGAAACAGACTAAGCAATATGCAAGTGGCCTAGACATCCCCTTCCTTAGTCCCCTCCACCCTACCACTACTGTGCCTGCCTGGGAGACCTTATTTTCATGCTGTTTCCAGGAAGTGATGTCAAAGGTGGACCAATCTAATTTCTTACAGGCCTTGTTGCTATTGGCTACCGGACTGCCATAGCCCTGGGGACTCAAGGGTCCTCAATGTCAAGAAACTCTTGCTTAGGTGGGGCCACTCCACGGTACCACGCACATGAACCATCACTTCGCTTGATGCAGGCATAGTGCTTTGCCTGCCGTCCATTGATGTTCTTCTCTGTCACCCAGTCAGTCCACAGACACTCATCCTGAGCAGACACATAGCAGGGGATGGAGGGGCAGCGGGAGATCTGCAGAGATAGAAGATATCATAAGCATGTGTGATTTGCCACCACCATAATTTATTTATTTATTTATTTATTTATTACATTTCTATACCGCCCAATAGCCGGAGCTCTCTGGACGGTTCACAAAAATTAAAAACATTCAAAGTATAAAACAACAGTATAAAACCATAATATAAAATACAATATAAAAGCTCAACCAGATAAAAACAGCAGCAATGCAAAATCACAAATTTAAAACACCAAGTTAAAATTTATTTATAGACTGTTAAAATGCTGGGACCTGGCGTCTAAAAGCATATAATGTAGGTGCCAAGCGAACCTCCTTAGAGAGCTCATTCCACAGCCGGGGTGCCACAGCAGAGAAGGCCCTCTTCCTGGTAGCCACCTGCCTCACTTCCTTTGGCAGGGGCTCGTGGAGAATGACCCCTGAGGATGACCTTAGGGTCCGGGCAGGTACATATGGGAGGAGGCATTCCTTCAGATAACCTGGCCCCAAGCCGTTTAGGGCTTTAAATGTTAATACCAACACTTTGAATCGGGCCCGGACCTGGACCAGCAGCCAATGAAGCTGGAAAAGGACTGGCGTAATGTGGTTTCATCGGCCAGTCCCTGTTAGTAAACATGCTGCCCTGTTTTGTACCAGTTGAAGTTTCCGGACCGTTTTCAAAGGCAGCCCCACGTATAACACATTGCAGTAATCCAATAATCAGCCTATGAACCATTCATCAGAAGAGCCCTGCTGGAATCAGACCAAAAGACCCTCTAGTCGAGCATTCTGCTCACTACTAAGGTCATACGGAAGACTTTGGGAAGCCAGCTTCTCTAGGAAATCTTTGATCCTGGCCATATAAATCCCTCCGTAGAACCCCAGAGCTGAAAGATACCTTAATCCTAGTCCACATACCAAAGCAGGAATAAATCTAGCCTGTTCTTCTCTGGTAGATGCCTTAATATATATTGTTTTAAACTGTCTGTTGATTGAACTCCAGAACCTTATTTGGGGAAAATGCCTCTACTATAACATAAGAAGAATCTTCCTGACTTTTCTGTGTAGTCATATATCACATTGGACTCACATTGAAAGAAACTGAGTCACATCAGGGATTGATTGCCATAGGGCCAGGTTGACCAGAGGGTTCTCAGCTCATTGAAATATGGGTGTCATCCCTTACCATACATAGGCCAGAAATTAGGGGAAACCACATCTTGATCAGTCCTTTAAATCTGGGAATTCAGTTGCTGTCAGTGTTCCCTTGTTTATTTCTCAATTGGAACAGAAACCTGAAGTTCTACTGATAGCATAAGGCTAAGTGATACTGGGTTACTGCTGCATTGTGCTACCTTAAGCCTGGTCCAGAAAATACAGGTGGTGCACAATGTTGAAGCCAGTCTAGTAACAAGAGTTGCTTCTCACCAGCATAATACACCTGTGCTGAAGAAATTGCACTGGCTGCCTATGTGCTGTCAGGCCATGTTTGAGGTTCGGAACTTGTCTATAAAGCACCAAACAACTCAGGACCAGGATATCTAAGAGACCACCTGACCCTCTATCTGCCTGTGTGGATGCTGTACTCATCAGGAGATGGTGCCTAGGATATTGGAGGCCTGATCCAAGATGGTTCAGGATAGGCCTTTAGTGTTACAGCACCCACAAATTAGCCAGGCACCAACCCTGTGGGGTTTTCAGTGTTTATTGAAAACCCAATTGCTTCAACAAGCTTTATCCAGGAAGGTAATTTTGTTTTTGCCATATTATGATATTTGTCTATTTTAAGCTTTTTTAAAAAAGATATTTTAATGGTTTATTATGTATTGTACAATATAAGTGATCCATATATATTGTTAAATAAATAAATAAAAATAAAGTGTTTATGATTGTTAGTGTTCCTTGTAAGCCTCCTTGGAAATAAATAAATACATACATAAGAAAGCCTACAAGCAGGGCTTGAAAGCCATTACTTTCTCCTGCTGTTGCTTGCCAGCAGCTGGTATTCAGTTATATAATGGGTTATAGCCAATGTTACACCTACTTATGATAGGCCACTGCCATAAAGTAGACTTACATTGGATACAACACACTACCTCCACGTTTGAAAGTTCCATCGTTACTGCCATTGATAGAGTTATCCCCCATTTAAGATACCATAGTCCAAATTGCTAGAGAATATTGATCAGCACTCAGAGGCTGACATCTCTCCAAGACTGTAAAGGCTGTCGTCTCGGGGTGACTTCTAGGCAAATATGAGCAGCAGCACTTCATTTTAGAATCTGAACACTGGAAAAATGTGAGGGGGAAATACTCCAGTATGCTATTATATAAACTGATAGATTGCTAGAGATGTATGACCACTCCGTTCTCCAGATAAAGCTATATAGTATGCAGTTTTTCCCTTGGGACACATCCCTGTTATGTTAAGTATGTGACTAAAGCAAAATAAGGCAGCAGGAGGACCCAAAACTGTAATGGTCTTATTTGGATTTACCTTGCACTCACAGCCCATCTGGTATCGCTGGTTTAGACTCTTCTTCTGGGTAGCACTGAGGGAGTCCCAAGGAATGATGAAGTCACACAGTGTGATATGCATATTGCCATTGCCCTCAGCTTTCCCTGCAAAACAAAGTAGTTATTAGTTGGGGCATGCATACCGTACATTACAAACACACACGCTTTCCATATCGAACACATCCCGATCAGCTTCCCAGAGTCAGCTTATCCATTAGCAAGTGTCTCACCTTGGCCATGAAGGGCCTGTTCAGAAGACACCTTAAACCATGGCTTTAACCATGGTGGTTAAGCCAGAAAGCCAGGCCGTGTTCAGAAGACACCTTAAACCATGGCTTTAACCATGGTGAATAAGGCTTTTTGCTTTATTCGCTGTGGTTAAAGCCATGGTTTAAGATGTCTTCTGAATGGGGCCAATGTGTCAATCACAAATAAGTGTGTGCTACAAAAACGCTGTTGTGCAAAGCACTTTCACTAACCTGGGTTCACTCCCAGTGAAATCAAAATAAAAGTACGGATGTGCTGAGTAAGACCAATGGTCCACTTTGCTCAGCACTTTCTATTTCAGTAAGTAGGCAGCCAGTTACCACAGGGAAGTTCCAGCATCCATCTCCAGCAGTTAATAGCCAGCACTATACTGTGACACGCTCTGTTCGGTCTTCTCCACGCTACTCATGTTCTTAAAAGCTTCTCCTCTGCCCTTGCTCAATCAACTTTTTTTCTAAGCTGAAAAGCCCCAGTAAATTAAAATCTTATCCAGGCATGCATTTTGAAGAACCTGAAAATGCATTTTTATTAAAGTAGCATACCAGCTTGCAAACTGCCGTGCTATTTAGCACTTTTTAAAAATAAATACATAAATCAGCTTTAGCATTCTCATCTGGAGTGTTGTGACAGGACCAAGGAAGAAGACAGAAAGGAATGTAGTAAGCAAGCACGGAAGAGTATCAGGAAGGGCCCCAATTCAGCTCTCTCTCCAATAAATACAGGATCTGGGGAGAGAAGGGGTGCAGTTTTTCCTATTGCCTCCTCCCAACACTCCTCCCACTCCCCTCAGCAACTTATCTCTCTCCGCCCATTCTCAGTGGGCAAGTCCTGATTGCCAAAGCCACACCAACACCATCATCCCCAAGAACAAAAAAATACAACACAAGCTGCCTTCCCTTGCATATGGAAGCAGCACTATAAGTGTTCTCCAGAGTGGAAAAATGCTTCATACTGACTGCCTTCATTCGCATCTAATTTTTTCCCTAGGTATGGCATTTGGTTAATCATTTTCCTAGTAATAATCATAAAAGTACTATCGGGTGAAACTATGTCTGGACTTTTGATTATGAAACCATTACTGTGAAACAGTTCTTGTCTGGGCTGTTTGTTCTATGAGGAATGATGCAGCTTCCAGAACGGGGGGGGGGGGGGGGAGGAAAGTGTTGTCTGGACAAGCCCCACTTAATAAGGAGTTTCAAAATGCCAAGATCTAGCAGACTACTCTGTAGATTATGGCATAGCACACTTCCTTACAGTCTCAAGCGCCCTGGTGAGATTGAGCTGACTGTAAAAACATTATCATCCTTTCATGAGAACACCAGGAGGTGGCGCTTGGCAAAGCCCTACAAAGAGAATTTCAAAGAAAAAGCAGCCTGTGGGCTCCAGTTCCAGCTGCATACTCTGACAGATGCCAGGGCAGTCCGTGCTATGTCAGGAACCCTCCATGTGCACCATGGAGGGCAGACTGCATTCGTGTCAGTTGGAAGTGCATTTAATTCTGCTGACGAGCAGCCATCGTAGGTACAAGATAGTCTGGTTCCACGTATGTATGTTAAACATTTCTAGACCGCCTTTCATCCTAACAGATTTCAGGGTGGTGCCCAATAATAAAAGTACAATATAGGAAAAACAGCATGTTATCATCCTTCATAGCGTATAAAACTGAGTGGAAACAAAACCAGAAAACAGTAGACAGAGGGAATAAATCCAATTCAAAACGCCTAAAGGTGCAGAAAATATAGTAATGTCAGCATCAGTCAAACTTCCTTAGGGAGGGTATTCCAAAGTTGGGGCGCCACCACAGAGAAGGCTCTTTGCTTTGTACATCACCAACTGATGGCAGTCAAAGAAGAGCCTCCTCTGATGGGATGGGATGGGATGGGACAGGACAGGGGTGCAGAGTCTCTTTCAGCCCAAGGGCCAAATTCCGTTTTGGAAAGGCTGGAGTGGGTGGGTTGCATTCCAGTGGTGGGCAGGACAAAAATACCAGCCTACTTTAGCTCTTCCTACCACTAACTAAGGGTACATTTTGACGAAGGGAAAGCCCCCAGGGTGGATCTGCAGTGGCGGCAGGTTGCCTATATGACACAGTCGCCATCACGAAACCATCCCAGGGTTTTCCCCTGAAGCTCTGGTTTAAAAAAAAGTTGGCTATTTACCCCAACTTTTTCCACTTGCGGCAAGGCGACAACGGCATCTGCCATCTGTCACCTTGCGTCGGGGGCGTGCCCCAGCCTATGCCAACCCAATTGGTCACATCAGCTGAACTGAGGGTGGGCCAGTGAGCACGCCTCCCCGGAGCTTCCCATTAAAAGAAAAATGTTTTTTAAAAAGTAAAGTGGGGAGAGGGCGATCCAGTGAGCATCTGTCTCACTGGGCTGCTGAACCTCCGCACGAAAAGAAAAATAGTTTAAAAAACACTAAAGCCGGGAGTGGGGAGAGGGGCGGTCCACCTCTTCGCCTCCCTATAACTGCAAAGCTTTGCGGTTAAACACAAAGTTTTGTTTCTTAAAAAAAAATGGAGCAAGGTAGCGAAGGTTCCCTGCTCTTCCCCTGTAAACCCCACATTAGCTCCTCCTGTGAGGACAATGCAAAGGAGCACAAACGTGGGGGTTTCAGGGCTCGCGGGGCCAAAGCACCACTGTCAAGACACGGCCTAAGTCTTAGGAGAAGTGTTTCAACTTTTTAGAATGGGGGGGGGAAAACTACACAAAAGTCAGGACAACCACCAAACTATCAGTGGATGACAGAGAGAGGCATGAATTTCTGGGCAACCGCAGAAGGGGGGATTTGGCTCCAAGCCTGTGGTTCTGTGCCCGATATAGGAGGCACTTTGTTAGGTATTTGGGTCCCAAGCTGTTTAAGGACTAACACCTTGAGTTGCGCTCAGAAATAGGCCACCAATTAATTCTTTAAGAATAAGTGCAATACGGCTCCACCTAACTAAACCAGTCGAAATTCTCACAACCAAATTCTGAACTAACTGAAGTTTCAAGGGCAGCCCCACGTATAATACATTATAGTAATCCAGTCCCAAGGGGCCTCTTGGACTTGTTACATGTGTGTCCCACCCTTCTTCCAATGATTGGAGAGCTGTGTTTTAACTTTACAACATCCTTGTGAAGTAGTTTAGGCAGAGTGACACAAGGCCTTATCCAGTGAGCTTTCAAACTAGAGTGAGGATTAGAAAATGGGTTTCTCACATCCAACCCAACACCATAGTGACCTCCTTGCTCTGCCTTCATTTTTCATCCAGCTCCAAATGACATCAATGCTCCAAGGGACAGGGGGAAGCATAACATTAATTCTCCTTTCTCCCGGCACTTTGGGGTCAATGAGTCTCTGCAAAAAATATTCCTTACCTGCAATGAGATACTCTTTCTTTCCACCAACATCCAGCGTCACCCCACACACTGCTGAGGAAGGAGCCGTGTAGATGAATTCAATGTCCTGGTCAGGTCCTTTAAACATCTGGGAAGGGAAGAAGTTGGTGAGGCCAAGAGTGGAGGACAGCAATTTACATCACATGTTATGATGTAAATGAACTAACCAAGACCACACAAGTCATTCTTGAACACACCTCCTCCCATATTTATTGTTTTATTTTATTTTAATTTAATTTATTACATTTTTATACCACCCAATAGCCAAAGCTCTCTGGGCGGTTCACAAAAATTAAGGGCGGTTCACAAAAATTATGTACCTGCCTGGACCCTAAGATCATCTTCAGGGGTCCTTCTCCGTGAGCTCGTGCCAAAGGCAGTGAGGAGGAGGGCCTTCTCTGCTGTGGCACCACGGCTGTGGAATGAGCTCCCAAGAGAGGTTCGCCTGGCACCTACGCTATACTCTTTTTGATTCCAGGTGAAGACCTTCTTATTTTCCCGGAATTTTGACAGTTTACCATCTTAGTCTTTAAACTTTGCTCTTTGAAATTTGTATTTTAAATCTGTCTAAATCTCTGCATTGCTGCTCGGTTTTACCCTGATTGTGCTTTTATATTGTACTTTTATATTGTGTTTTTATACTGTTGTTTTATACTTTGGTTTATATTTGGTAGTTTTAACTTTTGTGAATCTCCCAGAGAGCTTCGGCTATTGAGAGGTATAGAAATGCAATAAATAAATAAGGGTACTACCAGAGATAATCCCCTTCAACTACTGCCAGTTTTGCTAGTTTGGGGATGAAGGAAGGATGCAGGGGAAACTGGCAAGGAAACACCAGGACACCCAGAAATGAACATTCTGCAACTTCTCTACACCCTTATTTTATTCTTGGTTTGTCTATGTGTGAAGAAGATAGCAGGAGAGGCAGGTAGGTGCAGGCAAAGACAACATCAGGGCCTGCTCCAGTTGGGCTGTACCTTCCCAAACTGCTTACAGGCCAACTGACACCAAGGGGTTGTCTATACGGCTTCTTTACCCTGGCGTAAATGCTCATATTTGTAGTTGTGATTTACTGCAAGTTTTGGATCAACGTCTGAGTTGATCCATTATAGTTATGTGTCCTTGGGGAAGTTAAATCGAATTTTGACATGTGGGCGTAACTTTGTGGGTGTAACTTTGAGGGCAGGACAAAGTGATTGGCTGATTTCCCGCCTTCCCACCTATTGCATCCTCTGGCTGCCTCGTTCGTTCCCGCTGTTTTTATGTTGAATTACATGAATCTGTGGAGGTCTGCAGATGGAGCTTTTAAAATTAAAACAAAGAGGAGGGAATGATGGGCAGCGAGAGGGAGGAGAAGTGTTCAGTCCTCCGCTCGCATCCTCCTGTGCTGCCTCGTTCCTTTCCGCCCTTGGTTTTCCTCTTCTATGAATCTGTGGAGCTCCGCAGATAAAATTTATAGCTTTGCTCATCTATACTCCATACCATCGTATGTGCGCATTAATAACTGCACTCCAAAAAAAAATTCAGGAGATAAATCGCTGTTGCTGCTGCAATGTGACGCTCTTTGCATAGATTCGAATCTACGAAAATTCGGGTTTATATTCAATGAGGAGCAATCCCATTGTCGTATAGACGGGGGACAACTGCCTTGTGGGAAGGAACTTCGGAAGGCAACTCCTGCTCCATTGGGCTGGTTGTTTTGTTTTTTGATTGTGTGATGTATCTGTTGTAATCTTACGTGAGGATACAGTACTGTACAGCTTATTACTAGAGATCTACCTAACCGATTTTGCTATTTTATTTTTCTTTTAAACTGACGCTTGAGCAGTGTATACTTGCAGAAAACTTTGAAACTTGGGGAAAAATTCAAAGCCTGAGCTTTAATAGCAATTAATTTCCTCCACGCCAAACAGGCAGGGCAGCCCCTCGGCCAGAGGGACGATGGACAGCCCTGCCTGAATAATCAGTGTGGCACAAAGACGGGCCCCAATTAGGCTGTCACTGCCAGTGGGGAGCAGTGGGGAGACAGCCAATGGAGACAGTGCAAGGGAGGGGGTGGAGCTGCGCCACATGCAAATTTCAGAAAGGGGATTCACTTATGCATGAACCACATCTGTATTATTCATGAGCCCCTCTGTGATGAGGGGACTAAAGGGCAAAAAAGTGGGAAAGGAGCAGGACTACTAGCACCGATGGCGACATGGGCTTTGCACTAGTTTATAAAAGGCTTTATAAGACACTTTGTGGAATCTAGTCAAAGACCAGGATCTAAATCTGAATCTAATCATAACAATGACACTGTTATAAGCCACCCTTTAGAAACAGGACTCCCAGCACAGAGTAGAATTTAATAACAAATACAATACATTCATTTTTATAACTGCTTTCACCCTATCCCTCCCCACAGCAAAACATTTGCCCCAATGGAACTTATGAAATGTATGGTAGTGATAGAGGAACCCTATCTAACAAAAGGTAAGCAGGAGGCACTGACCCAGTTTGGGGGTAGGGAAAAGGGGACTATGGGCTCTGATACAGGATGTCCTGCCCTAGTATTCATCACCCTATGAAAAAACAAAGTCGGGGTGAAATCGGCAGTGATAAGGCTGAAACAGAGGACACAAGAAGATGCCCCCTAGCATGCAGCCAACCAAACAAAGAGAGGAACATGATATAGCTTCACTGCAAGGGTCGGAAGGATATAGCATCAAGTGCAAAGGAAGCCGGGATACCATCCCCACAGTGCAGAGGAACTTTAGAAGGAGGAGGGGCAAAGGGGGAATATAAACCACGTTGTTCGGTCATGTGAGAGATCACAGTAGCTTATTTTCAAAATAAGCTACTGTGAGTAGCTTATAAACCACCTTGGCTTAAATTAACGTGTGAACCCACCCTTAAACTTTTATCTGAGTTTTAGCCCAGTTTGTTCACAATCCATTTAGAGTTTTCCAGTGCCCTAGCTAGATCCGTTCTGGCTGCTGCCAATAAGAACAGTACTGGTTTGGGGAACATTTAGTAATACCAGAGCAAATAATGGTAGATGAGGTGTAGCATTATACCCATGATTTCATGAAACACCAACACCCCAACTCTAGTTTTTTTAGGGCAGGAACACCACATGTGTAACTAGGATCCTCATTTCCAGAAATCTCCCCAGAATAGGGTTGACAAGCTTTTATTAATATAATGTAGATCAGGGGGTGCAGATCTTCAGGACCGGGGGCCAAATCCAGCCCACTTGAGGTCCCAATCTGCCCCTCCATGGTTCCCAAGAAGTCTATCCCCCTTTCCCTCAGCTTTCCCCCCTTCCCACGACCACCAATAGTTTTGTGGGTCTTGCCTTGCCCTGTTTTGCTTTCTCTCCATCCACCCCAGCCACCACTGGAATGTGGCCTCCAAAAGCTTCTTCAAACTTGAACTTGCCCCTCTGTCAGAAAGCTGTTTAACACTCCTGATGCAGATAAATCAAAGTGAAGTGCCCTCAATGGGCCAATTTTAGAGAGGACTTGTGCATCAAAGCCAAGATGGTTCTTATAAGATGCTTTTAGCACATGACTTTGGGACAGAGTTTCCTAAATCTTCTGCACTCCTTATTGTTAAGTCATTATGACACAAGGAACATCTATTGGGTTTAACTCCAGGGTGTACTAGGCTCTCAATTCACTCACTTTTGTTTTTAGTGCTTTTACCATAACACAGCCTGGATCAAAGGTATCCTTTGGTATTCTGAACTGGGGAGTCCTTCAGGTTTGCGCAATTGAGGATCTGGAGTGGGGAAGACTCCATCATAAAGCCTTTAAGATACACAGAATTATTTTGAATTGTGGTATATGGTAACTATAAGCCTTCAAAGCTCCATTTGGCATCATTCAGACTTTTAGATGAACAGTTGTATTATACTAGCTAGAACACCAGCAGCAGGGTAACAGGTTTATACGTTCTCTGTAATTCTGTGATATGCTTCTTTTCTTAAAATGGACACAGAAATATCTTTTGGGTTCAGTTCCATGTAAATGAGACTCCCATGTACGGCTTCTTACCTTTATCTGCTTGATTTCATACTGGATGCGTTTGATGGGGTTCCCATAGATGTCGTTACCAGAGTCCACCTCTCTTTGAGCGACAGCCTTTGCTCTGATCACTGAAACACAAAGACACCGAGGAAATTAGTGGACAGATGTAATACCACTGCCAGTCCAGGTCTTCCAAGGTTTACTACAATCCTAGCAACAGTGAATCTTACTCTCCCTGCTTCAATAACACAGTAGCTGTACTAGCAAGCAAAATCTGGAGCCATCAATCCCTGGGAACAGTTTATGTGGCATAGTGCAAACAACACAGTAACCTCCTCCTCTACTTTCTCTCTGTTGTTATAGGTCACTATTAACAATCATAAAGGGGGTTTGCAGCCATCCTGGAAAAGTCTTCTTGCTCTATTTATTTCAGAGATAAGGTCACAGATTTACACCATCCACAACTACCCTCCAAGAGAGGAAAGATTATTGGAGCTGAGACATGTTGCTGTAGGGATATTGGTTATTATAAGATATGGAAATTAATAGTTTTTCTTGCTAAATGTATTTGTCATTAAAATTCAGACCCTGTCATCAATAAGGAAACTGTCTACACTGAAACTTACCCCCAATAAACATATTTCACATTTGACCTTTATTTAAAATCTTCAGGTATTTTAAGAAAGACACCTCTTGCTGTGCTGGAGAGAATAAAAGATGCAAACAATGCAAGAAAAGCAATACCTTTTATATAAGCTTATATGTTCTAACCCAATGAAAGATCATCAGAATTCCCAAGCTGGGTCCAGATCAACCAAATAGTGCATCTACCTCAATATTTTGTCTTTCACCATCCAAACTTCCCATTGATGTGCACAAGCAGGGCACAACAGGAATATATATCTGCAGTTAGTCCTCAGCAATTACTGGTAGAGCTGTGGCTCAAATTGACTTTCACCCACCTAATCCATGCTCATTAAAAAACACTGGTACAAAACCCAGTAATTGAACTTACTCTCAAAGCATACAATCTGTACACAGCAGGCATGGGAAGACGGTAGACTGAAATCTACCAATAGATCTCAGAGTGTTTGGAATAGATCAGCAAGGGTTTCTGACTCCCAATTGTTTAACAATAGCAACAACAAAATGGGTGGGTATTTTTAAACCTAAATTTGGCTGCTGAAATCAAGAAATCTCGGAGCAACCAGAAGTGGACTTTTGTATGAAAGGACTGCAAGCTCAGTTCAGCTTTGTTCTGAGTCGAGGAAACAAATTCCTTGGCTCAGAATGCGCTCAGAGGCACCCTGTTCTTTAATGCTAAGTGTATGTCTTTTGCATCAGGCTCTAGTTGGTGGATCTAGTACAAAACAAAGTTGATCCAACAAGCCTGACATCTGCCCACCCCTGTTCCTTAGTATAAACTTTTGCTTGCTCTGAGTGTAAATTCAGGTACTGAGTTTTTATGAACTTTACACCTCAGCCCAGGGAATACAAAGCAATGTTCAAAAGGTCAAACTGAATCTCTGCCAGAAGGCATGAGCTTCCACACACATTAGCCTCCCACAGATCAACCACACGCTGAAGACCGCTGTGCCACAAACAGAAAGCAGGAGCTAATCAGGTATACCACACCTAAGCGCATGATTATGTTCATATGCATCCAGGAAACACAAGCAAAAACCAACCCACTGTTACAAGACATGTCAAAATACGATATGCTGCATATTACATAGGAATTGGGTTTGCTTGGAAATTAAAGTTTATTCCCATTTTTCTGCCTCATAGTAGAGAGCAGAAGCAAGGAGCTAAAGCCACCTACCCATCTTTTAATGCCTTGGGTCTCTCATTCAGTCCTTTTGCATGATTTCACTTACACTGAACAACCCAGCTCCCCTGTTTGCATGATTCTCTCTGCAGTTATGTGGTCTAGAAACTTACATTTTAAAATGAAAGCCTGAATTTCAAATCATTGTAACGTTTCGGGAGAGGGGGGAAACAGTTTTTAAAAGTTCTCCAAAGCATCAGCAGCTCCTCACAACATCCTGTAGCAACAAATTCCATCGGTAAACTGTTCAGTCTGTTAAGAAGTGCTTCCTTTGGTTTTTTCATACACATGTTGCCAATCAGTTTAATTGGGTATAAATTCCAGAAGGGTAGACATGTTAGTCTGCAGCAGGCAGCAAAAACAACAGAGAGTCCTGTGGCACCATAAAGGCTAACCCATTTATTGTGGCACAAGGTTTCCCGAACCAGAATTGGCTTTGTCAGATGCCACAATATATTTGCTAGCCTTCAATGTGGCACAGGACTCTTTGTTGTTTTTCCGGGGTATCGAGTTTCTCCGTGTCAAGACTGAATAACTTTTCCTTATGCTGTTATGAGAAGGGCACAAGTCTGACTCAACATCCTGCTTACCAGCAGATGCCTCAAATAAAGCTGCCTTATACAGAATCAAACCTTTGGTTGCCCACTGGGTGAACAGAATGCTGGCCTAGATAGGCCTTGGGTCTGATAAAGCATGGTTCTTCTTACGTTCATCTGGGGCCCAATACTGTCTACTCTCCCAGGTCGTGGTCCTTCCCAGCCTGATCATCTGAGATGCTCGGTATTGAACTTGGGACCTTCTGTATGTAGCGTATATACACTACCAGAGTAAGGCCTAACTTCATCACACCACACCCCAGAAGGTTCTAGTGCAGTTTCTAATTAGCCATCTTTGCATTCCTCTTGGTGTTCGCCTTCATGCTGACCTGGAACTTTTAGCCCAAGGCAAGCCAATTATCAGGAGGAGGAAACGGCAGGTGTGTCTTCCCCCCCCCCCCCCCCGCTCTGGTACAATGGATTTATTTATTTATTACATTTCTATACCGCCCAATAGCCAGAGCTCTCTGGGCGGTTCACAAAAATTAAAAACATTCAAAGTATAAAACAACAGTATAAAATCATAATATAAAATACAATATAAAAGCTCAACCAGATAAAAACAGCAGCAATGCAAAATTACAAATTTAAAACACCAAGTTAAAATTTATTTATAGACTGTTAAAATGCTGGGAGAATAAAAGAGACCCACCCAGTCACATGGCAGATCAGTCTCCACATATCACATATGGGCAAGCCATAGGCCACTTATGGCCTACAGAACCCATTGGGTGCCCTGCCCACTTTCCCTCTCAGCTAGTCATTGATCTCTGCAATCCTCATCACGATTTCTACTGGCAGCAAGGAAACAGTGATCTTCATAAGGATTGCTGCAAGGGTGAGGTTACAGTCTCTTCTTTTCCCCGTGATCCTGATGAAGATCGCTAGAAGCAGGGGGAAGAGTGTGTGTGTGGATTGGTGTGTGCATGCAGGGGGTGCGGCCCCTGAATTGCTACCCATTACTGCATGCAGCCCTCAGGGGCAAAGAGCTTGCCCACCCCATCCAAACACTCTCTACAATTTCAGGTAAGATCTAAGTGCTACTGTATGTTTTTCTCACCATGGATATTATGTCAAAAAATAATCCAGCCACCCTCAGCTCTGCCCTGGCATACCATTTTTGAACTCTTACTGAGTGGATTGCTGTGATCATATGGCAAGAAGCTATATGCTCCCACCAATGGTCATCTGGTGCATGGCTACTCACAGTTCAGTAGGGTGATCTGTGCAGTTAAGTAAGGGTTTATAAACAGTAATGGAGAATGAACGCATTTGTGTGGTTACTTTAATAGTAAAACATCTGGCATGAAGGACTGCAGAAGAGGCAACAGAAGAGTAAAGGAGGCAGGCTTCTTTGTTTGGGAGCTCAGCTGGCAGTGCCGCTTGAGTTGGAGGTGACTGGCCACTACGTTAGGGTTAGAATATCCAAGCTGTAGCCAGCCTCACCCACCCACCTTTGGCTGGGGGCTCCTTCAAACATCCATGGACCCCTGGGCAATTGCCCACTTTTACTGGCCTCTGTGTTGCAAAGTGTATACTGAGTACTACAGTGGCCCTGCATATCCAGGAGTATCTGGGGTTTTATCCAGGATAGAGTGTGGCCCGTCCATAGATCAAGGCCAGTGCTACTAAGAACAGCATCGGTGTTGGCAGTCAGACTGATCCACGGCCAAGCATTTCAGGAGACTCTCGTGCTTCTGTGTTTTGCATGGTGTAGCCTGGCTATTGCAATCTTACAGTATCCAGGAGGCATTGTGTTGGGGACATTCTGTGAATGGATGCCAGGCAGGATGTGACTTGCTCAGCCATAGCTCAGCACCACCGTAAGTAATCAGATAATCTCTACTTAGCTATCGCCAGCTAAACCCAAAGAGATGCAACACTGAAGTGCGGAATCCTTCTCTCGCTCACAGCTTCGAAAAACCATTGTGAAGTGTAACCTCGTAAGTGAAACTGGGATTGTTGTTTTTTAAGCACACCTTGACTAAAATTAAGCAAAGCCTTTGGGGACTAGCTGAAAATGCTTTGTGGTGCAGATGCAGTTTGCGTTCTGCCCCTTTGTCCATTCCTAGAATCAGCTGCCCATTTAGTCCTTCGAAATCCTGCCAGCGATTGAAACAACTAACTACATTTAGAGAATAAAAAATTAAGGGGCAGCTATGGATATGATGGAGAGTACTTGTTCAACAAACTGCTGGGAAGTCAGTGTTTTAACTGAGCAGTTCTCAAATTGGGAGCTTAAATGGTGAGTCTCTATGTTGGTAGATAATAAGGACAACTTGTATTTTAGGATTGAACCCAAAGGTAAATTTCCAGAGAGAGAGAGAGAGAGAGAGAGAGAGAGAGAGAGAGAGAGAGAGAACTCCTTGGTAGATCTGTTTACTACAAAATGTGGGAATCATTGTTTGAGGCCAGGAACATTAGGGGAAAATATCATTAATTGTACGGGCAGTTCAACAAAGGAAACAATTGCCTAAAAAATATGAAATCTCTTTTGCATAACTCTTTTTTTAAAAAAAAAAATAACACAATGTGTCCACAAGGGGTGAAAACCTTGCCCTCCTCCAAAAAGATATATCTCTCATTTTAGAAAACAAAACAGAAAATGTTTCATTAACATCCAACCTGAAAAACTGTTTTATGTAATTTTGTTTGATGCATTATATGCACTGATTAGTCTTAATAAATGTATTATTTTACTGAATTTGTGCATTGGGGGGGGGAGTTATTATGCAGTGCGGAGAGCTGTGTTGAAGTACCTTGGTAGTCAATTCCCGCTCTAGAATTCTCACTGTTTCCTTCTGCCCTTGGTCCTACCTAGGAGTTTCAAGCATCACAGAAAAGGGGAGGAAACATTTCTGCCTGCAGGGCATTATCCCAGCATTACACATATGGTGCATCCATCACCAGGCTCAGTTTCAGCACTTCTTTTGCCTCCCTTTTGCTGCAAACTGCCTGTGGCCTGGCTTGGATGCTTTTGGCCTGGCCTAGACAATTGTGTGACAGCCGCTGAGAGTCTTTAGGCCTGGCTAATGGTTATGGCTCCAGGCTTTTCCACTCACGTGCTGCTGAATCACTGGCAAAAAATGCAACCTCGTAGAAGGAAGATTTCTGTTCTTAACAGTGCGGCTTTGTAGAGGGGAATTGCTGCTTTGCACTTTCTAAGCCAAGCGGCCGGCAGTTCAGCCAAGCCGGGACCAGGGGAAAGGGAGGAAGAGTGAATGCAAAAATACACACATGAAGCCCAGGCAGAAGATCAATGAAAGGAAATCCCATGTGCTGTCATCCCTTTGTAGCCCCACAGACATGGGGAGATTATTGTTTTAAAGAGCTGAGAGGTTTGCAACAACGCCAGGACTGGGCATGTTTGGATGAAACAAGGAAAGAGTAAATTCCCACCAAATCAACCCTTACTGTGCTTATTTGGTGATGCACTAGTAGGCATTCTTAGAATAGATTACAGAAGTTTATCTCTGAGCAACAGACCTAAGCGTTCCAGAGGAACACAAACAGTACAGATGGTCATAGTAGGCACAGAACCCAGTTTCCTATATTATGGTCATATGATAGGAGTAGAAAGAGAGAGAAGAGAGTACAGTGATGTAATCACTATTTATTTATTTATTTATTTATTTATTTATTTATTTATTTATTTTTGCATTTCTATACCGCCCAATAGCTAAAGCTCTCTGGGCAGTTCACTATTAACACTTACAGCATGATAATGCATGGAGAAGAGGAACAGCACAGAGGGCAATAGTCAACACACAAGGCAACCTGGGGAGAAGAACTTGGGGAATAATATCTACCACACAGGGGTCCACAGATGGGCTCACCAGCTCATCACTGGTGAACACAATTCTTTATTCTGCTGAGATGCCTCAGGATTTCCTAAACTTTATGCTATATCTCAGAGAGACTTGGGAAGCAGTCTCATTGCTTTCCAAGCCTCTCCAAGGCTCAACGCGAGTCAGGCCCCAGAGGAAAGGTGGTGGTGGTGGTGGTGGTGGTGAGAACGGAATCTGAGTCACGATGAGTTGTGGAGAGGCTTGCAACACTTGTGAGATGTCTTGCTGCTTAGAAAGCTTCTCTGCAGCGCAGTATGTTCAGGTTTAAACCCTTGCACTCTCAGAGCTGGGGAAGGAAGACCAGGGCTTGACCCCATAATTATGCCAGACCACGGAGACATATTAGTGTCTCCAAATCTCGGTATGATGTCGCAGGCAAGACCCCACCCCCACTGCCCACTTAAGTGGCTACAAATTTGGGCTAGCTGCCAAGGACCCACTACCCCAGAAAGAACAAAAATGATCATTTGTAGCACTACACAATTCCGCATTGGAACAAAGAACAGCGAGCGCAATGACACAAGTGAAAGCACACAACAGTTGCAATCACAAATGCGCACTAAACCTCCAGCAAAAGAATGAAACAGTGGCATTATACACTAATGCAAGAGAATGTTGCTGTTATTAATTCCCTGAAAATGGAATGGGAAAGACCAGTTAGCCCCTTCCCTTGCACTATGGAAAGACCCTTCCTTTATATATGAGTAGCCTAACACATTGGTCCATAGTCACTCTGGATATTATATAGAAAGAGCCAAAATGAAATAATTTGGATCTTGACTGTCCACATGGCACTCAAAAACGTATCTAAAAATAGGTCATTTAAAAATAAATAAAAGGACTTGAATTTCAAACCTCTTAACATCTGACCCCTCTTGAATTTATCTTCATGTATCTTCAAAGGCAGTGATTTGATACTGAGCATCAAGTCTCATTCATCCCCCAAAGTTGCCACTTTAGCATCTTGCCCCACAACTACGCCATTGCCTTCTAACAGGCCGATCCTAACTATGCTTACTTGGAAGGAAGCCCCATTATATTTCAATGGGATTCCCAAATAAATGTCCATAGGATTGTGTTCTGGATTGAATGCACTGTACTTTTTGGGACATTTCCTATTGTTTCTGTACAAGGATAGCTCCAACATGTATCAATCTAATGGTCAAGGAACAACACCAATGAGATAAAAAAGGGCATGGCTGTCCCAACCTTTTTATTTCTGTTCATTACCAGATGGGAATTTGGGGTGTAAAGAAGGCTCATGCTTAGGTTTTTGAAGAAATCGTGAACAGGGATGGAAGGGTGTGACTATGACAGATAGCTTCTGGGATTTAACAACAGGGGGGGGGGAACTACTGAGACCATCCATCTAGCACAGACCTGACAGTTTTCCCCATTTCCATTTTGATCAGCTAAAGTTGCATTTGGCTCAAGAGCAACATTTACTCTTCCTTGAGCATCCTGCCCTGGAGTTTAGTACCTCACTGCCATCTAAGGAGTATTTTCTCTTACAAATTTAAGAAGACCTTATATCAGATATGCAACCAAATCCATGCGATCTCTGCTGCAGATGAGTAGAGTGTTCATGGTATCATTCTGTGTCATTCCATGTCATATTATTCCTTTTTAAACAGATATGTTCTGATGCAGGACAGGTCATGCTAGAGCAGCATCAACATGGACACATGTGTAGTCTCTGGAGCCAATCCAGCCACAGAAACAGGTTGTCACATGTGGATCTCCCTGTCACGCATGCAAGAAACTGCACCAATACTTGTACAGCTTGTTGGGTTGGGATCTCTCTAAGCAATGATCTGAATTTCCCACATGGTGGGGAGCCCCAATTCAGAGATCTGCCACAATCAGGTGGCCTTTTAGCACCCTGAGTCCAGGTGAGTCTTGCAGCTCTGCAAATCACATTTCAGCCTTCATCAGAGTGAAACTAGCTGGATTGTCAGAGCAGCCTCTGAATATGCATGCCTTTGTTGGTATGATCTCAGCCAGGGTGTTTTCTTGGATGAGAAAGAAGCTAACTTCCCCACTAGGATTGGAATGACTTACTTGGCCACTGTGTTTTTTTGGGTGACTACTCTGGAGTCTGACATGCCCTCGGGGATATTAGTGCAAATGCAAACAACAGATAGGACACCTGCTTCTGCACTTGTCGAGCCCTTTCACCCCACTGCAGAGTAGAATTGGGATCAGTGCCCCTTTCGTTTTCTCATTGACAACCTGTGCTCCACTCAACATACATAAATGAGGGGCTGAAGCATCACATCAGAGATGTCTACAAGGTAAAGAATAAAACTTAGCAGGCAAACCCAAACAGTTCAAGACAAACAATATATTCTTCTGCCATACACCCCAGATTTATTCAAAGGTCACCTTCAGACCTTGAGAACTGTAAGAAACCTTTTTTCAAGTCAAGAGCATCTGTACTATGTATGGATGTATAAAAGAGCCTAAACGAACAGTGTGACTCGGAAATAGGCATATGAAATTCAAGGCCAGCAATAAACACAGTTATGCTTTTTGAATGCAGAACTTTCCACATGGGAAAAGCCAGCAAAGCTTTTCAGAAACTGAAAGATGTGTGTAAACAGAATACAGGAAGTCTCAAAAGTACATAATAGTAATGTAATCCCAGCTATAATCTACAGATCTAAAGCACTGGCAATGCAAAACACAGTAATAATGAGGTTTAAATGGATACCATGGCAGATGTCCCAGAGAGATTCCCAGAGTAAAATATCAGAATAAAGTGACACAAGCAAGTATAAGACACTCAATCTCCAGCTTTGTAAGATGCAGGCCCTTCAATGGAATTTCGATTGCAAGTCTCCTATCCATTCTCTCCAGTCTTACAGTGTGGTGCAACCATCTTTAGCTCATTACTTTCCTTACCCTATGCCAGCATCTTGGTATACTGAGCACAAGATTCCTATGACCAGCTGCTGGACTGACCCACCAATCCCTGGGATAAGTTGATAAACAAGACAAGCCCAGCTTGCCTTGCTTATCCACTTATCAGCAACACACAATTTTGGCATGGCCTTACAGACAGAATGCAATCAAGGTAGTTAGCCTTGGTAGCAGTAAACTAGAAACATGTTCGAAGAAAAAAAAAGCCAAGATGTCCATGACTTGGATGGAAGGGTACTGGTTTAAACTGGCAGGGGGGGGGGTCAGTGAAGGTCTGGTTTTAGAAGCAAAATGTGGTATATGGATGCTGAACCCCACACTCCCCACAACTTCCATGGCTCACTTTCCCAGAATCCAAATGTGTACCTTTTTTCCTCCAGCCAGGCTTCAATACCTGCTGGAAGAAAAATAACCGAAGCAATAGACCGCGGGAAAGGGAGGTGAGTTAAGTGGGGAGTGTTTAGCGCCACCGTCACACCCAGTCTGTGACAAAAAGATAGATCAAAGGTGATTTTAAAAAGTGGTTGCTTCATGTTCCTCTTGGAATTTGATTCCTGAATTTAAAGCATTCCCCTGCTTAACGCTAGAGGAGAAGGATGCTTAAGTGGTCAGAAACAAAAAGGAAGTGTGCTAACTGAAGGACCAACACCATCCTCAGCAATCGGTGCCCAAGGGGTTTGTTGATCTCCCTGGAGAGCTGTGAAATGCAAGCAAGGTTGATCTTCTGAACCACAGAGCCCCTAGCTCACCACATTTGCTTTCTAAGCCCCTCCCTACGCATGTATCCCTCAGCTGACAGCACTACCAGTCAGAAGGCACCATAAAATCCTTGCGCCCAGCATGCCTATGGCCTTAGCTAGACCTGGTGAAATCCCGGCACGAACCCCAGGATCATCCCTGTGCATCCACATGACGCACAGGGGATCCCGGGATCAGGGAGGGATCATCCCTCCCTTGCCCAGGGATCTCGCCCTCCACTTTCGCCCCGCTTTTTCCATGGTCCCGGGCTGAGCCCGAGACCGCAGAACGTGTGGCCTGTTGCCACGGCTTGACCCAGCTCCGCCCGATTACTCACGCAGAGCCAGGAGCTGCGCCCATCGGGGGTAGGGTGGGGGGAGCGGAGAAATTAAATTAAAATAAAAAAAACTTACCTTTGTGCATGACTGTTCGTGCACTCCTTCTTTTTTTAAAAAAATGGCAGGCATGACGGTCGCGCCTTACGTGTAAATGGAGGAGGGATCTCACGTTAATCACAACGCAAGATCTTCCCTCCTCCATCGTGGGATAGAAGGTAGGTCTAGCCAAGGCCTATGTTGTTATTCTAATAGAAGATAGGTAATGGCAGTCCAAGGTGAACCGCCCAGAGAGCTCCGGCTATTGGGCGGTATAGAAATGTAATAAATAATAATAAAAAATAAAAAGGCTTCAGGATGGACCCTACAGCTTCCCATACACACACACACACACACACACACACACACTCACACACATACACACCTCAACCACCTTCTTCCCCATGGAACACAACCATGGGGACCTTCACTCCCTTCCTTTCAGATATAAATTCAACAGACACAAGAGAGGTGCTGGATGGCTCCCTCCTGTCCAGTATGAAGAGCAACAGAGGGTGCTTCCAGGGCTCCTGGCACTACTGATCAGGAAGCATGGTGCAGCTCTTTTGTCCTTCCTTCCTGAATGGATTTTTCATGGCAAGAACAAAAAGACAAAAGTAGTGCCGGGAGAATGCGAGAAGGGGAGACAGCGTCATCAGGACCCTCCACAATATCCTGCAAATGAGGCAGGGCGATGGCATGATCCAAGTCTTGTCTGGAAGCACCTGAAGGCCTTGTCAGGCTTCTCCCCTTATTAACTTTGGCTGCTCACTCTTGTTGCTGTCCTCTCGACCCTTGCACAAAATACGCCCCCTCTCAAAAATTAGTTGCAAATCAGGATTCTGGTGGTGTTTAATGGAGACCGAGCCCTTGGCCCTTTATTCCGTGAACATCTCTGGTGACAGAAGCATGACTGAGGCTGGGACAGCAGTGACCAGACCAGGCCCCGGGAGCAATATGTTGCCTATCCCTCTTCCACATCCTTGGCTATGCTGGACATCTATCTCCAGCAAAAAGAAAAAATCCTGAGATGAAACTGTCACTTACATCTCTACTAGTTACCATAGCAAGGGACCCAATGCCCTCTCTGCATGTTTCTCTAGAGGGACTTATGCATTAACCAAAGCCAACTACAAGTGCCAAATATGCAGCTTAAGTAGCCAGGGATGGAGGGTGTCAGTCAGGTGCTTTTGGGGGGATTAGGAACAATAGAGGTAGAATTGAATATAGTCCAAATTAGCAACACCGACTACTCTTACAGCTCATGGGACCCCTTCCAAGCTCTGAAATCTTCCAAAACAAGGTTTAAAGCTTCTTATTTCTCAGGTACAAACACAGCAAAAAGTGCAGAGTGGATCTAGTCTTGTGTTCTTTGACAACAGATCCCTTTGTTGTCAAGAAATGCTCTACAGGCATTCCTCACCACAGCCAAAGTGGTTTAATAACCATTCCCTCTCCCAGGTGTACCAAACTACACTTCCCACGATTCTTTGGAGGAAGAAGCTATGACAATTAAGCTGTCATCAAACTAATATATAAATTTACAGTGCAGTTAAGGCCCTGCAGCAGCCTCTCTAAAACATGAGAAATCTGTCCATTGTTTTCCTGGCACCTCAGTTGCACTTTCCAAGTAGCAATAATCAATGCCTATACTCTCCATCCTTCACACCAGAGGTGGGCAATACAAGTCCAACAGGCCCCATGCAGCTCCCACCCACCGCCAACCTCAGTGTAGCTCGCACTGTGGCCCAAATTAAAAAAAATACCAACAAAATAGCGCTCCATAGTGACTATTGAGTGCTAAAATGGACAAGTTTGTCTTGAAAACAAGCTAAATTTGTCCGTTTTAGCACTCTATAGCTGCTATGGAGTGCTTAAAGGGTCAAATTTAGTGATTAAAAATATTTTTTATTTTTTATTATTAATAGTAGTAGTACACTCCGCAAAGGGGATGGGATTCCAGGGGGCAAAAATGTCCATCGGACATCTCACAGTTACCCAGTCTTCTTTACACAGACACACACACATGTCTTACCCCAAATAACTTCAACTTGACCACTCCAGGATCCAAACGCATTTGAGAATGACCAACTTATTGCTATGCATAGCCCTGTTTATATAGCACAAAACTCAGGCCTGCCTCAAAGAAATATTCTAGAAGCAGACTGACACATAGAAGAGAGAATGGAATTCTTGTCCTTAACACCACTAAACTCTGTAACAGTGTTCTCACTCACACAGCAGAAGGCAACTGCTCTATCATTCTACAAAAAATGTGTTGTCAAATCGCCTCCCTTTCAATCTTTCTTTCAGTCCCCACCCTGTCTCTTTCCCCATCCAGACCTCCCCACCACCCCGGGTCTCTATTTAGGGCCAAACTAACATTACATTAAAGGCCTAGTTTGGCACTGCACAATTGTTTTTTTAAAGTTTAAATAGCAGCCAAGGGCATCAGGATTGGAACTGTTTTGAGGTTTTGTTTAGTTTTTAACCCTTTCCCCAAACTAGCAAAAATAATCCCTATACCCATATCAAATAGCAGCTTGGGGTGTGTGTGTGTATTTTTCTTGGGATCACAGCATGGAAAGAACAGCCCCAATCCTTCTCAGGCTGTGGGTGGGGGTCCCACAACTGCTATTTACAGTTTTTTAAAAAGATGCACACAATGGGCTCCATCATACCAGCATTTTATCGCACTCTTGTCATGCCTGGTTTGCTGATTTGCAGCACGGTACTCACATGACGCCATGACTGTCCTGCAGTCACCCTGCCTCTTCCCCTTCATTTTTTGTGTTTTCCTAGAACGGGGAAAGTCTGGTTTATTTCCTCCATGCGGGATTAAAGCGTTCTTCCGCTCCTGGGAATTGCCTTCCTCGCACCATGTCCTTTGTTTGGGGCATGTGCTTTGAAGGGAGGTCTTGCTGATGAAAGAGGAGGGTGGGGTTGTTCTCCTTCTCCAGCAGGCCGGCTTGTGCTCGCTGCTCCAACCCCACCCTCATTGCCCACAGAAACGGAACCCAGCCGATGAAACATTGTAAAACTAGACAATAGGGGTGTGCACAGCAGGTCTTCTCTCCCACAAAATTACAGTCAATGGGAAATAACCAAAATGCTTACAGCTCCCTCCATAAATATGAGAGGGTGGATTAAAGCAGATGGTTGTGTGTGTGTTTAAGCCGGTGAATGATTTGAGGGGGGGAATTAAAAAATTCGTAAAAACTCAAAGGTTGAAGGGATCTCGTTCAATCTTGACATGCCTAAAGCCCTATGTAAAAGCTATCATAGTGCCAAGTTTCATCTCTTTTCTTTAAAAATGAGGAAGCTGCAAGCATTTTGGTTACATCCATCACATTGGCTGATGTGTCTGGGATTTTCTATGGTTACCTACAAAGTTGTTGATTGTTTCATTGGGACTTTGGCTGGGAAGAACAGGTACAGTAATCCTATGTTGTTAAGTGTTATTAATTGGGAGAGGGGGATAAAATAACTGGGGTGTGGAGCATGAAAACGGGAGAGTGCTGTGATCTTTAAATGCCGAAGAAGGGGCAGGGTGCAGCCTTGGCGATACTTTTCCAACAAGGCATGGGGAAAAGAGTGTGTGAAAGTTGGACAGCTGGCTTGACATTAAGCAAAGAGGTGGTGAAGAAAGTCCCCCCTGTGCTGCCAGGAGGACTCCGCGCCTGGCTTAAGGACCTCCTTGCTCTCCCCCCAGCACTTCCCAAACACTTTGGGGACTTCTGCGAAATAAGGAAGTCCTGCCCGTGACTCCCCAAACTTTAACCACTGTGATCACTCCAATGTTGGGACTGCTCTGTATAAATAAATAAATCAGGTCCCAAGTGGAGGTGCCCACATCCATCACCCGACAAGAACCAATGAACTGGAGGGGGAAGGAGAAGGGGCAGAGTGGGGCAGGCACAATAGCAGGAGAGCAAACAAGTGAAAAGAGAGTCCTCCGGTAATCATGAAAGGGACCAGCGCTAATGAAACAGAGGTAAAAGTCACGGGTGTATACCAGGGAAAAAAGTAGGTGTGATGGAGTTCAATGACAAACTACAGGAGAGGCCGTATGCAGAAGGTTCCAGGTTTGATCCCCAGCTTCTCCAGGTAGGGCAAGGGAAGAATCCTCCCTGAAACCCTGGAGAACTGTTGCCAATCAGTGACAACGATACTGGGCTAGATGGACTAATAGTCTGACTCAGTCTAAGGCAGCTTCCTATGTTCCTACGTATTTAATGTAACATGTTGTCAGATCTCAGATATGTAGGTACTCATTTATCTAGCCAACTCACTGCTTCGATGCACTAACTATTGTTATAAAAATGGTGGGCTTATGAGCAAGGCATTCAAAACCCTTTATTTTATTTTATTTTTAAAAAGGAGGGGTGACTGGCCTGTAATGATAATTGTATAATTACTGTAAGGGTTTTTTTAAGTACCTGCACCAAATGGCCTTAAAATATGTTTGTGTGTGTTTGTATGTGTTTTCCTAATGTTACGTTTAGTCTATCCAAAAGTAGACTGTTGAAGCTTCCTGTGACACCTGCCACTATACTGAGATCTGAAATGAGAGAAGCTTATTTAAAGAGGGGGCAGGGCAGGGAAACTCTACATTGTTCCTGAAGAATGCAAGAAAGTTGAATGAAGCTTAAACAAAGTGCAGGAAACATGGGGCCGCAATGAGATAATGCATTTTAATTACGTATATATGAGAGGGAGGTGCTAAAATGTGGTAGTACCAACTTGCTTGTATTAGAGAAAATGCTGCACAAAGATGATAACATTGAGTGCTAATACGGGAGGGGGGGGACTGATTTGCAAAGGGAGGTACACTTTAGGTTTCCTCTGTGATATTGTCTACCAGGAAATAATTTTCAAAGGGGCAAAAAAATAAGCAAGTGTTGTGTAGTGGTTAGACTGCTGAACTATGAGTGGAGAGATATGGGTTCAAATCCCCACTCAACCATAAAGCTCACTAGCTGACCTTTGGTCCATCATCCTCGCTCAACCTAACCTACCTCACAGGGTTGTTGAGTGGATACCAAGATGTGTGTGTGGGGGGGACTATGTACACTTCAATGAGCCCGCTGGAGAAATAATACTATATCATCTATGCCTTTGGCAGCCTGCCCATGCCCTTGCTATGGCTGGCTCTGCCAAGGGCAGATTTATTTATCACATTTCTATACAGCCCAATAGTCAAAACTCTCAGATAAAAGCAAAAAGGGAGAACCAGCTTGAACCATTGAAATTTGCCAGTAGTTTCAGTTTCTCTCCTCATCCCAATGACAGGCCATGACCTGAAATTTACAGCTCTCTCCCAATTTGGGTGAACTGTGAGCTGCACATTCCTGACTAGATGGAGGTCAGCACCTTGAAATGAATCAGAATATCCTCTTGTGACCAGGATATTGAGAAATCTGTGGCTGTAGTTGAGTTGTACAGCTACGCCTACAAAAACATAGTCCATGCTCCCAAATACTATTTTATGAAAAGCAATACATAATGAATGCAAACAGAAATTATTACAAACTGCCTCTAATTATTCTGATCACAGAACTTGAATATTCCAGTGCAAGAATCTGAAGTTGAACACACACACACACACGCACGCACGCACACACTCACATCCCACTTAGGATCCCAGGTTGTGTTGTAGCATCCCTTGGTGCCGCTTACTATTTGCCTGTTGCAAAATATTTTCATAGAATACCAAGTTTCAGTAATTTATATTAAAAACGTTTATTAGCCACCTCTCCAGCACACCACAGACAATCACAACCAATCAGCTAAATGCTGAGAAATTGGTTCATGACTCTGGTATTGAATTAGAGTCTAGGATCTGTAAAGACACACTTTCCTCAAGAGTGCAAAGTCTAGACAGAAAGGACTGGAGCCCAAACTGGGCATCCTGGGAGCAAAGGTTAGAAATTGATGCTGGGTGTTTGCACATGTGCACATGTACGTAAGCGTGAAGAGACGCAAAGCGTACACACACACAATTCAGATGTCACAGCAACTTATTCAGCTGCTGTGTGCCTGGCTTCTACATTGAAGCATCATATGTACATGCAAGAAAACTGAACCAGTGCCAGTCTTTCCCCCCACCCAGTGCCAGTCATGCCCCCCACCCAGTGGGTGCCAGTCTTGCCCCCCACCCAGCACATACACACATTACGCAATTTTGCCTTTTTATTTTTAAAAACACTATATGAACATGCAGGTGTTTGTATGTTCATTTGTTATTAATAAAAATCATATTAATTAAAAGGGAAAAATGTAAAGTGCAAAACTGCTCAGGGCAACATTGTTGTTGTTGTTTCTAAGTTATGACATTGGAAACAGCCAATCATTCCTGTGCACAGCCAGCTTTTGCTTTAAGACTTGTAGAACTGTTCATGTGGAGGTAGGGGGCAGGGGCAGAACTCAAGGCTACAAAGAAAAGGAAGTGTTGGACTGAACAGAGCAAGGGCATTTCCAGACAGACCTCACTGCTCTAAAAATGTGACTAATATTTTCATCCTGAGATTTACACAGCCTAGTGTGGAAGGAGAGAGGCTCCAAGCAGAGGGGCAAATGCCATTTAAACTTCTCTAGCAGCCATTTGCTTTATCTGTTGGGAAGTACTGTAGGGGCTAAAGCAGGAGCTTCCTGAAGTCCTGTGCTGATCTGATATAGCAAGCGGGGTGTGTGAACTGGTGCTGTGGCCACGATGCCCTCCAACATGAAAACTGTAAAATCCAGCATGGCTGCCACTGCTGCTTTCTGCAGACTCTACTACAAGCGAGTGTGATGGAGTATAGTAAACAGTCATCTGTTGTTTCTCTATGGGCCATGTCAACCAAGAGGGTTTCCCAAGGGAAGTAAAAGTAGTACAAATGATCATGTGTCTCCATCATGGTGTGCGCCTGCAGATGTGAACAAAAATGGCATAAGAACATAAGAAGACCCTGCTGCTGGTGACCAAGGCTCACCTTGTCCAGCAGCCAACCAGATGCCTCTTGGAAGCTCACAAGCAGGGGTTGAAGGCAATATCCATCCCATGCCCTTTGTTCCCAGAATTTGGTAATCAGAGGTATACTGCCTCTGAACAGGGAATCTCTGTTTAGCTATGGCTAATAACTATTGATAGATCTATTATCAGAGCCGGCCCTACTATTAGGCAGAGAGAAGCAGCCACCTGAGACAACGGATGCTAGGAAATGGGGTGGTAGCTCCCTCACCTCTGCCACTCCCCATGAGCTAGCCAGCCTTATACTCTGCTGCCCTCAGATGTGGTGGAGGGCACTGTCCTGTTGCTTCACACATAGGGCTCTTTCACACCAGTGATTTATCGCACTCTCGCCATGCCTGGTATTTGGTTTTGCATTGCGGTACTCTCATGACGTCATCCCTGTCCTGCACTCATCTCGCCTCTCCCTCCCCCCCATTTTTCCATCTTATTTTGGAGTGGGGAAAGTCCTATTTTTTCCTCCGTGCACAATAAAATCACTCCTCCAACCCTGTGTAAAGCTGTCCTCATGCTATTGGCACATCCTGATATTTTTGTTTGGGGTCATGTCTCACTGATGATACAGGAGGCGGGGCAATTCTCCTCCAGTGTGCCATTTGAATTCCTTTCCTCATTTTGCTTGGGGATGCTTGCAGAGTCAGTGGCACAAACGAACGGTCAACTGTACTTTTACTGATCCAACTCCCACACACTTTTAGCTTCCCTCTTTTTTTTGCCTGCTGTACAGGTGCTCAGGTGGAATTGCGCAACTACACCCTGACACCTATCCATCCTGACACCTATCTGATTCCTCAACCGGGAAGAAACAAGCGCAACCGATAAAGCCCTAAATCACCCATGCTGTCTCCCATTAAAAAATTCCTTTCCATTTATTATGTGGTTCCCCAAAGTCATCCATCACCGATTGCTAACAACAACCCCCTTCACTTATATTGTTTAATATGATCCTAGGGGAAAGTGTTGTGTGTTGTTTTTCCATAATTGTGCAGTTTCAGGCTGCAGTGATTGCATACCGTTGTGTTTGCACAGAAATGTTTTTTAAAAAATGGTTTCTGCCCACCAAGAGTCAGTTTGCGAGCAGCTGGTTTAATGAAAGATGCTGCACCCTGCGCAGCTCAGATGCCAGAAACGGGTGATAAAACCCCAAATCCCTTAAATGTTAGGCCTAAAAAACAGAAGTGAGGGGAGTGTATGTATGTCCATCACAATGTCCCTCACAGCCACAACAACCAATGAACTGCAAGGGGAAGGAGAAGGGAGGTGGTGGGGAGGGCGCAATAGCAGGAGAGAAAACAAGTGAGAGGAGATTTTGCTGGAATAGCAGAGATACAAGGAAGTGCAAGCCAGCACAGGTGAAAAGATGCACGAGCTGAAATAGTTAACAATGTGCACACGTGAAAGAGACTGGCGCTTGACGCGCTAATGAAACACAGGCGGATAACACGGGGGCAAAGCACGACAAAAATGTAGGTGTGGTGGAGCTCATAAACTCACATGGCAGTTCCTTCTTTCACTCTAAATAATTCTCACATTTGTGCACTATACATATTGTTTAGCCTGTTACCAAGTATTTCCTTATCTTATCATTCCTAATACAGCTATGACTTATATGTCTGTCTGGCTCCAAACTGATTCATTTTCCTTTCCTATCCTTTGATGATTATTCTCTCTCTCTCTCTCTCTCTCTCTCTCTCTCTCTCTCTCACACACACACACACACACACACACACACACACACACACACACTTACTTCAGCAGGGTATCAAAGAGGACTCCTACTGACCACTGTGTCATAACGACATTGACCTCTGCATCTCCGTGTTTGAGAACTTTCAGGAATTTTAGAAGAAAGCAAAGGAGGCCCATAGGAATCCTCAGGGGCTGTTACCAGCAGAGTATTTCATGAAAAAAAATATTTTATGATATGATAAAAGATCTGGAAAGTCCCTCCACATGGAAAGAGGGCAGACACTGTCATCGCAATATCATTTCACATATTGGGTCCCTGTTGGTAAAACTGCACATTAGGAAACACTGAAGAGTATGTTATCACTTGGGAGTGAGGTGGGAATAATCAATATGGCTTCTATGATGTTGTTCCTATTGTTGTTAGAGGTGTTGCAGAGGTGGGCAATTTGTGGCCCTCCAGATGTTCATAGGCCATGCTCTCTAGGGCTGATAGTCGTAGTAGGCCGAAATACCTGCAGACCCACAAGTTACCTAGCCCTGGATTATTGGCTTTCCTCAATAGCCCAATTGACTTGTGCTTGTTTTACTATAAACTAGACTCTGGCTTGCAATTTAAGGGATACTAAACAGAAGTAAACAAGTTCAACGGTATGATTAATTCCAGATCCAAAACTACTGCTGCCATCCTTGTGGAAATTGAGGCATGACTGATGATGACTCAAGAGCCTTTGCTTGCTGTTAAACGGGCTGTCCCAATATCTATGTGCGCACAAACCGAGATTTTTCTTGCTAGTTTCAGGGAGCAAAAAGGGCCCTGTGAAGTTCAGGGGGTCAAAGGAGCTGTCACAAGATCTCTATGTGCAAGAATTTATATGATCAGTGCATGTGCTCCAGGGAGGATGCAAGCAACTGAATCTCATCTCTCAGAAATCTCTGCTGCCATGGAAGGAAGATATACTGGAAAGCAAAATGAAACCGCAGACAGCTGCTGCTGACAGCAGCCACTCAGTTCCTGGACACGTTACCAAATCAGGAAAGGCAGTTTGGGGCAAACAGAGAGTCTGGAATTTCTAATGGACACAGTCATTGTAGCAGAGAGGCTGCCTTGCCAAAGTATTTCCAAATCCCATCTCTAGAGCAAGATCTGGAAGCTGGGTCCAGAGCTGTTTGTTTAATATGTTAAAATTTAATAAGGGGATTATTCACGAAAAAAATGGAATTTCAGGCCTGGCCCTGCCAGGCCCAGCCTTTCAGTAGCTTCCAAGCTGAGCAAATTGGGAAGGGAGAAAGACAACGCCTATTAATAAAGAGCAACTGGTGAGTGACCCAGTACAGAGTGCCTAGTTTAAAAGGGCAAGGCAGTCTTCTTTCTTCCTTACCCACCCCCGTCCCTCAATTCGGTCCTTTTTGCCAGTTGCCAAGTTCAAGGGACACACAGTGACCACAAAAAGGGATGATCTCAAGGCTGTCCGCTTCTGCATTTAGCTGAGCCAGCAGATGAAGGCCTTGATTGAATCAAGATGGAAAGACACAGTGCTAATTTTTCTCATGAGGCCCTTAGCCATGTTGGGCAGGAGGCCATGGTACAGACATCTCTCTACTCACACTGAAAGCTGGTACCCATGATGCACTGCTCTGGGTGGAAGGGAATGAGAGGAGGGACAGCTGTGAATGAGACATGATAGCACTCTTCAAATACTTAAAAGGCTGTCACACAGAGGAGGGCCAGGATCTCTTCTCGATCATCCCAGAGTGCAGGACATGGAATAATGGGCTCAAGTTACAGGAAGCCAGATTTCGGCTAGACATTAGGAAAAACTTCCTGACTGTTAGAGCAGTATGACAATGGAACCAGTTACCAGGGAGGTTGTGGGCTCTCCCACACTAGAGGCATTCAAGAGGCACCTTGACAATCATCTGTTGGGTATGCTTTGAGGTGGATTCCTGCACTGAGCAGGGGGTTGGACTCGATGGCCTTGTAGGCCCCTTCCAACTCTACTATTCTATGATTCTATGAATGGTCTCCTCTGAAGTCCTGTACTCTTCAAAGCTAGTGAGTGCAGGCAGAACAGAGTAATCCACCCTCCCCAAATCAAGCAGAAGATGGACTTCATTCCCATTGAGACCAGAGTTGGACATAGGAAGCTGCCTTAACACCAAATCAGACCATTGGTCCATCTAGCTCAGAATTGTCAACACTGACTGGTAGCAGCTCTCCAGGATTTCAGGCAGGATTCTTTCCTAGCACTACCTAGAGATGACAGGGATTGAAGTTGGGGCCTTCTGCATACAAAGTAGGTGCTCTAACACTTAACTCTCTCTCCTCTTCTCTGTTCTGAAAATGGCACCCACCAATTTGCACTGATTAATTTCTACGAAGGCTCGGGCCTACTTATATGCTGCATCCACTAACCGGGAAGGCCCATTCTCTAATCCCAGCTGTTTGGGAGCCTTATGTGGTTACTCTGCAGTGAGTTAATACTGCAAGACACATGCTCAGAAGCACTCTCTCCTTCACTGCTCTTTCACACATTCCAGGGCTACACCTTCACAATGAAGGAAAGTTCTGAGGGTTTTGTGAGACCTGCCCCAAATTATCCCTTGACTCACTGGACCACATCATCAGAGGTTTTGAAGGCAGAAGGAAACTGCTTCCCCGATTTCTTGATTCTCATACTAAAGGAAGAATTCCAAAGCAGGACCCATCTTTGTGAAAGAGGCTCTTTCACGTCCTTGCTTCTTAGCCAATCACAGGCTCTTAAGGCTCAGGAAGAAAGTTTTGCATCAAGTTGGAAGTTCCTAAGTTAGAAGTTCCTAAGGAGTAGCTGTATTGTGACTTTACACCTCTCATCAAACATTGCTACACTGGCCATTTCCTGGAGCATCAACAAACCAATGAACAAAGGCTCTGGGCATGATGAAAGATATAGTTTTGAAGCAAGCTGAGCCTCCAGCTTGATTACCAGGCAGAAAGGACATTCTGATGGCACTGGGGCAAGCAAAGGCCCCTTGGCTACAAGAATACAGTTTCCCTGAACAGCTGCCTAGGGGACCCAGAAGTAGGAAGTGGAAGCTTTTTACACACAAAAGCAAAACAGTGGCATGAACACAGGGGGGTGGGGATACCACAGAACCAAGGTTCTCGGGAAGGGGGGTAGCTTCTTTCCCTTGAGCCAAGAGACTGCAAAGATATTTGTATACAATAAGAAGATGGAAATCTGGTTCTGCTATGTGCCAACCCAAGCTTCTTCATGTCCTGCAACCTCCCTGCTAGTGCCATCAGACAGGCTCTGGTGCCCCATCTCCTTCCACGCCTCCTTCTGGCTTCCAGGCCGTTTGATCCCCTTGTAGGCTAGCAGCCCATCACAGAAATCCTGAAAGATCCCTGCTTTTTGAAGGGTTTCTTTTTCTTCAAATTAGTTCACAGGGAAGTATCTTGCAATGCCCAAAACAGTGATAGCATTATATCTGCACCTTGAGTTCAAGACACAGAAATGAGAACTTTGTGCATGCACCCAATTAAAGTAGAACTGTCCAGCAAGCTAATGTGTTATACCTGTCCTGCCAATTGGTTTATGGAGTTTGGGGGCGGGGGTGTGGCTGCTCCCGTCCCCTTCATTCTAGTAATGGACTTTTGTTAAAGGTACATAAATCCCCTATGCAAATAGGAAAGGAGCACACGCTCTCCCCCACCCCTCTTCTGTGTCAGGGAAAATGGGCCCTCTGGCTTTCCGTTTGCCTTTGTGAAGTTTTCATTTCCTGGTCGTTTCCCTTCCACTTCTCTCTCAATCTCGAAGCTGTTTCCACCAGCCGCTGGCAGCCTACATTTTGCAGGCAGAAAGCCATCGCCAGAAAATGAGGAATTTGAGTCCGCGGTTGTCTTTGTGCTTTCAAATGAATTCCTGTGGATCAGGTCAGAGCGAGCATGCTAGGGCGAGGGATGGGGGGAGGCGGCGGAAAGCAAGGCAGGGCGACGCTACGGTGCTTGCAGTGTTGTGATGTTGTTTGGAAGAGAGAAAAACGATGGGGTGGCGTGGGGAGTGGGGCGGGGGGAGAGAAGAAAACGGTCAACCTAACGAATCCCAGAGCATTTAGAAACCCTCGTTAACAACAGCAAGTGTTGGCCCGGTTTAGGAAGGAATCGACCTCCCCACGCACACCGCGGCTCTTTCCTTGCAGGAGAAAGGGGTGGGGTTGTTTTGGCTGCTAACAAGTGAGTTTGCAGCAGCGGGAGCAAAGGCAGCTCCGGGCGGAGAGAGAAATGCGGGGTCGGATCACGCCACGAAAGAAGCCGCTAGGGGAGCCGCAGAGAAGGGGAGGGGGGCCGTCCTTTTCTTACCTACATCTGCATTGCAAAACGCCTGTTGCGGATGCACCGGGGAGCAGCTGCAGGCGTCGGCGAGGCGGTCCATCCTTCCCAGCAGCAACACGGCCAACGAGGCCAGAAGGCTCGGCAGCGTAGCACTCATCTTGCGGAGCGGGAGAGAAGGAGGGAGGGACGGACGGATGGCTGGAGGGCGGGCGGCCGGGCTGACTAGGTGGCGGGCGGGCGGGCAGGCGGCCGAGATTTGACTGCTCACGGCTCCTGCCGCCTCATCCAGACACGCGCGCGCGCGCGCCCGCTCACTGGGTCTTCGGCGCTCTGCGTCTGCGGCGATTCCCGGGAGACTCGTGGCGCTTCAGCACGAGGCCGTCCCGAAAGTTTGGCTGGCTGTCGGGCTGGGGGGGCCTGCAAGAGGATACCGCCGTTGGAAGACCAGAAGCCCCGTAGATCGTGGCTGCGCTGCTCCTGCCGCTGCCTTCTAGGGAGGTGTTTTCTTCCCCTGGCTTCGGCTAAGCCTGGCTTTTTAATGGGCTCTGGGGATTCGCTGCCCCTCCTCTCCGTGGCATGGGGCCAGAGCGGGCGGCTCGCCTGCTCCCGTCAGCGCTCTTGCGCTGCTTTTCCTTCCTTCGCCTCCGGCCCCGACCAGGCTCGGTTTCGGCAGCCCTGCCTGCGCGGGCTTTCTTTGCTTGACAGCGTTCCCCCTCCTGGGTCTGGAGCCCTCCGCCGAGCAGGCTTGGTGGCGCTATAGAAATGTTTTTAAAAGTAATCGGAATGTGATTATAGGAAGCACCCTGAGGTATCGCCTCCCACACATCCACCGCATCGAATTTACAGTTCTCCGGGTTGCTTCGCCCTTATTGCTATATCTTCCCCCACAAAAACAGTGACACCAGTGCACCACTGACTAATCCACATGACCTGCTTATTTGGGCCCTGGGCCCTCTCCTGAAATCTTTCCATAGTATCAGTCAGCAAACTTCTGAACCAAAAGTGTCTGGTGGTTCCCCTCACGGCCATTCAGAGAGCACCCCGTGGAATAAACACCTTAATTCTCTTCCTTTGCCCTAACATCCGGGAATAAGTCGATTGGCCAAGCAGTCAGCAAGGAGCTGCTTTGCAAATGATGTCAGGTGTGTCTAAAGTTGGGCCAGCCCGCCGTTGGCAAGATCTCTAGAAGACTGTTTTGGTGACTGCTGGAGGAAATTTAGGAAAGGGACGGGGCATGGACACTCCTGGAAGCAGTGCACCTCTTTGCCATACTTTAAGCTCCATCTGACAAGTGTTTTATTGCACGCTTGTTACTGGGCACTCACAGAGATGGCTCAGGTCCCTCACATGACGTCGTCTGCCTCCCATGCGCCTTCCGCCCCTTCTGGCCTTCCTTGCATGACCAAAAAAACCCTCGTTAAGTCCGATGTATTTTTTAAACTCGGAATTGCTGCTCTCTCCTGCTGTGTGCAGGAGAAGCAGAGCCGTTAGAACAGCGGACTCAGTGGGCCTGAAATGAGGAAGGAAACACTGGGCAGAGAAGTGAAGGTAGGGAGCTTTTTGTCTTCTCCAGGGCTGAGAGAGATGGTGAATGCCAGCCTATCAATGTCCAGTGTTCTATAGAGCTCCATCACACCTACTTCCCCCCCCCCCCCCGCTTTGAGTCTGCAGTTTCCTCCTCCATTTCCTTAGCAAGTCTAGCGCTGGGCACTTCCACACCTGTGCATCATTGCGCTATTTCAGCTCATGTATCTTTTCATCTGTATCGCTACTATGCTGGTGAAATCATCCACCCTGCCCCATGTTCTCCTTCCCCCTGCAGATATATATATATATATATATATATATATATATATATATATACACACAAATACAATAGTATGGCAGCCTGAAACTGTGTAATCACAGTAAAACAACACACCATGCTTTCCCCTAAGATCATATTAAACAATGTAAGTGAAGGGAAAGTATTACAATTCATTTTTGGAGAAGTTTGTGGTCAATGTTAGCATGGCAATGGGAAGCCAACATTGTTCTGGTCAGGAAACCTAGACATGCCTACTCAGGAGTTAAGAACCATAGAGTTGAATGGGACCAATTCCCGGGCACGGGTGGCGGTGGCCATGCTGGTCTTCTCCGCAGGGTTTCAGGCGCCCTCTCTTCCTCCCCCTTCACAGTTGAGCAGAAAATCACCCCTCCCTCTTCTTTTGTCAGTGAGACCAACATGCCTGCAACAAAAAATGGGATGGTCCAATATAGCACAAGGACAGCAATACACGAGATGGAGGAGCGGCTTTATTGTTATTATTATTATTATTATTTATTTATATAGCACCATCAATGTACATGGTGCTGTACAGATAACACAAGAAGGGAGGAAAAACAGACTTTCCTCGCTTCAAAATCAGATGGAAAAGGGAGGGGAAGAGGTGAGATGAGTGCAGGACACGGGGGACAACATGTGAGTACCATGCTGCAAAAATACATACCAGGCATGGCAAGAGTGCAATAAATCGCTGGTGTGATGGAGCTCATAATCCACCTTCATCACTGGATTAGAGCTTCTAGGTCAGAAAATTACATTTCTAGGCAAGCTTGAGCTCTGGTGTCAGTGATGAATCCGGATTTAAAAAATAGTGATCTGGAACTTCATACCAATCCACTTTTACTAGCCTCCTGATACAAAATGTTTGGAGACTGTTTATGGTTCGTCTGGTGAGAAAGAAGACCTCTGCGCATCCCCAAAGGCACTCCTTTATTTACTTCACATGTTTTAGGGTTGAGTGTTTCCGGGGCAAAACATCAGCAAGCCCTGGGCTCACATTCAGCTGTGGAAACTGTTTTCAGTGCTGCGGCTCAACCCTAAAACATAAAAGTTCCCACCCTGTTTGTACCAGATGGAATCTTATGGCAATAGAAGAAAAAGACGTTACAGCTGCTGGCAACAAGGCAGGAGACAGCCCAACATCTTGTTCCAATAGGCCTCTGCTCTCCTCCCTGCCAGGATATAGGGATTTCTCAACCCCCAGATCAGAGTGCAGTTCCTGGGAGGAAGCAGAGGACCACAGAGCCCCTCTCCGTACCACCGAGAGGCAAAAGTCTCATGTGCTGTATTTTGGTGTCTTCTTTCATAATCCTGACAGGCCTTCCCAAGCATCCTGTAACTAACTTAGTTCTGCTGAGTTGCATTTCTCAACATACAGTGTGGCAAAGTTGCTAAATAGGCTATGTTCTTCATTGAGCACTATCTCAGCCATAAGTAAAGTTAAGTAAGTTAAGGGGTCCGGTCTCTTGATCTTTCTGAAGAGCGTTGGGTGTGGAGTTCATGGCTTTCCTCAACCTGGCACACTCCAGGTTGAGGACTACAACTCCCATCAACCACCAGTATTGCCCTGCTGGTTGAGGATGATGGAAGGTGTAGTCTAAGACATCTGGAGGATGCCAGATTAGGAAATTATGTTCTAAGTTGCAGACCATCTCCAAGAGTGTTTTCTTTTCTTTTCCCCCTGAAATATTTCCAAAGTATCTTGATTGCTCCCTGTTCCTCACAGCAGGGACTATGGATCCCATCTTGATGGGACACATTCAAGGTTGTTGCCGTGCTCCATTTTACAAAAGTAAAACAAAGGTTCTCTTCACTCCAAACCATGCGCTTTGTCCCGTAACCTAGTTATCTCTCATTGGGATTCACTACTGCCCTGAGACTCTATGTCAAGGATGGGAACCCTGTGGTCTTTCAGTTTTAAACTTCAACTACGATGCTGAGAAGAAAGATGTCCAGCCACAGTACAGCAGCCCCAGAATACCCAACGATGTACAGAAATTTGCATTGGGCACAGAAAGGATCTGTAGGAGTGTTTTGACAATGCTAGGGTCAGGAAGCCAGGCTGGAGGCGGGTCCTGCTGACGGCCAGGGAGTGGAGCCGGCTGAGTGCCCAGCAGTGAGTCATGGCTGTTGGAGATAAATGGAAACACATGTGCAGCCATTTGCAGGCTTTATTGCTCACAGCATAGGAAGCATGGACACTTAGTAAACACAGGCCAAGGGCTGGTCCAATCCTGGAACTCATATCCTCAGTTCTCACACCCACTCTTGCAGAAACCTAGGCGTGGAGGGTGGGGAGCTGCTGGATGAAAACATCTTGCTGCCTGAATTGGAGCCCAAATGCCCACCCATTTCCATCCTGCCAGCAAAACTTTTAAAGTTTTGTTGCATCATTCAAATAGCAATTCATGCCTTCATCATCCCCCCCCCCCACCATGCCCCAGTTCATGGTACTACCTAAAGCTGTTTCCCTGGTGCATGACATGACCAACCCTGCAAACTTTAGTAATGGTTTTACCCAATACCAGTCTAGCTTGTTCCCTCTCAATAAATATCTCTGTCCCTCCCCACACTCTCATCCTGCTTAAGGGAATATGAAAGCAGTGGTTCCACATGGAGCAGGAAAAAAGTCAAAAGGTCAGTGTATTAGGTCATGACATTTTGATTTTGAGCACTTATTGATTGGGGTGTCATGATTTTTCCTCTATGCGAACGGACAAAGCATTCCATCTACCCTGCTTCTTTCCTTCCCATTCCAGTTTCCTGCAAAGAATTGGCTAAGATTGTGACCTGTATGAGACATATGCCCTAAAGAGAGATGGATATTCCCACTGCACTGAGGCAGATGCTGGTCTTGGGAAACTGCAGCCACAGCTGTTGCTTTTGGGAACTACCAGTAGGAAGCAAAAATTGGAGCTGTCTCGCTCCTCTGTATCCTTGTAGAGGAGCAGCTGAGATACCCACCCGTGAACAGGCATGTTTTAGCCCTATATCTCTTTCACTAATTCTGTGAGGGAGGGACTATGGTCTTCTAATAGGATTCTGAGCACCCCCACCAAAATACACTCCCCATGGTTCTTTGGAAAAGCCATATAGTGTAGATGTGTTTGTTCGTTCGTTTAAAGCATTTTTACCTTGCTCCAGCCAGAAGGCCTCCCAGAGTGGCTTACATGAAAGCAGCAAAACAAGAGAGTCCCTGCCCACAGGCTTACAGTCTAAAAAGACGCAACACTTAAGGAAAAGGAGATGGGGAGGGAAGAGGGGGAAAAGTTAAGTCTTTCCGCAGGGCTGATGGAATGTCCCTGCTTCCCCCTCTCATCTTTCTAGAATGGCATGCTGGAATGGTGGTGGTGCCAGTTGAAGGAGGGGGAGCCTTCATGGAAGTGGTATTCAGTATGGCTGGTAGAATGACCCCACTTCCCCCTCAGTACAGCCTGCTGAAATGGCTGGTGGTGGTGACAGATGTTGCATCAGACATACTGCTTTTGTCCTATTATTATGCATACAGACAGCTGCAGAAGCATGATACAAGTTAGAAAGAAGGAACCTAGTCTTAGGAAATCTCTAAAACATACTCTGTATCAGACAGTTTGGACTTAAAACACATCTAGTGGGTACACTATGATTGCCTTCACAGTAGCCCGTTTCCTAGGAATTATCATCCTTGGTTCACTTACTTTTACGGAGAAACCTGACAACATTGAAGACTAGTGTCTCCTATGTTGCCCTATTTGTCAGATCTGACTTCTTTCTTTCTGCATTAAAATGCAGTTGCAGCACTAGCCTTCCCAATGTGGACAGGTACATCTCTTATTAGGTTTTTCAGGGCTCCTGAGCCTTTAATTTAACATTTCCTGTTTGCAGGTCACAATCATTTTATTGCTTCCTGATTATTATGGTTAGGGAATTAATGATGAATAACATGTTATTTACCTCTTGAATAGCCTCTGTTTTATTACCAGATTCTGTTGTGGGGTGGGGGGAAGCTTTACCTATTAGTTTCCTCTTATCTCTTTTTGTTTTTATAGTGAAATAATGCTATTTTTACATTTAAGAAGTAAAAATAAAAAATATTCAAAGAAACCAGTAATTAAAGCCTTACCACCAACTTCACAGGATCTGACAGGGAGGAACAAGGAGAGCCTTCTTAAGAACATAAGAAGAGCCCTGCTGAATCAGACCACAGGCCTATCGCATCCAGTAATGGCCAATAAGATGCCATTGTGGGCAGCCCACAAGAAGGACATGAAAGCAATTCGCAAACACCCAGAATTGTTCCCCACCAACTGGTACTTAAATTCCTGCTGCTTGTGGTCCTTATTCAAGAGGTAATTAACACGCTGTGAATCAGTAATCCCCTGTAAGCAACTAAATGGGTAGGATTTTAATTTAACACTGGAAGGGACTTTTGCTGAATGGGACCTATTTGTGAATAAATATTGTAAAAGGATCTTGATAATATAGTGCACGCATGCACGCACACACACACCGTATTTTAATTCTGCTTCCAGCTAATTACAGAAAAGCAATGCCTCAACAGTGTAAAGGGCTCTACTGTGGAAGATACCTATAAGACCAAGCCAGCCCAATAATTTTCATTTTACTAAATTACCACTAATTACAAAAACGTATATTTGTATGGCAAAAAAAAAAAAATTAACTAAAAAACAAACACAAAAACCATGAAGTGATATAGAACACTAACAGAGAGCCTCATCCCTTGATATTTATGTCCAGGCAATGGGAGGGTGAGTTTTGAAGGAGATAGCACAGCTCCTTGCTAAACTCTCACTCACCCACAAGATGGGAATCATATACAGAAGCAGCTGCATATGATTGCCAGAATATATGACAGAGAAACATCCTCTAATCTCCTTGTATGGGACCAGTGCTGTCGCTAAGATCGTGCTTCCTTACAAGGGATTGGTGGGAATCCAGGTTTGCTTTGTTGTGGTGTTGCTTTCTGGTCTGAGATACTGCTGACAATGCTCATGTAGTGCCCCCTCACACCTAAACAATCAAAGCTGCTTTTAAAATGCTGATCCTGCTCAGGAAATGACAGATCTCTGCTATGTACATATATCACAGACAGGCTCTTGAAGGCTGAGATGGAAACCTATTTGGAGCTGGAGAATCACCCTCACCCCTACAAAGAGACATGACAACATCATCACACACCAGAGAAGGAGGTAAAAGATCCCTGCAGCCTAAGAGCCTGCTTCTTTATGACCACAGGATCAGGAGAACAAACAAAAACCAGAAGGGAGGCCCTCAGGATAAAGGGAAAGCAAGAGGAGAACAAATTCTCAGAGGTGCCAGAGTGAAACTTGTTTATTTAAGCCCAATACATTTTGGAGACAGTGACCAGGTTTGCATTTATTATTATTATTATTTATTTATATAGCACCATCAATGTACATGATTGCAGGGCTGAAAGAAACCATCGTGGTTTCCCACCCCACCCCCAACCCTGTGCATGCTGTACAGGCGACCTTGATTTGCATAATTACCTGCGATGCAGCACAGATTGCCGTGAGAATCCAGCGTGGTGCAAGGTGGGGATGGCTTCTTACCCACGCCACAACCCATGACTTGCAGTAGGAGTTGTGGACTTGGTAAGAAGCCATCCCTGCTGTGCACCGGACTGGGTCAGACAACATGGCAGCCCATGCTGCAGCATGGGTAATTATGCAAATCATGGTCACGTGCGCAGCATGCTTAGGGGCAGGGGAAGAAGCCACAATGGCTTTTGCCCCCATGATCATCTGAACACCCCCTGTGGCGCCTTCATCAGGGGCAATCAGATAGCATTTCTGCAAAATAAATAACTTCACATAAATGTCAATGAATGAAATGTTGTCAATGCTATAAGAGAATGAAAGCATGATTGTTGGCTTTAAAAGACATATTATGTAAAGGAAGTAAAAGAAAAACATAAGGACAAGAGGAATGAACAACACAGATAACATTTAAAAACAACTGTTATAAGCCTGAGTAAAACCACTTTTTAAAAAATGATAATGAAACATTATCACAAGACCTCAGAACACTAAAAATATCACTGTAAGCTCTTAGTAAAAACCTAAACATTTAAAATGAATACCAGCTTAAAAATCAGAAGGCCATCTTAATATGGTATTGCTAATCCACCAAAGATGGTAACAGTAGAAGAGATATAAATACAGATATCAATATCAGTGTAATAGATAGCAATCATACAGATTAAAAAAGTATCATCTGTGCAACGGACTTCCATAGTCACTTAACAGAGTTAGTTTGTGTTGGTACATAAACTCTTTCAAGAAATCAGATCAAATTATTCTCAATACAGGAAATTCCTCCAGATTCAGTTTGTGTGCTGTCACTCATCTCAGGTTAGAGGAGGGAACTGCAGGGACAGCAGCAACCAAGGGAACCTTCTTCTGACAATCGGGCCAAAGCAAGTCAAGCAATGCAAATACATGTTTTTGTAATTAGTGGTGATTTAGCACAATTAAAATCAAGGTTTTTGGGCTTGCTTGGTCTCATAAGCATATTCTGCAGTAAGGCTCTTTACACCGTAGAGGCACTGCTTTTCTGTAATTAGCTGGAAGCAGAATCAAAATGGACCCCCCACCACCACCACATTGCACTATATTATCCAGTAATGCCCTTCTCCATGGTCAAGATCCTTTTATAATATTTACTCACAAATAGACCAATGATTTGGGGGGTTGTATTGGTATCCTACCTAGTCAAAGCTGCTTCCTTTCTAGCATACAGTAACCTTTTTGAGTGTGAAGATTACTTGGGAATATATGGTAGTTTGTTCTAGATTTGCTAGGATACCAAAAGTGTCACGGAACAATGTGTAATATTTGCTGCTGAAAACTTTGTAAAATGATGCCACTGGAGACTTGAATGTGTAATAAAACATAATCTGACACTATGCAACTCTTACAACTGATCTCAACATGGGTGGTGCCTTAGGTCAGGGATGAGCAGAAGTAGATCTCCAGATGTTTGGGACATCAACTCCCAGAAGTCCCTGCCAGCATGGCCAATGTTCAGAAATGCTGAAAGTTAAAGTTTGAAAAGAAAGGGAAAGGATCCACCAACACTCCTAAAGTTAAGTGCACTATGCCTGGGAAGCCTAGTGTGTTGTACAAATGCCTAACCCTTTCTTTTCATTCTTCCAGTGAGGGTTCCTCCTTATATCTGTTTGAAAGTTAAAGTTCTGCACACCCCTGCCTAGGTTACAATTCTCCAATGGTGTTCGTTTCCCTGATCTGCTTCCCTCCACACACCTACTCACTTTGGTTCCTACTGTTTCTAAGTTGGTGGACAGCACCCACAGACTCACACAGATTTTCTGTTCGAAACAAACCTAAGTTAAACAAAGTCTTTCCACTGAGCTCTCTCAAACTGTGGCCTCTCTCTCCTCAGGCCTGAAGCAGTGCCCTCAGCCACTTCCTCGTTGCTCCCAGGAAGCACAATTCACTCAGGCCAAATCCAGCGCTTCTTGTTACACCTTTCTTTACACAAGTTCCCTAAATTCTTATATGTGAGACAGTCATTACCTTGGAGAGAGGGTGAGACCTCTGCTTGTAGCCAGGCCATCTGTAAGTATTCTACCCATGGCAGGAGGGAGATCCTGCATTGCTTTGAGTGTATCTGTTCAAAAAGGGATAGGACTGTCTCGTCATTTTGTTTCTTCTTGCCCATCTCCCTTCAGGAAACCACATTTTATTTCCATCCTGTAAACCTCCCGGTCTGTTTTTCTTGTGTGCCCAGAGTTGCTAGCCTCGCCCCTCTTCCAGACTCTCTCACAGACAGCAGCTATTTTGGCTGGGGCTCTGGTGCTTCCCTAGGATGACCACATGGAAAGGAGGACAGGGCTCCCACATCTTTAACAGTTGTATTGAACGAGGAATTTCAGCAAGTGTAGTTTGTATGCATGCAGCACCTGGTGAAATTCCATCACAACAGTTAAAGCTGCAGGAGGCCTGTCCTCTTGACCGGATACAAAAGAGGGCAGGGCTCTTTCATCTTTAAGGGAATTTCAACTGGTGCTGCATGCATTCAAATAACACCTGCTGAAATTCCCTTTTCCATACAACTGTTAAAGATACAGGAGCCCTGTCCTTCTTTCCATATGGTCACCCTAGCCTGAGGCTCAGCATCCTATCAGTTCCTTGCAGACTTGCAGCATATTTATAAGGTCACACCTATTATGGCTATAAGAACCGGTAGTTGGCTTTATTCTGTCAACATTAACAACTTTTGGCCAAAGTAAAGCCATTTTTTGTATTGTTAAGCCTGTTAAAGCTTTCATACCAAGACACTCTTTTTGAGAGAATTAGTCACACCTTGCTTTTTCATTACAATGCTACTTAATTTGGAATTAGGATAGTCTTTGTCCTATTTGAAATAGCTACTGAAATGTTTTTGATTGTTTCTCAACCGACCATACTTGATTTCACTCTGTCTTAGAGCATCATCAGATGGGGGATTTTCACATTTCCCTACCATCGCTATGGCCTCCTGCTGCTGACCCACAATCAGTGGGTCGGGGGGGTGTGGCGGCTCCAGCGGGGTGGCGGAGGCCAAGCAAAGAGTTTTCTACCACAATTGCCACCACAGTTTCTGGACTCCTCTATTTATTTATTTATTTATTGCACTTATATACCGCTCCCATAGCCAGGGCTCTCTGGGCGGTTTACAGAATAATAATAATTGCTTGCATTCTGGGATGGCCAAGAAGGCAGCGGCAACAGGGAAGACGGGTTGATCCAGTTCCAGAGCCAGTTCCAGGGCTGCTTGGTCAGCTCACTGCTGGGCAACTGCTTGTGCAGAGGCTTTGAGGCCTCATTGTCATGGTGAGAAGCTCACTGCTGACACCTTCCTTGGAAAGACTAACAGAGCCAGAACATGACTGGTCTGATGTCACAAAAGCACAGGGTTCCTCGGAAAGACTAACTGAACCAGAACATGACTCATCTGATGCCACAGAAGCACAGGGTTCCTCGGAAAGACTAACTGAACCAGAACATGACTCATCTGATGCCACAGAAGCACAGGGTTCCTCGGAAAGACTAACTGAACCAGAACTTAACTGGGAGGAGGAATTATTTGGCAATAGTAGTGAGTCTGATATTTCTGAAATAGATAATTCTGAAGATGAAAGTGCTTCAGAGTTGCCAGATGCTGGTTTAGGGGATGAGTTAATGCATCCCTCTGTTAAAAAAAAAAAGTTACCTGGCTCAAGTGACATTGCTCAGTCTTAAAAAGAAAGTCCAATTCAGCCAGTGCTAAAAAGTTATCCATCAACAAAATATGGCCAATTGTCATGGAGACATTTCAACCCAGCACGGTACAAATGCTATTCTTGGTTAGAATACAGTGTAATACAAAACACTGTGTTATGCTTTGCTTGTCACCATTTCTCTGGAAATGATCCCTGTACGGCTGAAAATCCATTTACTCATAAAGGGTACAACAACTGGAAAAAAGCTACTGCTAATGATTCAGGAATGAAGCTGCATAACAGAAGTGCAGTCCCCAAAGCCTGTAAGGTGGCATGGGAGAGTTACAAACAAACACAGAAATCCAAGGGAGGCTCAGTTTTAGTGCAATTAAGTGATGCTCATAAAGAACTTATCAAAGAAAATAGGCATTATATAACCAGTCTAACAGAAATTCTTTTGCTCACTGCTGTACAAAAAATTGCTCAGCGTGAACATTGGGAAAGTGAGACAAGTGATAACAGGGGAAATGTTCTTGAACTTGCATCTAGTTGCAAATGATCCCAGAATCCAGTCTAAAATAGATGCTCTTCCTCACAACACAAAGTACACACATCATTTCATTCAAGATGAATGGTTAAGCAAGATGAGCAGAATGGTTCTGGAGTCAATTTCTCATGAAGTGAAGGAAGCTGGCTGCTTTGCATTAATTGATGATGAAACTAAGGACATATGTAAGCAGGAACAAATGTCACTAGTTCTCCGTTATTGCTACAATGGCAATATATATGAACATTTTGTTGGTTTCCATCCATGCCATCCACTGAATGCTCCTTTACTACTGAGTTACATAAAAGAAATCTTAGCATGTTGTAGCATAGATACCAAGAACTGCATAGCACAAACATATGATGGTGCAAGTGTAATGAGTGGGAAACTAAATGGGGTGCAGGCACTGCTCCTGAAATAGGTGCCACAAGCCATCTATGTTCATTGTTTCAACCACAGGCTGAACTTAATTATTGTTGATGTATGTAACAATATTGATGTTGTTGCAAATTTCTTTAACCTTCAACAACTGTACATATTTGTATCCTCTTCTTATGTGCATCCACGTTTCATTGAATTGCAAAAACAAACAAGGGATAAAAGTATTGCATTAAAAAGATTGTCAGACACTCACTGGGTGTGTCAGATTGCATCGTGTCTAACTGTTAAGTCAACACTTCCTGTAATTCTATTGCTTCTGAATATAATCAGCAATGAATCAAATTCTGAAAGAAGTGTAGAGGCTTTGAGGCCACTCTAAATCAAACAGATTTTGGCTTTGTGTTTTGCCTGAATCTTTTTAGTGAAGTGCTTCTTGAACTAAAAGTGGTATCAGATTATTTGCAAAAATCTGATTGTGATGTGGCTCAAGTATGTGCCTTTGTTAATTCTCTGATTGATAAATTGCAAGATCTCGGAGATCAGGAGGGGAATTTTCGTAAAATGATGGCAGATGTGAAGATGTTTACAGAAGAAAATTCAATCAAAATGCAAAATAAAGAAAAGAGAATGTGCTGTATTCCAAAACAATTTCAAAACTATGTTACTGAATTAAAAACAGTGGAAAGTATTGATCCAAAAACTGACCATGATTTTAGAATTAAGGTGTTCCTTGCTGTTGTTGATCGTGCTATTAGTGAACTTCAGAGAAGATTTAAAGACGATTGCAATGTTTTGAATGGGGTTAACGCTTTCAGTCCCATGTGCTGTTACTTCCTTGATCCAGAAAAACTCAGGCCATTTGCAAGTCATTATAGCAGTGACATGGATGGATTTGAAGCAGAACTCAAACTTTCCCCCAAAGTTCTAGAGAGGTATGAATGAGAAAGACAAATAAAAATTGACAGAGTGAACCAAGTGCTTACTCTTCTTGAAGAACTGAAACTGTCTTTCAGTGAATTCCACATACTGTGTGCCATAGCCATTACAATACCTCCAATAGGGTGACCAAATGACCCAGAAAACCCCGAAGACCTCCGTAAAAATGGGGATCTCTGGGGCATCTGAGCCCCAATTTACCAGGGAAAAGGCCCAAAGGATGCGTTCCCAGACTTCCAGGAACGCATCCTCCAGCCCCTGCCCCCAGCACCAATCTGACCTTTTCCTTGGCTGGCGTGATTGTGCCGGTCCAGGAGAAGGCCTGGATCAGCCTAGGGGGTGGGGAGGCTGGAAGACGCATTCCCGGACTTCCAGGAGAGCTTCGGGTATGGGATGGTACATAAATGTAATAAATAAATAAATAAATAAATCTGCCTTGAGTAGAAGTACCTGCATGGATAGAAAGAAACCCAAAGAATTGCCATTAAACAGCCAAATTCTTCTTGTATTCTGATGATTTTGAATAGGAAAGATTTAGGTCATTGAGACTATTTCTGAGTGCCCCAAACCCAAACATTAAAAAAATTAAATGCTGTTTCCTTTTTTGTTTTTAAATGCAGTTTTATTGATTTTTCAACTGTATTATAACAAGAATAATAAATACAAAACATAATTCAACAACAGCCAGTAGTGTTTAGAGTGTTGGACTGGGAATCAGGAGATCCGGGTTCTAGTCCCTACTTGGCCATGAAGCTCACTGGGTGACTTTGGGCCCGTCACTAACTCTCAGCCTAACCTACCTTACAGGGTTGTTGTGAGGATAAAAATGGAGAGGAGAAGGACCGCGTAAACTGCCTTGGGTTCTTGCGAGATATAAATGTAATAATAAATAATGAACTATTTCCACAACACAAAATATATAAGACCCGTATATCGCTATGAGTGACCTGGTAGCCCATCTTGGAATACAGCTATTTCACCAGGTTAAAATGCTCGGTTTTCCATTATTTTTTACACAATTAACAAAATGGGGAAGAGGAGCAACACATGCGTGGTTCAATAGGTAAAATATTACACTTATGCATTAATTATACTTATGAGTCACGCTATAACAAAATGTTATCAGAATGACAATCAAGAAGACAAAAATTTAAACAAAACAGGAGGATGTTTAACCAAGAGGATGTATACAGAGAGGATGTATATCCAAATTAAATGCTAAAATCAGTGAAAAGCAGCTATACTCATTTCAATTAACACAACACAACAAACATGAGAATAATTCAGTTAAGCCTGTGGCTTAACTCATGGGCAAAGCACATGTCTCACACAAATGCAGCTAAGCCCCAGTAGGATTTGGGTTTGCCTTTTTATGAAAAGGAGTCTTGTGAGGTGGAGGGCGAGAGGGTGAGCTTAACTCCTTTTCTGCTGGCTATTTTTCTGCTCAAATTCACCCACTCTACATCTGTGTTTACAAGTGTAATTATAAGGGCATCTGGAACCCTGTAAGCAGAAAAGCATATGTAGAGCGGAAGAAGGTTGGCTGAACAGAAACCCCACAGATGAACATTTGCTTCCAACAATTAAAATTTGTTCCCAAAGATTGAATTAACAAAAAAAATTATTTGATTAAACTACCAGTTTAAAAGATGAGTGAATGCAGCTCTAGTTTTTACCTTTCCTCTACCCACAAGAAACACATAGGTTAGGGAAGCTGTATAAAGATGTTTCTGCCCATCCATGAAGCAGGAGCACCTCACTCAGAGTGGGTAGCCTAGCACTCAGGGTGGTGGTGGGGGTTTTCTGTGTCCACACACTGACCCCACTTTAGAGCAGGTGGGAGCTAACCAGGTATTTGCTGACCCCTTGAGGTGATTCTGTTGCAGGCCTGGCCTAAAACATTTTTCTGCCAGAGGCAAAGGGTGTCTCTACATTAAGAAGGGGGGGGGAATCCTGCAGTCTTACCAGGACTTCTTCTGAAATCTTTCTGTGGCCCTTTAGATGGTGACCATGTAGTTTTGAATTAAAAACTTCCCCTCTTGGTAATGCTACTAAGTTCAATGAGACTGCACTGTCTAGTGGTGAGAATTATAGTGCTATGCCAGCTTTACACACTTGGGATATCTCATTATTTTAAATACTTCATTATCCCCCCCTTTTTTTTTAACATGAGATTACCATGGGAAAGTGCAGGAGACATCCTGGAGGTTGACAGCATCATGTAAAGGTCCCAGAAACCTCAGTGAGTGGCTAATCACAAGCGTGTAATAAATTGCTCATGTTGAGAAGCTCAAAGGTCAAGGTAGCACTCATTCCACATATAGAAGCTGACTGGACTTACTTCAATACTGGTGACCAGTATAGCATCCACCACAACACCTGAGGGCAGCAGACCAATTCAGGGGGTGCAGGACAGGCCATGTGGTACCCCCTATCCTCCAATATAGGCTTGCCAACCCCCAACATCTGCCACCTGACACAGTTTGCCTCACTCTGCATAATGGTAGGGTTGCCCCTGATTTTTGGCTGAGCAAGTGCTTTGTTTTAGATCTCCATAATGAAGGATGACATGTTAGGTTCAGAACACTGTGCGCTATTGTCTGGCTCAAATACTGCGAGAATCATCATATGCTTTAGTCCAGTGTTGATGCACAGAACACATTGCAAGACAGTAGTTAGACTTGCTATGCTGAGTCCTCACTCTCCTCACCTGAGAAAGCTGTTCACATACGGCAGTCACTCCTCTTCCACCTGCAGTGTGTGTGAGTTGTTACTCTCCCGGAGCAGAAAGCTGGCCTCACTGTTTGTATGAAGAATCAGTCTGTGTGCACACAGGCTCAGAGGTTCCACGTCCTTCTCCGCCACCAAGACAGTGATGTTGAAGTCAGAGTCCTGCTGGATGTCATACAATTTGCCAAGGTCCTCAGGAAAATTTCCAGAGTGATCCAGGGAAAAAAAAATCACAGGATTAGACTTCATTTCTAGAATGACAGGAACAAGAATGAGACCAAAAAGATCTCAGGGGCCAGAACCGAAGAAATGCTGACCAGTATAATGTCCTATAACAAATAGCTCCCACTACAAAGAGAAAGATAGAGCACCACCCTGTGAACAGAATGTTGGACTAGATGGACCTTTGGCTAATTCAGCACAACTTTCATGTTCTTAACACTAGCAGAACAGAAACTACTTTACTTCCATATATAAAATGGTTTTAAAAATGATGCGTGGAAATTAGATGGCAATGGAATGGAGATCTGCCAGAATAATGTCAAAGTACCCTAACCACAATCAGAAAAATGAGCATGGCTAGGTTTGCGGCAGGTAAGGCAAGGGTGAGGAAATGTCCCATGAGCCTCCCTCTATTTGAAACTGAGTGGATTGTATCCTGAATTTACCCTTATGGCTCTGCCTAGATTATCTTGACATAACGAAGCACATCACACTGGAGACTCACACTTGCCGTACACCACTCCTGCATCCTCCCCATGGCCACAGCTGTGGGTCAGCCAGCCTTGAGAGTTACATTGTGCAAGATGTGTCTCGGTCCCAACACAGCTGAAATCATCTAGGACAGTGGAGCCCGATCCTGTGAAGGAAGTAAATACAGTAATACATCACACCAGAGATAGGGTGTTAAAAGAGGTATAAAATGTCTCCTGCAGCTGTCCCATTGCTCAGAACCTGGATGATTCCTTTAGCTATCTAGCTGCCAACTCCAGATTGGCCCAGAGAATTCTAGAAGGTCAAGGCAAGACTAACCTGCAAGGCTTTGGAGCTCAATGCAACCATTTATTTATTTGTTTATCAGATTTATATACTGTTGATCATATTTTAAAATATCTCTAACCTAGCTATATACAGGATCCTGATACTGGAAGCTTTCTTGAGGCCCCTTGATATATGAGACCTAAGACAGACTGTACTATTTTTCGTTATCATTGTTATTATTAATACAAGTGGTTTGTTGTTGTTTATTCGTTCAGTCGTTTCCGACTCTTCGTGACTTCATGGACCAGCCCACGCCAGAGCTTTCTGTCGGCTGTCGCCACCCCCAGCTCCCCCAAGGTCAAGTCTGTCACCTCCAGAATATCATCCATCCATCTTGCCCTTGGTCGGCCCCTCTTCCTTTTGCCTTCCACTTTCCCTAGTATCAGCCTCTTCTCCAGGGTATCCTGTCTTCTCATTATGTGGCCAAAGTACTTCAGTTTTGCCTTTAATACCATTCCCTCAAGTGAGCAGTCTGGCTTTATTTCCTGGAGTATGGACTGGTTTGATCTTCTTGCAGTCCACGGCACTCTCAGAAAATGTTGCAGTGCATGCCCCATCTGAATAGGAGCACTCCTTTTCAACGTTCTATCCAGCCATTCATCCAGGCAGGTCGTTCCACTCCCCATGTTCCATTTTTCTCTTCTATCTGTTACGCTGTGGATAGTGAACATGCTTAATTCTCATTAGCTGTTTTTCGGGATGGCTTGTTCTGTTTCCTTAGGTTTTGAAAATATATATTTTGCATTTCTGAAAACTTCAGGGTTCCCACCAGGATGCTGATACTTCTTAATGACGCTACTTTGGTGACAATCTGGGTGGCACTCAGGAATTACTCAACTATTGGAAGGAGTTATGGCAATGATGCAGATGCACCATCAGTGTTCATGAGATGTTATAGAGTTATGGAGCAATGATTAGCAAAACAACAACAGAGAACCTGCTTGGAGGGGCTTACAATCTAAATTCTGAAATTAGACAACAAAGGGAAGAACTAAAAAAAAAAATAGGAAGAATATCAATGAATTAATGTAAGCAATTACACTTTCTGATGCTCCCACTCACGAGAGACTGCATGCCTTGATGTTCATGGGGTTTTTTGTTTGTTTGTTTGACAAATTGACTCATGTACCCAAAAGCATGGCAATTGTAAGTTAAGATATCCAAGTTTAATTTCCGTGCCATGTAAGCAGTAAATCAATGGAAGATAAATTCTTGGTGCCAGGTCTGGGACTGGTGCAGAGTTGCACCATCAACAGAAGTGTGAGTGTGGATTGAAGGAGTTTAGAATCCACTAAGTGTGCTCCACCCCAATGCAACCTACATCCTGCCCAAGCCCATGACTCCATTCTGTTATGGCCATTCAGCTGAAATAGCTGAGGCGTTCAGATGACATATCTGACATTCTGCCGGACACTATTGTACTTAACGTAAAATGTCTCAGTAACAACAGTATGTGGAACCTTAGCAATGGATCCTATTTCTTTTATCCTACTCATTCAGTAGAGCTGCACGAGAGTGCAGAAGGTGTAGGTAGAGTTTTCATTTGGAAACCTTTTGAGCAGCCTCCCACGTGGCAGCTGTGAAGTAAGAAAATGTGGCAATCTACACAGAACAAGTGCACCAGACGTTACACTGTGTTGGCAATACAACACAGTTTAAGGATCCCTGCATTGTATTTCCATTTACCCGCACAGTGGCACAGTCCTGAAGAAAGATTCCACTTCAGACAAATATTTTGAGGCCATCCATAAATAGGCTAGTGGACGGAAGAGGAGAAAAGTATTTTTCCATAGACACAACACATCTCTCTCATGCTGTTCCTAGCCTCCCACTGCCAGCAACCGCAAAACATACAAGGGCTCCAGCTTCTTTTCAAGCACACTGCAGATTTCAGCAACTTGAGATTTCAATAAAAAATTAAGTTAAATTAAGCTGTGGATTCCAGAGGTTGAAAACCCCAAATGGTGCCCTGTTCTGCTCCACCAGGAAGAGCTGGGAAGCTTTGGTTTTAGTGACACAAAGAGCATGTTTCCTTGCTTTGATGTTATAAAACATAAAGAAATCTCAAGTATTAAATTGAAGTTGGTTTCCCAGTTGCTTGTTTGCAATTTCTAGTCCCTATTTATTGGATTCGAAAGGTTCAGATGCAGTCTGAATATGTAAATGGCATATTAATCCCTCGGCATCACAAAATAAGCTTTGGATCACTCCAAATAATCTAATTATGCAACGGGCAGACTATTGCTATACGAGGCACTATTGGGCATCATCCAACCCACAGTTCATGGCAGGTATTATTCAGATTAATTCTGTATCTATGATCAAATAAAAACTAGGAACTGCCACAAAAAAAGAAAGAAAAAGGAATTGGGAAACAACTTCTTCATAGTACAAGCAAAGTACCTGGAGAAAGCATATGCCCTTTTCTTCATGGAGCAAACTACGCAGATGGCAGCAGGTAGCTCATGCTGGTTGTTGGTACCAAGACATGGACTTAGGGCACATGATGTAGCCACTTTGCTGAAGATAAACAGGTCTGGTCAGTGCCTGGCTGGGAGACCGTCTGGGAAACCCCATGTATGTTACGTTTGACCCTGTTCAGATCACATACTAAGCAGTGGTGGTTAAGCATGTTGAGCTAAACATTGTGGTTTAGCATGTCATTTTGTAAACCGCCCAGAGAGCTTCGGCTATGGGGTGGTATATAAATGCAATAAATAAATAAACAAACACACAAACCATTCTTAACCATGGTGGCTATATAATCATGGTTTAAACATACTCACGAACCATTTGCTGCAAAAGCATTACCAGCCTAACCATGGCTTAGCGCGTGGTCTGAACAGGCCCTTTCAGTTCCATAATGGAAGAAAGGCAGGATATAAAATATACTAAATAAATAAAATAGATAAGCGCTGACACATCTCCATCAAACAGAGATTAAGAGCACAGGATGAGCCTTTCTGGTTTTCAAAATCACAGCCAACCGGATGAGTCCTTGGAAGGGCAGCACTCAGAGCTGGCCGCTTCTAATCCTCTAGGGCAGGATTTCTCAAACTTTGTCATTATGAGCCATCCTAATTAAAAAACTGCCTGATCTTACCCAATATTGTTGCTAATACAGAAGAAAATATGTGACTATTGGTGCAAAGCAGGGAAACAACATAAGAAGAACCCTGCTGGATCAGATCAAGGGTCCATCTAGACCAGCATTCTGTTCACACAGTGGCCAAGCAGATGCCCCAATGGGAAGCTCATAAAGGGCTCCATCAGACCTACTTTTTAAATCCAGTTTTCATTCACTGTTTCCCCCTCCATTTCCTTAGCGAGTCAAGCACTGGGCACTTTCACATCTGTGCATTGTGGCACTCTTTCAGTTCATGTATCTTTTCACCGGGGGGGATCTACACTACTGCTTTAAAGCGCTTTAGAACGGTTTTGACAACTGTTAGGGCCCAGGACACACTGCATATACAGTTTTCAAAACGTTTTCAAAGTGCTTTAAAGCACTTTAAAAGCAGTAGTGTAGATCCCCCCCTGGAGTGGTACTATGCTGGTGAAATGTCCCACCCTGCCCCTTGCGAAAGGTTTACAGGGGAGGAGGAGCGAAGGTTTGTTTTGCTTGTTTCAAAGGATGGGCAGATGAGCAATCATTTTAACTATTTTCTTTTGTAAAGGTGGTCAGGTCCCCTCCTTTACTCCAAGGTAACCAAAATACTTACATCTGCATAAGTTTTAAAGGTAAAGAGATCAAACTTGACATGGTAATAGCTTTGGCTATTGGGTGGTATAAAAATGCAATAAATTAATTAAGGAGGGCTTTAGCCACCCTAAGTTTGAATCAGATTGGTTCATGCCTTGATTTTAAGGAATTTTTAAAATGGGAATTTTAAAAATGCTTAGATCTGCGTAAGTTTTAAAGATAAAAAGATCAAAATTAGCACAGTGATAGCTCTTAAGGAGGGCTTTAGCCATGCCTAATTTGAATGAGATCGGTTGATCCCTTGGTTTTTAAAGAACTTTTTAATCCCCCCCCCCCCGCTAAAATAAATGGGTCTATTTTCCTGGTATTCCACCAGTGCGAAGGATCGATCCTTAATCCACTGGAGGCTGGTGGCTCTGATTTCATTGGGGCTGTGAATCCATTCTAGATTTCAGTCAGAATCAGCCAGAACTCTAATGGTGCTGTCCATGGTGCTGAATCTATTTTGAAACAATCCCAGCTGCCAGTAAGAAAATATAAAAATATTTTTAAGTAAAAATTGGGAGGAGTACAATCTCATGGCTCCAAGGAAGATGACCGGGGTGTATTGGTGCCAGCAGGCATCGCCTACCCCTGAATGACCCCCTCCAAAACTTCCAGCCTGCTTTGTCACCAACTTTAGTCAGCATCTAAGATTTTGTGCTCACATTGCCCCCGCCCCCCGATAGAACGTTTGCAGTGGTGTCTCACCTCTCCATCTGGAAGCACCACAGGCCAAATAACTCAGCAAGGAAGAAAGACCAGCGCAGTTCACAGCTAAGCAGAGGGGTAACTTTTGCTGAGTTAATACATTATATGGAAGGTATTATAAAAACACACACACACAAATGAAATAAAACCAGGATACAGAACCAGGGATCTGATTAAAATATAAGAAGTACAGATGACACAACTGAAAGATAGAGTGGGTTGTATCTGATGGTGTTCTGCCACTGGTGAAACGGATTTCTCAGCCCCTCTGCACATTGAGAACTGTTGGGGTCCGTGACACATTCCATATACCATTTTGAAATCGCTTTCATACTGTTATATCCTGCTTGGTATAGATCTGGCTTCCAACAATACTACATTCAAAGATTCTTTCAGTGACTTTAGCATACTTGGTATTCCAAAAACAAGCATCTACATTTTCTAGAAACAATACATCATCAGTTGTGCCATTTATCAGTACTGACCATCACTGAACAAAATTAATTACTTTGTGAGCTTCCTAATAAATTTCTGTAGCTAGGCCAGCATGTAAAAAATCCAAAGGGCCTGCTTATCTTGAATGTTCAACAGTAATAGCAGAGAAGATGGTAAAATGCACAAATTGTCTCTAGAAAGAACACAAGCTTCTCAGTAACAGTCCATTGAGTAACAATCTTTGGACTGTTTCTGAGAAGCTTGCTCATGATGGCTTTTACATTTGCATTTTGTTGGCCTTACCCCAGGACCTCATCCAGTGGTTCCCAAACTTTTTCAGGTCACCGCCCCCTTGGTTCCACAAACTCATGCCCAGTGCCCCCTACCCTACCCTATAAAAATAATTATTCAGAATAGTGGTTTTCAACCACCCACTAAGGAAGATAACAATAAAATTCAAAACAGTAACAATTAATAGAATATTGATTCCAAAGCACCTGCCGCAGGCTTGCCAAGGGAGGGAGGGAAAAGAGAGCGAACGCCTCCATTTTGCAGCTGGCGTGGCGGGGCACACCAAGCAGGGTATGCCTCTTCATTAGTGTTTTATGCTTTTGAAATATTTCAATTCACCATTAAAAGGACTCTTCTTAATAGTATTAATACATGTGTGGATTCTTCCCCTATATGGCTTAGGACCAAACTACCTTCTCCTATAAAAGTATCCCTGAGTTTTAAGACCTTCTGGAGAGGCGCTTCTCGGAAAAGACCACCTCGAGCGGCCCCCTGCTGCTTCCTTGCCTCTTAACGCCCCCCTATGCAATCCCACCGCCCCAAGGGGGCAATACTGCCCACTTTGGGAACCACTGACCTTATCTAATGTGTCTTTGGTTCTGGGAAAGGCAGCATGAGTAAAGGACTCCTGGCAGCTAGCATGGCAGTATGCTAGCTACCTGCTTTATTGTTCATTACCAGTGTGTTCCCTACTGTGACTCAGTCAGTAGAAGTTGCCCTCATGTGAATGGAAAAGCAATGGGAACGCTGGATAAATGCAAATGCCTTCTTGACCTCTTAAGTCACCACCCTAATTACTCCATGATGTAATCTATAAGACTTAGAAGGAAATGGTCTCCAATCCTGAAGCATCTTCACCTCAAAAGTATTAGTAGGTGAAAGCACACTTAGGTTTTCTTCATGGCCTCTTTTCATGGGAAAACCTCCACCATTTTGCCAATTTAGCTGAAGCTGCTCAGCTGAAAAAAGCAGACGGTCTTGTACTACTTAATGCATGTGACAAGGCTTACACAAAACGGTAGGTGTCTATCAAATTTTGATTTTTTTGATTGCAAATGCCAAAGTTACTTATTTTCACTCTAGATGCCTTGCACTTACATTGTGGCCTGAATTTTGTGTGTACATTTTTGTGTGTAGATCACAGTAAACCCTCACATACACAGTGACCCTGTTCAGACGACACGCTAAGCCACGGTGGTTAAGCCTTTTGAGCTAAACATTATGGCTTAATTTGTCGTGTGAACCATGAGTTAGTGTGTCAGGTGAACCATTCCTAACCATAGTGGCTACATAACCACGGTTTAAACACATTCACTAACCATTCTCTGCAAAAGGGCTAGCAGCCTAACCATGGCTTAGCGTGTCATCTGTACAGGCCCGTTGATTTGATTTGACCGGCTTGATGTAAATGCTGTACCTTTACCCCATCAGACTGAGTTGGTCCTTCCAGGTGAGATGGAAGCCGCTCTTTAAGTTGTGGCTCTGCAGCAAACAAGTGCTGCCATCTAGTGGCCAACCTTTCTGAACCTCACCCACGATTTGGAAGCCATATCCTAGTTTGTCATATAAACAGAAGGTATCATGAGAGGGAGTACTTTGGAAACATCTGATTTGAGCCAGCCTCATGGCAGTTGAATGCCAAAACATCTGGAGGGCCACAAGTTGCCCACCCAGTATACTTTAAGGTGTAAATTAAAGTTCGTTCAGCTTCTTTGGGGTCCCTGAAGCCTAAATTCCCAGAAGTTGTTTCATAAGACTCATGTTTCTTGAATTTATGTACAAAAGCCTATCTGTTAGAAAACAGGTGCCTTACATGACTATTTTCTGTTCTGACCAAAGCAACAAATTATCAGAACAATTTGTTAGGTATTTTCAGGTAAGCAAAATCATCACAGGCTCTTGGACTAGAAAAAGTTATTGATAATTTATTGTGAGGAAGACACACAGTGGAAGGGCTGCTGTAAATGTTTAGGGAAATGTTCAAGAAAAGTGTGCAGGGCTGAACCAGACTGATGTGCCCCATCCTGTCACACACACGAAGAACAAGGAACACCCAACGCTCAAAAATACTGCAGCTGGAAGAAGTCAGGGCACTTTATTGCAGCTGCAACACTGGGGCCAGCGGTTTGACGCCCACAGGTATGGCTTAACGAGATGTCCTTTCAGGTTCATAGCTATATGGAATCTGAAATATTTTACAGTTAGGCATGGCACAGAGCACCTAACTGAAGCAATCCTTTTGCCTCTGTCATAAGGGGCTGGCGGTAGATCACCCTTTTGCTCCAGACACACAAAGCTCTGAGCTGTGCTGTTACCCCGCTCTCTGCTTTTACCTGTCACACTCTGAGCCCAGAAGCCCAGGTTTCACCTGTGATGTCCCCACCCAAAAGAAGAATCCACCCAGTCAACACTACTATGGGATGTGGTGGGCAGGGATAAGGAAGACCTCCAAATGACTGGTTAATAACCTTGCTGGAAGACCTCCCCTTTACAGCAAAGGCACATGTGAATCACATAGTATGTAAAAGTGGAGTGAAGTGGGGAGAAGCTCAAGCCGATTCTTCCTCATATATGTGCTGCCAAATCACCAGACTAGTTGAGTAAAGCAGGGAGCTGGCCAGAAATCAGGCCAGTTCCAATGAAGCAGAGAAAGAAAAACTGCAGAGGCACTGTGTACCCTGCACCACTAGAGGTCAGCACAGAAACAGGCCACAACTGCAGTAGCAAAGTTGATTTATAGAGATGAAAACTACGCCATGACCAGCCCTTCACAGTCCCATCATGCTCTGCAGCTGAGCCAGAGTTAGAGGAAGATGCCCAGGGCAGGACTCCTTCAGCCCCTGGCCCACCCATCCCAGTTCATCTGCCTTGTCTCAAAGGATCCATTCTATCAGTTAGATAAACTCAATGCCCTCGTATTTGATGGAACCGATACGGGTTTCAGGCAGCAGGCAACGCCCATCCAACGTGAAGGCGGTGATGTAGGTTGCCACATGTCCAGCATCTTCCTCAGATTTCAGCGCCACAATTATCTGGTCGTCGGTGTCAGGGACGAACTTGAAGGAGGAGAAGCCGTGCGTGGGGATGATATCGCCAACATGGCTAACAGTGATATCGGCAAAGTCTGGCGTGGAGCTAAGAAGCAGATTGGTGCCACGGCGCTCGTCGTCCTGCTCGTTGTAGCGCCCGTGGCTGGCACGGCGGGGCAGAAAGAACCAGCGCTGGAGTCTCTCGCTCCACGAGGCAGACTCATGGATCAAGTAACCTGGGAGGGATGGAAGAAAAGTGGACATCAGCAGGCATGGTGCAAGGGACAAACGCAATGATGCCCCAGAAGGCATACCTCCAAAGGGGGAGAATGGGCAACGTTCACAGCAGAATCAGGACATGACCACATCAAAGTCCTGGGAGAAGAGGATGGATAGAACCGTTACAGTTATCCATCTTACAGTTACCGTTACAGTTATCCATCCCTGACAGCTGGACAACCATCTGTCAGGGATGCTTTAGAGTGGATTCCTGCACTGAGCAGGGGGTTGGACTAGATGGCCTTGTAGGCCCCTTCCTACTCTGCTATTCTATGATTCTATGATCTTGGCAATTCATAGTGTACACAAGAATAAAGAGACCATCATCCTCTACAGGCATCCTTATCCTGCTTCCCCAAATTCCACAGCCTCCCTGCCTTCCTTTTGGTCCTCAACCAGTCTAGCCCTTACAAATAAACCCTCAGATTCTTGGGGCGAGGGGGGGGGATCTCAGAAGCAGAATTACACAAAATACACAGATGCAACCATGTTCCTTTGGCACCAATTATTCCAGTCCAGGAACCTGTCCATTGCTCACCTGGGAGAGTGATCCCGGCCGCTGCTCGGAGTGTGTCGTAATTGGCCACCCAGTTCTCGTGAGCCACATCACCTTTGTAGCCGATGACTTTCACCCATTCAGGGTTCTGGTTGAGCACCTCCCCCGTGGTTGTCGTCCATTCCTTGCCCAGGCCTCCCACATAAAGATGCTCATCCTTCACTGCCAGCCATTCCGCCTTAAACCCTGTGTAAAACAGGTTAAGGCATAAAACAAGGTAACTGACCACGGAGCAGAGGGTTCTAGTCTAAGCCACATACCAGGGCTATATGGGCATAACCTACCACCATTCCTGCATAAGGAGGTAAGTGGTGTGCATGTGTTGTGGATAGGGGAGTTCACTTCCCAGGACTCTGTTCCAAGCATTGATTCCTGCATTGAGCAGGGGTTTGGACTTGATAGCCTTATAGTCCCCTTCTAACTCTACTATTCTACGATTCTATGAAGCATGGCTGAACTGCATTTCCACAGACTACTTGAATGCCTGAGTCCTCTTACATGAACTTGCCCTTTCCTCTTCTCCCCACTGTGTTCCTCACCTGAGGCCTTGCTCTGCATCCCACTGCCTTCTGAGGTATGGCTGAGTGAAAAGTGGAGCAGGGCCTTTTCGAGTGAAGCACCTCAATTAGTGCAACTCTCTCCTTAGAATTATTTGGTCGCCTCTTTTTCTTTTGAGTTTTAGGAGAGTGGCAAGATTTCGCCGTGCTTTTAATCTGCTGTTAAGCCTCTCAGAGCTTTTCTCCTCTTGTGATGGTTTTGTACCGCTTCTAATGGACTCATTTTTATGTTTCCTCTTGCTTTAATTGATTTTATGCTATTGGCTTTTGTTTTTAGATGGATTGCTTCTCCTGTTGCTAATTTTATTGTGTAATTGTGTGTATGTTCTTTTAATTTGGAAGTTGCCTTGGGGCCCATTGTAGGGCCAAAAGGCATGGTTTAAAAAATCTAAATAATTTTACTTTTGTCTCTTAATCCTCAGCCCACTGGTAGCAAAGAAGGTAAGTTGCTGAGTCTAGAGTCAGCTGTGCAATGCTGTACAGGAACTGTGGGCCAGACATACCCATGACAGAAGGCACAGCAATTCTGAGAATGCCAACAGAACTGGGGGTGGGGGCATAGTTACATTTGGAGAATCGGGAAGTTGGGGGGATGATGTGGAAGTTAGGGAATTCTCCAACACAAAACCTGGCCTTCACTTCGTCCCAAACTCACCCTTGTCGACAGTGCCATCCCCATCGGACAAGATCACCCAAGGTACCACCTTGGTGCCATCGATCTGGTAGACCACACCAGTGCGGTCGTCCACAGCATAGAGTTTCCCATTGAAGACCACCAGCTCAGAGAGCTCCATGCCGCGCCCCTTCTCAGCCAAGTGTGATTCCAGCATATGGTCCTGGGAGTCCCACTCGACAGAGACATGGTCCCCACTGGCCGACAGTATCAGGTAGCCCTTCTTCAGGTAGCTGAACCAGGTGTGCTCACTGGGACCCTTGGAGTTCGTGTCGAGGTCGGCAATGAGTCCGATGCGGTAGCGCACACCTTCCGGGATCCGCTGCGGTGGCGACAATGGGTAGGTGTCATTGTATCGGTCGCTGGGCAGCACGCTGAGCTGCCAGGTGTGAGCATTGGGAGGAACCGGCCTGCTGGCCGAGGGAGAACGCTGGAAGCAGAGGAGCAGTAGCACAAGGACCAGGGTCAGAGAGGTGGCCACAATGGCCTTCCAGCGCAGGCGGAAGCGGGGGTCAGCTGCTTTGGTCATGGACGCCAGCACCGGGAGGCTGCCCACGCTGATCCGCAAGGGATTCAGAGAATCATCCCATTGCAGGCGTGGGGGGGCTGGGACGGGCATGAGCCTGAGGTTCCCAGGAACCTGGGAAGGAAAGAACAGGGTCAAGGAAAGAACACACAAGGAGTGTGGAAGTTTGATGCACAACTGCCATGGGGCCGGGGGGCAGAGAAGAGAGCTCAAAGTTCACACAGAGCTCAAAGTTGTGCTACCTGCCTACGGGAGAAGGAAAAGTGCAAGGAATGAAGAAGGTACAGGTGTTGCAGTAGTACGGGGGCGGGGGGGAAGGGAGGGAAGGGAAGCGAAGCCAGGCAGTTGGGCTAAGAACTCTTGCAATGGAACAAGCAAAGCAGCAGAGTGATACTATGGTTCTCCCTGCAATGACGAGGGCTCCCTGCTGGAGCTGGGCGAAATTGCACAAGAGAAACTGATGCACAGAAAGCAGGAAATGCCAACTGATTAAAACATGTTTAGCTAATTAATCATCTCTCCTTTAACTCATTAACTGCTAAATTAATCGCATTATCAACACTTTAATAAAAGGCACCTTTTGGAGATACGGTTGGAAAATAGCTTATGATCAACCACCACTATTCTTCCAAGGAGCCTAGGCGGGCACATACGCCCCCCTCCCTTCTTTATTGTCAGACAACCCTGTAAGAAAGATTAAATAGGGACTGGCGCAAGGTCATTCAATACATTTTGTGTCTGAGCAGGGATTTGAACCCAGCTCTCCCCAACTGAAGTCCAACATTCTAGCCTTGCTGTCTTTTTAATACGGAAAAGCTACTCCTCATTGTTATAGAAGGAACGGCATCTCTAAAAATAGGCCCCAGAGCGAAAATAGCCAAAACAAACACACAAGGGTGATCTTAGTTCACAGAATTTGCCCTCAGCAATTAAAATAGGCCCACACCAATCAAAGTGTCACTAATTAACCAATTAAAGCAGTCCAAACAGAGGCACACTGGTGCAGGAAGAGAGTTAGGGACAGAACATAAAGTGGAGCCGAGATCACACACACCCCTTCCAAGTCTAGGAATGTAACCCACAAGTCCTTGGTCCCAGCCACCTCCACCTCCCCTCTCCCACTCAGCTAGGGTTCTCCGAGGCTGTCCACCCTGAGGCTTCTGAGAACGCAGGAGCCATGCCTTCACCCGCCACTAAGGACTCTCCCATCCTAGAAGATTGGCTCGATACATCATTCTGAACAGGAATTACACCAAAGTCCCTGTCCTTCCAGACCTGGTTGGCTGTTCCTGATTCATATCTTGCTGGCAGTTCTGGGGACCAGCCGCACCTACAGATCGCAACAGGTGGCAGAACTCAGCTCCTCCCCAAGTAGGATCCAGGAAACGTAGCCAGGAAATGTCCCCAAGTCAAAGATCGTTGACTTGCCCAGCCAGTTCTGCTTAAAGGCACAACAGACCTTCCTTCCTGTTCTGCTCACATAGCATGAGTAGCATAACGTGTCACAGATTGTATAAATTCCAGCACCCCCATAACTCACATAGTGATAGCATTCCCAGTACTATTCTCTGGAATATAATAGAGTCTATGATCAAACTCACTGGAAAACTTTCCCTAGATTCAATCATCACAGTTCCAAATTGTGTTTTGGGGAAAGGCAAGCAGGTGGAGTGGGTGGGCATTTTTGTTAGAAAACCTCCAGCATGCACCTGGATGATCTTACGTTCACATGCCAGCATGGGTATTGCTATCCTGAATACTGGAACACAGGTTGTTAAATTTCCACCAACGCTTCCACAGCCTCAGTTGCTGGGCTTACAAAGAATTGAAAACATTTCTGCATTGATGACTCTCAGCCAGCAGTCAGTGTGCTGGACCAAAGCCTTTTTGGGCTACATGTACCACAGCTTTAAAGTCCTGAGGGGGGTGAATTGCTGGGGCAAGATCTGCACAGAAGAAGCAGTGACACCCTTGTGCCAAAGCAAATATCTTTCAAAATAGCATTTTTTTCTCCCTCTCTCAAAATACTAGAACCCAGGGTCATCCCATGAAGCTGATTGGTGGGAGATCCAGGATAAATAAAAGGAAGTACTTCTTCACACAGTGCATAGTTAAATTATGGAACTCACTACCACAAGATGTAGTGATGGCCACCAATTTGGATTGGCTTTAAAAGGGGGTTGGATAAATTCCTGGAGGCGAAGGCTATCAATGGCTACTAGCCCTGATGGCTATGTGCTACCTCCAGTATCTGAGGCAGTAAGCCTGTGTGCAGCAGCTACTGGGGAACATGGGTAGGAGGGTGCTGTTGCACCATGTCCTGCCTTGTTGGTCCCTGGCCGATGGCTGAACAGAGTGCTGGACTAGATGGACCCTTGGTCTGATCCAACTTGCCACTTCTTATGTTCTTAACAGTGTTTTACATAACACCAAGGGAGAATTTTACAGCACTGCAAATGTTGAGTGAGCATAAATATCCAAGAAAGCCGCCTAGATACCAGGGGTCATCCCATGAAGCTGACAGATGGGGAGATTCAGGACAAATACAGACTACTTCTTCACACAGCACACAGTTAAACTATGGAATTCACTACCACAAATTGTAGTGCTGGTCACCAATTTGGATGGCTTTAAAAGGTGATTAATTAGACAAATTCCTGGAGGATAAGGCTATCGATAGTTACCACTCATGACAGCTACATGCTACCTTCAGTATGCCTATGTATGGGGAACATGGGTGGGAGGGTGCTGTTGCACATGTCCTACTTGTGGGTTTTCCACAAGCAGCTGTTGGGCCACTGTGTGAGAACGCTGGACTGAATGGACCTTTGTTCTGATCCATCAGGGCTCTTCTTATAGAAGGGGCTGATGGGGGAGGGAGAAGCATTCTTGCCACTTTGAACAGGGGATGTTAAAAAGTCAGATATATGAGGCAGAAGCATCAATATACATTTAGAAGGAATCGCCCTAGACCAGCCTTCCTCAACCTGGCTTCCTCCAGATGTGTTTGGCTACAGCCAATGATCATGCTGCCTGTGGGTGATGGGAGTTGTAGTCCAACACATCTGGAGGTCGGGAAAGGCTGTCCTGAACAAGCGAACAATGGCGTTTTTCTTCTTCTTCTTCCGCCTGAAAAAGATGACTTTTCAGCGTCGTCTGGATTTTTCAGGGCGGAGGAAGGAGGAGAAAAAGGGAACAGGCGCAGTCACTTGGGCTGCATCTTCCCAGCCCAGCACCGCCTTTGGGCCTGCAAGGAAAGAAGATCGACGTTCCTCTACCGGAGAGGGCTCGCCTGATGGACCCAGGGGTCTGGCACAGAACGCGCGCCAAAGGAGTCGCCAGGAGAACCAAGCCAATCCGCTCGCCCAGGGCAACGCACACGCAGAGCCGGCGCAGCTACTCGGTCGACAGGCGGAGCCGCCGACCAAATCCAAATACATGGGGGAGCGCCGGGAGGACTGGGACCAATGGGGCAGGAAGGAGGAGGAACACAAACGACACCCCGCCAGTTGTTTTCCCGAGAACCCAGGTGTCCGGCCCCCCAAAAAACACCCCCTCCTTCTCCTCCCCGCAACCACTCACCGATCAGGCTCCTCCCCGCGCCGGGAACAACCGGAGGGAGGGAAGGACTTTCCGCAGCACGCCCTCCCTCCCTCAGGAGCGACTACAGGTCCCAGCATGCAGCTCGCCCATGAAACGACTACAATTCCCGACATCCCCCGGGGCAGAACGGAGAAGATACGCCTTCTCCCGTTCACAGGAAACCGGGAGGGACTACATCTCCCACCATTCTTTGCGCACCAAGCGGGCGTGGGAGCATTGGTCCACCATCATGCTAAAGCTGCGGGAAAATATAGAACCTTCCTCTTTCCTCAGCCTTCTACTCCTACTGGCTGCCGATCTAGTCTGTCTTTCGACACTCCTTCTGATTGGTGTGGTGGGAAAAGAACGGGCGGGTGCAGCTTACTGGCGGCAAGGGAGGGAGTTAGAGGAGCGAACTTTTTTTAAAAAAAAATTACCTTTGCTGCAAATAGGTGACTTGCAGCAAGTAAAATGTTGTGCTTTTGTTTTGTCCTGAGCTACTTTGGAAAAAGGAGAGTAGTACATTTGTAGCCTGCAGTGTAATTCTCCTGTTGTGTTTATAATTAACTCATTGGCAGCTGATAAGGAACTGCGATCTTGTTCTAAAGTTTTGGTGTTTTTTTAAATAAGAAAATGAAAAAGTTTAGTTCCTTAGAAGCAGCCATGACTCAGCCACCCTTCGTTTTCCTCCATTTGTCTTCCCCACTCATTCAGAGGAGTCTCTGAGCGAATTCTGCTATGATGAGAGTTTAATTCCTGCCAATGTGACTTTTCCTCTACCCCTTAATTTAAATTATGTTGAATTTCATAGCTGAAAGAATTACGCAGGATCTAGGCACGCTCAGTTCCCTCCCACATGTAAAATCACACTCCGCTACCTCGCAGCCACAGCCACGGAAAAAAGAAAACCCTCAGAACTTGCTGCTCCGATTTGTTTGTTTCAAAAATAATTTTGAAATAGCTAAGAATCCTTCTTTGTGTAGACCATTGACAATACAGCTGTTACGGCTCTTGCGTTGTTTAGCCCCCGAAGAACCCAATGGTCTGGGTTCAGATGATATGCTCAGCAATCTATGAAGCAGTTGCTCAGGGGTTGCTGTGTAAAAGTGAAAGTGGCAGGCACGTTGAAGCCAGCATGCCTAGTTTCTCCCACTCATCTTTAATCCATGGGCTGTTGTTACATGTGAACTGGCCTCTTGAGTTCAACTCGCTGTAGCAACTACATTTTGGAGAAGATTTTAAAATCTGTTTTAGAGATATATTCAGTCTCTGGTTTATGGCTTTTAGATAAAGACTTTCCAGGGAACATATCTGGCCCAAAGCATTTTGCTGCCTGAGGAGGAGCAGGAAATGGTGTCTCCTCCCCTCAAGACAAGGCGCATAGTGCCCAAAGCCAACCAGGCTATTTTGACACATGAGGCAGAACATCCTACACGCACCTCTCCCCACCGTTGGCAGCAGAAATAAAATAATTAACAGTTTGCTGCCCTTTCCTGTCACCCAAAATCAGTTGCCTGAGGTGGCTGCCCCACTCTGATGGTGATGCCTCTCCCTGGGAATGTGCTCTGCAGAGTTTGCCTGTGATGCCAGGTTGGTACCTGAAACATGCTGGGCTGTTTTCGTTGGGCACAGGACACAAAGTATTGTTACCAGTAGTTGGAGTGAGTTGCTAGAAACCACAGCTTGGGCAGCTATACATACAGAACAATATTTTCCTGAAAAACACTGGCCTCTGACTTAATGCCTGGCTAGCCGTTAATATCTGCCCTGTGGCAAGAGGACGCCAGCCCTTTTCTTCCTTCCTTACTCTGAGTTTTTTAAAAGTTCTGTATTTCTGTACCCTGTGGTTTTCGCTACTTCTGTGTACTGGAACACATGCCTAAGAGTCCTAACCCTGGAGTAGTTTGGCCCTATGAGGGTGAAATTTGCAGTGGCTCAGAATAAAAGGACTATCCCAGACAAAGAGCTCATGTTCTAAGTTACTAGAGAGAACAAATCTACTCATCAGCAGAACCACCCCCACCCCAGCCATTCAGAATGCAAGTCCTAAAAGGGGGCTTTCCTTCCACTGGGATGCCAGGATATTTAAGGAAAGGGGACAGCTGGAAGAGAAAGGGTTAGGGTGTGAGTAATGGGTGTTTGAAGAGTTGGGATAGAAGAAAAAACTGAATTGCAATCAGATAACTCTGACATTTTCTTACATAAGATTAAGGAGCAAAAAGAGATTAGAATGAAAACAAATAGGGCACTTTTTAGTTCACAAACGAACTTTGCAAGCCCAAAAGCTTTGATGTCAAAACTGGCTTTGTGTTGGCTCCCTTTAAAAGTCTATCTGTGATACAAAACAATTTCACTTGCCTTTATTTATTTTCTTATGTTTTATTTTTATCCTGTTTTTAAACTTCACCTTCACATGGAAGTTAACAGAGAAAGAGAGTGAGGATTGCAGGGAGCGCCAAAACTCTGGACTTGAATCACTGAGGAGGCCTCTCCTTTCCTTGAATGCTGTGAGCTCAAGGTGTTCCAAAGGAGTTCAGGGCTATGTTCAGATTACAGTGCAATTTTAGGACTGAAGATTTGCTGTTGTCATGATATCACTCCTCCCCATCTCTTTTGAGACGATACAGTGGCTGTGTTCAGAAGACACCTTAAACCATGGCTTTAACTATGGTGAATAAGGCTTTTTGCCTTATTCACCATGGTTAAAGCCATGGTTTAAGGTGTCTTCTGAACACAGCCAGTGACTAAATGTTGTTCCAAAATCCACAGTCAAGCCATATCTTGAATAGAAACAATCAAAATGTCAACAACAAAAATAACAAGCAAGCTTTTAAGTTCTCTGGAATTTTTCATCTTGCTGGATGTCAAGCAAAGTGGAGGCAGTGAAGAGATCTTGTACAGAAAAAAAGAACGAAGACTACTGAAAGGGAAAGTGTGTTTCCTTGTTCATTAGTTCCAACTCCTACAGTTTACACTTTTTCCAGGATTCAAACAAGACTTGTTGTGCCTCTAATTTTTGTTGGCTACATAGCTCTATGTTGAGATCACTGACTCTGCATTAGCCTTAGCTTTGCAGATTTCACTTTGAAAAGGTAGCCACCTACTTATGCAATTAGTTTCTTTGGGGAATTACTAGCGGAATAATTTCATGCTGGTACATAGATTAGTTCTTCCCAGTGACTCATAAGCAGCTCTGCCTTTTCTGCTGCTCGTTACTTCAGCCTTTTCCTAACAGCCATGACCTACATAAGTGAAGGGATTGGGTTCCCATTAGGCAAAGAGAGGTGCTTTTGTATTGGTAGCAACAGCGTTAGGAATGCAGTCTTTGGGCACAGCTGTTCTGGGCTGGCTAAGGAATAGAACCAGTGGATAGGATCTTAGCAGGTCCTCCTTGCTCAGGCCTTTAGCAGTTTGGTTCTTGCAGAGCAGGAATGGAATATGCACACATTTCTCATCTGCAAAAGTTGGCGTTGAATATTAATAAGAAGTGGGGACCTGTGGCATGGGGAGAAACCCATCGCATTGTATGTTCAGTAGGAGAGGATGTGCACTGCATGCAGAGGGTCCCTAGTTCAAACTCTAGCATCTCCACTTGAAAGGATCAGGTAGCAGGAGATAGGCCAGATGGCCACCTGAGACCCTGAAGAGGGGCTACCAGTCAAAGTAGCAATGCTGGGCTAGATGTATGGACAAGCAGTCGGAGCTACTATAGGGTAACGGCCTGTGTACCTACAAAGCAATGGCCAGTGTACCTGTGTTCCTACCCTTTGAAGGGGGCAATTAGGTTCAGAGGAAATATGCCTGAGGATGTGCTTTATTAAGGGATCAGTTCCAAGGCAGGAGAATCTGGGCTTGCAGGATGCATGTCTGAGGGCACATAAACTCCGACGCAATTCTCCTCCCTCCACGTTTATGATAAAGGAAAGTACAATCTGCAAGGCTGTATGATTATGCTAATCTGCAAGCGGCAGGCTGTTTGAGTCTCTTCAGCCTCTCAAGCCCAGCAGGCTGAGGGTTCATGCCTGCACATGGTTCTCTGCTAGTTATGTACCCACATAAGAATTGAGTACCTGTGTAGCCCTCCACCCTCATCAGTTTTTATACTCTGTTCTCCCCTTCATTTTGGTTCTCACCACATCTGAACACTGCACAGTACTTTACTTATTGGAAGCTTTTCAGCTGAAAAGGCTCTGAGAATGGCTTATATACAATCAATAAAAACAAGACAGTCATGACATAAAAGGAAAATTGGATGGGGAGGGAAGAGGAGGAAAAGCAAACTCAAGCACCAGTTCTTAAAGTTAAATGATAGGTCTTATAATGACCAGCTGGAATGGAAACAGTTCAGGGAATGGAGGTGCAAACTGATGTCTCAGCAGAGCCAATGGAGTGGTCCTGCTTTCCCTCCCTCCCTCCCTCTGCATTTATAGCATTTTAGACTCTGGTACAAAGTGTGCCACATACTATATCTTCTTGAACAATAACCCTGTAGTATTATTGTCCACATATTTCAGATGGGGGGCTGAGGCTGAGAGAGAATAGCCAGAGAATGTGTGGGTTCACATGATCACAGAGGGAAAATAAGCCACGGTGGCATATTTTCTCTCCCTGTATGTCTTGGGTCATGTCTAAATGAAGTTGCCCCGGGGTGGCTTCGCAGTAGCAGCACGTCATCTACATGATTCAGCCACCATTGCGAAGCCATCTGGGAGCAAATCCTGGAAACTCCGCTGAAAAAAAGTCAGGCACTTACCCCGATTTTTTTTCGTAGTGGAGGCTTGTCACAGCCAATGGTGCTCCCTGATTGGTTGCCATGGGCTGGACAGGGAAGGGGGGGGGCCCTGTGCCTCTGCAGCTGCGCAGACACAGATAATTTTTTTAAAAAAAGAGGAGGGAGGAACGGCCCCATTCCTCTCCTTTCCCCCCTTTTAATTTTTTATTTGTATAGAGTGGGGAACGTTCGCACTTGCATTCCTTCCTGTGCAGATGCTGAGAAGGAACGCAAGTTACCTAGGGAGGTTGTGGGCCCTCCCACACTAGAAGCATTCAAGAGGCAGCTGGACAACCATCTGTCAGGGATGCTTTAAGGTGGGTTCCTGCACTGAGCAGGGGGTTGGACTAGATGGCCTTAGAGGACCCTTCCAACTCTACTATTCTATGATTCTATAAGTGCGAGAGCAAGGAGCCTCGTGGCGCTAAAGCACCACTGCCAAGATGGGGCTTGTTCACATGATGTCTAATTCGCATAATTATTCTTGCTGGGTATGGGTTATCGTGATGTCTAAATCCCGCAAGGGTAGCTTGCTGGGGCAGTTTGCAAATGACCCTGAAACTATAGAACAAGCCATGGGGAGCCACCATGGTATTTGCCCCTTCTGTGCTCATGCAAACCTGGTCAAAGATGAGCACCTGAACATTTGCCATTCACAAAATGTTCTTGAATGATAACAGCATTGTAATGGTGAGCCAATTTACATACTGTATGTAGTGTGATAAAAACACACACCATCTTTGTCCTTATTTAAACCTCAGGAAATGGCATTGAATTTCTGGATGAATTATACTTCAGCAATTTTGCATTGATGTCTTTCTTTGAAATTCCTTTGTTCAAGAATGGCCGCCTTAGAGGTTGTGTACTTTCTGCATTTGAAATCCCTCTGATATCACATTTTTTACACACACACACACCATGCATATATAAATCTGCCACTTTGAGGATAACATTTCATCCAGTCATCCATTTCATGGACAGTGTCCATGAAAGCATATGCCAGAATTAATGTGTTAGTCTGTAAGGTGCACAAAACTCTTGGTTAACTAATATCTGTATTTGCTATCCCAAAGAAACAGGTTTTTTGGAACATATACAGAGCGCACAGTAAGCTGACTACTGGAAGCATTTTGATGTGCAGAGCTTCTCTTTCTGGGGATCTGAAATTTGAGTAGCACCACTTATTCCTGCTCTACCTGTATAATTGCAAGTAAACTATATACTGGGGGGGGGGGAGGAATGCTCTAAGCCTCCAGTGCTCTCTCCCTCCTCCAAAGAAAGCCAGTCTGAGCAGCAGTGCTCCTGGAACTCCTTGCCACTTGGGGAAGTAGGATGCACACAACAATACAAAGGGAGCAACAACCTCCAACAAATGGAGCCAGGGATGAGCCGGCTGTGAAATCCTGGGCCAGGCTGAGCTAGGCTTCAGAATGGCCTGCCTTCTGCCAATCTGATCTCCATGGCTATGTGCAGTGGCTGTACATTTCTCTTCCTTCCCTCCCTCCTTCCTTCCTTGGCTTTGGACCTCAACATCTGGAGATACTTTTTGGCAGAGGAAACTTGCCTTCCCTGTCCCAGCTGTGGGTGATGGGCACACATATGGTTAACGGCAGCTGTGTTCCCATCTGAGGGAGGAGGGCCGGCGTGCCGTGTCTGCCCCTTTCTTTCCCTCTTGCTCTCTCTCCCTCTCAGTTTTTCAGAAAGCGACTTTCTGCTGAGAGCCTGAGATCTGAAGTCTAGAAGCAGCAGGACAGCCAGGCTTCCCTCCTCCTCCTCTGTAGTCCACTAGCAGGAGGGGGTGGAAGCGTCTCCTCAGAGGGGGATGCTCTAAAAGACCCAAGAGGCAAGGTGGTCAAGCAGTGCCCCTGGCAGCCTGGAGTCCTGCCTCCGAGGTAAGTGCCAGCCTGCTGGGCAGAGCTCCAGGGCCAGGTGCTTAGGGCGGTGTGTGTGCAAAAGAAACTGGGATCTACCTGTGCAGATTTGGCTGGGGAATAGCAACCTAGGGATCTTGTACAAGGGCCCTTCTTTCAGAATGCTCTGGGTTGCTCAGGCGGATGGTACCTGAGATATTTGGAGGGGTGGGGGTTGGATCTGCCCTTTGTAGTCTCCCATGACAGTGAGACTGCTTTTGCCTCTCACCACTCTACTATCCAGCCCTGTCTATATGCAACATCCTGCACACCCCTAGATAGAAAGCTGATCCAGAATTTGGCAGGACTCATTTTTTGCCACAGGCCAGCCAGCCTCATCCTCTGTTCTTACAGAAACTCTTGTTCTTGAAGAAGTGTCCCCTGGGGGCAACCTGTACTGGGCAGTGTGAGCGATGCACCATCGCTCTGGCATGGGGAAGGAGACTAATGACTCTCTCACTGGGTCCTGGGCCTGCTGGCAGACTTGCCACTAGCCGCTGTTGAGCAACGGTAGCACTTGCTTGTGAACAGCTATGGTCCAGCAGATGGGCCAATCCAGGAGCAGTTCCTCTGTGTTTCCCAGTCACATCCAAGAGGGTTACGGGTTGGTAGCCATGAGGTGAGCGCAGGGGCCCTGCGACTCTGGTCCTCCTCACCCCAAATGTCCTCTTTATGTTTGCCTGAGTGGAAAGGACTCCTGGGCGTTTGGGTTTCTTAATGCTGAGGGGAATTTTTCCAGGATATGACGGCTTTACATTCCCAGGCGTTACCGGCTGCTGTATCAGGCCCTTGAGAGATGGAGGGTGGCCAAAGCGTACCGGAAAAAACAAATTTAGTCTCGGAGCACACAACTCCATTGGCGTCTCTGCTCCTGTTTGTTGACAAGCCTGTGTTTGTCCAATGATATATCTCTGTCTGTCTGACACTGTCTCTCTGTATATAGACGCTTGTCCTCTTTGTGGGCATAAGTCTGGTTCACTTTTTTGTTCAGTTGATCTTGCTGTTATACTATTGTATAGTTTCTGGTAGACTGTTCACACTCTCTCTAAAACTGGTGATGATGTATCGGTTGCTTTAAAAACAATTAACATAGATTAATCCCCCACTAACCATGAAATGTGTTCAAATTAGAAATATTCCATTCCAGCTTTACTATAGCCATATGAAGCCTGCCATACAGCGCTTCTGCTCAAAATGCTTATGATCAGACTTTAGTGAGTCACCACAGGAAGGGAATTCAAGAACTGTGGAGCAGGCTTCCTTGACTTTGTGTGGGATTCTCAGTCTATATAGGTGCACCTTGGTTTGCGTATGACATGTATTTTTCTATTGTGCATGATAATATACTGTTGTGTGGTCTCAGGGCATACGATGCAGTCCCATTGCAGAAGCTAAGCAGGGCTTGGTCTAGTCAGTGCCTGGATGGGAGACCACTTGGGGACCCCTTTGAGTTCCACATGGAAGAAAGAGAAGACAATAAATGTACTAAATAGATAAATAAAACAATTTGTTAGCAAATGTCAGCTTTCCTTAATTAACATCAGGTGTTTTCCTCTGCGAGTGTGTATACATCTCTGTGCCGATGAGATTTCCATCAGTATATCGGAAAGCAGTTTTATGGCTAGACATGCCTTCAGATTGGATGTATCTCTCTCTCTCTCTCTTGCTGAACACCAAGTTTCCTAGTTTTTGCTTCCCATTATTTACTGGCCATTCGAATTCCATGAACAAATTCTGCCTGTATGTTTCTGCACTCTGCACATGTACCAATCTGTGAGAATAGACACAAAGGTGGAAAGCTGTGTAAGTTAACTCTGCCTATAGACTCTGAAGTGCGTAAATTACGCACAGTGAGCAAGTACATCTGTGAGTAAGTACAATACAACAAATGCATGTAGGGGGAAGGTGTATGTGTGATACACAAGGAGGATGTATAAATGTATCTGCACTGCATAGTGGGTGAGTGTAAGTGTGGGGAATGCATTGCACAAGAGTCTGTACCTGCTCTCCCTCCAGATGTGTTGGACTACAAGTCCAGTCATCCTCAACCAGGATGTCTGTCAGACTACTGGCTGGGGTGGATGGGAGTTGAAGTCCAACACACTTGGAGAGTGCCAGGTTGGAGAAGGATGGTCTCAGCTCAGACCCCCACCTCCGCCTTGTACTCAGGTTACTTGTCCTTCGCCACAACTCCCATTACAGCCATTTTGTGGAAGTGCTGAGGACAATTTTTTCAAATGGCCAAATATGCTTGCCCTTGGTCTGTACTAATAGTTAAGTGGTTTCTCTGTAAGAAGCCTGAGAATTATACGTAGTTCTGTTCAGGGACTAGGGTTTCAGCATCCTCAGAAAGCTACAATTCCCAGAAATCCTTGGAGGACAAATAAGTTTTAAAGCTGCACTTATCTCTAATGTATATGTACTCATGAATGAATCATAGAGTGAACTGCATATATGTTCTTTGCACAGCACGGGACTTCTATGTACACTATGATTGTAGCTCACTTCAAATTGGGTGTACCTCTCTTTACTGCCTGTGAAAGTATGACTCCTGCTTCCACATGGACCACAGCTATGCCCTTTGGTCCATATGTACAAGACAGGCTATTGCTTCCACAAGAATCTTCTGGGTCTGGATTTTGACCCAGGTGTGTGGTTCATTCCCTGAGAATATTCCCAGAGGCCCTTTGACCACAAATCTTAGGAGGTTTGCCCAGTTTTGCTTGGTACTACGCTGCCTTGGCTTATTATAAAAGTGAAGAGCAAGCTACCAAAATATGCACATCTACATGCATTTCTACACTCACATGTGCTCTGCCATGGAATCAGTGGCTTGCCTTAGCATATAGCATTGCACACATGCGCCTTAGGATGGAGTTATTGGATTGCTGCCGCAGGCAGCTGAAAGGCACTTCAGAGGGAGTGAATCACAGTGTCATCGCATTGTTACAGGGAATGGGGTGGGGGTTCTCTTCAAAAAAACAAATAAATCCCAATCTCACCCACCTACTTCTGCCCTCGTCATTGAGAAGAGGACAGTGTGTGGGAGAAAGAGGGAGTTGGGTCTCTTCTTGGACTCATCTTGCTTGTTTTGAGTTTGATTAACCTAAAGGCCAGACAACACTTGTAGAAAACATGGTTTTTGCAATCAGAGCGGCCATTTCTCCCCTGCAAAGTGGTGCTGGGGGGGGGGGGGAAGGTGATTTGCAGGGGGGATGAGATGGACAACGGGATGCACAATCCTTTCTGCACCTGCCATTTTCAACCTACAGCATGTCCCAGCTTCTTCTTCCCTCTTGACCTCGTAAACACACACTTGGCACTGGGAATCCTTGGCATAGGGGAAAGCACTTAGACAGTGGTACAGGTGGGGAAGGGATTAAACTATTCATTCATTCATTTATACATACATACATACATACATACATACAATTAATATTTTACCCTTCCACCAAGAAAAGGGCACTCAAGTGGCTAAAGTCATAAAACATTTTTTGAAAAACCCATAATTAAAAACAATAAGCAAAAATACATATAAAAAACACAACAAAAATTACAGAATCAAAACAGCATCCAAACCAGCGGACCATTTTACAAGCTGAATGCCTACTTGAATGAAAATGTCTTTGCCTGCCAGCAGAAGGACAGCAGCCAGGGAGCCAATCTAGCCTTCCTTGGCAGGGAATTCCATAGCCTAGGGGCAGCCACCAAGAAGGCCCTCCATCACACCTCCACCAAACATGCCTCTGAAGGCCTCCTGCATATTGCTTCCCCAGCCCTGCCATTTTGTGGTGGAGAAAGGATGACCACAGTTGCCAGAACCATGTCTGCACTCAAAAGGGTAATTCAGCCCTTGTTGATTATAACAAAAATGCCACGTGGCAGCTAGGAGGTGCCAGTGACCAGTAGTTATCAGCAAACACCTGTTGAGTTCCCTCGGCTGCTTCACCCTCCATGCATCACCCAAGATTTTTGTAGTATTAAACATTTAGGGTTGCATCAAATATTGGTCCAATTTAAGTCCCTTTCATTTCGATGGGTGTACCCTAAGTAGGATTAACATTGAACTCAACCCATAATATGTGAATGGGGGAGGGAGGAATAACATTTTCCTAAATGTTTGAGGACACACCATGGACAGGTGCCAGGGGGATCAGCAACTTTGTGTTTGGAGATATCCACCTTCACTTCATACTTAAGTGTCCAATTGCTGGAAAATGCTAGTGAGATACTATTGGGCTCAAGCTGCTGTGTAAGGCAGACTTCCCCAACCTGGTGTCTTCCAGATGTGTTGGATGGGGATGCTGGAAGTTGCAGTCCGACACACCTGGAAGGCAACAGGTTGGAAGAGGCTGGCGGTGCAACGTGTGAAGGGGCTCTCAGACATTCAACTTCGGGTAGTCCTGAAAGGCCCACCTGTATTCTGGTGTAGTGTTTAGTGGGAGGGCGGGGAGGGGGGATCCAGAGCAGACTGTTGAGCAAGCGGGATATTCTCCAGCCACTGATGCCAAACCCAACGTCTACATGCCTGACTCTCTCTTCTCCGACAGACGCCCGCAGCAATGAAGGCACCACTGGCACCAAGTGCCCTTTTGCTCCTCTGTCTGCTGTTCCAGGCTTATTGCAATGATGGGGATGTGGAAGAGACGGCTGGAGTGACACCACCCCCACCACCCCAGCATCACACTTCCAGGTGGGCCATGCCAGGGAAACCAACTAGCCATAGCGTGCCCCCCCTCCCAAACGCAACGCCTTTGCTCTTGTGCTGTGGGAATTTGGTCCTGAGCTGAGCCACTTGACTACGCTCTCTCACGGAGTCCTCTGATGAGAGATGCAGTTTACACCTGGGCAGCTGCTCTGAATTGTTACTCTTTGAGCAAGAACTGCTGACAACTGAAGAAATAACTTTGTGGTGTAGTTCAATGCCCAATTAACTTCATTAATGTGCATCTTCAGCGTGCAGTTGATGCACAATTAACTCTATCACTCTGTCCCATTTTAAAGGAAGCCAGAGGCTGCTGGGTGATGATAATGGCTCCGGAGGAGGTGTAAATGACTGCAAAAGGGGCCTTAATGGCGTGGCATCATAGGCACAACACTAAAATTCCCTTAACTGGAGTGAGCCTTCCACTGTGTATCTTTGTACTTTCAAAGGGCCATGCTTTTCTAGGGTGTGTGTGTCCATACACTCTATTAACCCTGTAGCGGCTGTGCAGTGGCGCTGCGTTGTTTATATGATGCAGCTGCCAACTTGCAGCCACTTTGGGCTCCCCCTCCCAAAACGGTGTGTTTTCAAAGTGCTGGTTTACCATGGTCAGAGCACATGGACACACACACACCAGCTTCAGTTCGGGTTATCCGATGGGCATAGCTCTGTAAGTGCAGGAACGCAGGGCAGGGGTGGGCTTGATTAAGGGAATGGCCGCTGGCACTGTGGTTTTTCCTGGCCAGACAGCCTGCGCTCCCTCCTGCCCCATCTAGCTTTCTTGATTTTGCCTTGCAGCAGCAATGCTGTGGGCTTTTGAGCTAATCAGCTTCCAAGGTGGCATCGTATAGACATCCCCTAGATCTCTCTCCACCCTTGCAAATAGCTACAGCTCCAAGGCGTCATCCCGTCTTTGTTTGGCCTGGTTGTTGTGGCTGGGAAAAGTGCAGGAATGTTGGGAACAAAGGGGTTTGGTTTTGTAAAGAGCTTGGGAACTCTGCCTGTAGGTTTTTGGTTTTGCCCCTTCCTCCTCCGGCTGAAAGTAGTGGAAATGCACACCTCCAATGGATTCAGGCTCACCCTTCTCAGATCTCCTGCGAACCATTCCTGTTTGCAGGAGATCCTTCTCACTTGTTATTAAACAAATGAAGATTACGTAGATGCAGTTTCACATCCAGTGGTTTGTGGTTTCAATGAGTCTGTTTCACATCGCACGGCTGCAGGCACACCACCAGATTTGAAAAACTGGTGAAATTCACAACCTATGCACTGTTTTGTAAATTGAAACCTCCCACTCCCCTGCTGAGACTGCAAATCATCTGCCAGTTTAGGGTTTCAAAGAGAAGCCTCCTTCAGCATTATGGGGCCCTCAGCTAGAACACGAGGGGGAAACTGCCCAGAACCATCTTGCCAGAGCAGCACACCGCCTCCTCCCCCTCACAGAAGCAGTGACGGTCACAGGAACTAGGGGACTGTGTCAACCAATTCAAGCAGCAGTGAGAATTTTGCCCGGTCTCCTGGCTAGAGTATCAGCTCTTCCTGTTAATAGGCCAACTATTGCATGTCCAAAGTTGGCACAAATTTGTAGTAGCAGCTGCTGCTACAAGTCATGAGTAAGTAAGAGTGCAATCCTAGAATCACAGAATCATAGAATAGTAGAGTTGGAAGGGGCCTATAATGCCATTGAGTCCAAGCCCCTGCTCACTGCAGGAATCCACCTTAAAGCATTCCTGACTGTCCAACTCCAACTTGAATGCCTCTAGTGTGGGAGAGCCCACAACCCCCCTAGGCAATTGGTTCCATTGTCGTACTGCTCTAACAGTCAGGAAGCTTTTCCTGACATCCAGCTGGAATCTGGCTTCCTGTAACTTGAGCCCGTTATTCTGTGTCTTGCACTCTGAGATGATCAAGAAGAGATCCTGGCCCTCCTCTGTGTGACAACCTTTCAAGTATTTGAAGAGTGCTATCATGTCTCCCCTCAATCTTCTCTTCTCCAGGCTAAACATGCCCACTTCTTTCAGTCTCTCCTCATAGGGCTTTGTTTCCAGACCCCTGACCATCCTGGTTGCCCTCCTCTGAACCTAGGGTGACCATATGAAAAGGAGGACAGGGCTCCTGTATCTCGAACAATTGTATTGAAAAGGAAATCTCAGCAGGTGTCATTTGTATATATGGGGGACCTGGGGAAATTTCCTCCTCATCACAACAGTTAAAGCTGCAGGTGCCCTGCCCTCTTTTAAACCTGGTCACTCTAGTGTAGCTCCTGCACCTTTAACTGTTGTGATGAAGAGGGAATTTCACCAGGTTCCCCATATATACAAATAACACCTGCTGAAATTCCCTTTTCTATGCAACTGTTAAAGATATAGGAGCCCTGTCCTCCTTTTTATATGGTCACCCTATCTGAACCCCCTCCAGCTTATCTGCATCCTTCTTAAAGTGTGGTGTCCAGAACTGGATGCAATACTTAAGATGAGGCCTAACCAGTGCCGAATAGAGGGGAACCAGTACCTCACACAATTTGGAAGCTATACTTCTATTAATGCAGCCCAAAATAGCTTTTTTGCAGCTACAGTACATTGTTGGCTCATATTCAGCTTGTGATCTACAACAATTCCAAGATCCTTCTTCTTTGTAGTATTGCTGAGCCAAGTATCCCCCATCTTGTAACTGTGCATTTGGTTTCTTTTTCCTAGGTGTAGAACTTGGCATTTATCCCTATTAAATTCTGTTGTTTTCAGCCCAGCACTCCAGCCTATCAAGATCACTTTGAAGTTTGTTTCTGTCTTCCGGGGTATTAGCTATCCCACCCAATTTTGTGTCATCTGCAAATTTGATAAGCGTTCCTTGCACCTCCTCATTAAAATCATTAATATAAATGTTGAAGAGCACTGGGCCCAGGACTGAGCACTGCGGTATCCCACTTGCAGAAGCAGAGAAGAGGAGCTGCCCCAGCTGTTCTAATGGCACTGCTTTTCTGCACACAGCAGGAGAGAGCAGCAATTCTGAGTTTTAAAAAAAATCAGACTTAATGAGGGGGTTTTTTGTCACGCAAGGAAGGCCAGAAGGGGCGCGGGAGGCAGACGACGTCGTGTGAGGGACTTGAGCAGTGCCCAGTAATGAGCGTGCAATAAAACGCTCATCAGATGGAGCTTTCTGACTCTCAGCCTAACCTAGCTCACACGGTTGTTGTGGGGATGAAGTGGAGAGGAGAGCTTTATGTACACTGGGATACAAATGTAATAAATAAATGAAATATGAATGTGAGATCACAGAATAGAAACTTTGGGTATCTTCCAAGGAAAGGGGGTACTGAGATCTATTCCCCCTATGACCCAGCTTCTCTGTGCTGTTTCTGCCTCCCAGGACTGAGAATGACTACGAGAAATACAGCAAGCGGCCGAGAGGTTCTGAGTGTGTGCGCTGTTGTGATCCTCCTGAGCGCTTCACAGCACACCCTGCCTACCAGCCTTTACCTCAGATCAATATGACCATCCTGAAAGGTAAGGGGTACCAACTCTACCTCTGTGGATTCAGAGCTTGGGCTACAGGGAAAGAGGGGAGACAATAAGCGACAAGAAAAATGGGCCAGAGAGGTTCATCTTATCCTCCTAGGATCCCTGAGCTGGGCCTCCTTCTGGCTTGTTGGGAAACTACTGTTCCTGCCTGGTTCTTTATTGATCCAAGGCCTGAAGTTGGTAGATAGAACGCAAGGCTGCCAGATCTCAGTCCAAAGATCTATTGTTAGGGCCGGCTCCAGGTTTGAGGGGTCACCCCTTGGCAAAGGGCACTCTGGGGGCAGCAGCAACAGCAGCAGCAGCATTCTGATCTGTGGCAGGCGGCTCTGGGAGAGCCATTTTAATTTCTTCAATATCTCTAACATAGCATTGCTCCAAGGCATTGTAGGAAATTAAAATGGTGGATCCTAAACATTTGAATATAAGGAGAACCCTGCTGGATCAAACCAAAGGCCCAACTTGTACAGTATCCTGTTTCCCATAGGATGGCCTCTCAGATGCCCCAACAGGAAGCTCACAAGTAGGACCTGAGCACAATAGCACACTCCCTCTTGTCCCTCAACAACTGGTATTCAAAGGCCTGCTGTTTCTGATCATAGAGGTAGCAAATAGCCGTCAAGACTAGTAGCCAATGAGAGACTGGTCCTCCATGAGTTTTTGTCCCTTTTTAAAAAAACATCTAAGCTGGTGGCCGTCCCCACATATTGTGGCAATGAACTCAGCTGCCTGGTGCTCATTAGAATACCAGAAAGAAAGAGACCTCTGGCAACCTGGCAACCGCTGGAGGATTTTGTGTGCTGATGCCAGGCCTACATTCTGTAAATCCCCTGCGTCAGGAGATAATGGAGCCGTGGCTTCTTCTACCAGTTCCTCCCCAGGCCCCATTGTCCGCCCCCGCCTGTTGTGTGGCGCACCTGGAGTCCTCTCTTCTTACATTACATAAATCCTGCTGGTTACAGCAAATGGGGGAGGGGGTCAGGCGACAGAGCCAGAGGAGGAATGGGCAAGAGAAGTTGCAGCTGCCTCGTTTCCAGATGCATCAGATAATTTAAAGGATCGTGGCAGATCTCCAGGTTGTGCCTTGGCAACCCTGCGTTCCATGCAGGGCTATTCTCTGAAATGCCCTCCAACCTGAGCAAAACCGTTTGCAGTTCTCCAATTAGGAGCAGTCACGTGGTGTGACTGGGAAAGCAGGGGTGAGCTTCCAGTCCCCATGCTTTGGTCATGGGGCGGGGTGGCTGCCTTTGGACGAACCTTTGGGTTCTTTAAATTCCAGAGGGGCCGGTTTGGGAGAAATTATATGAGCTAAATAAAATTCCTGGCTTGAAGAAGTTGTTATGATAATTTTATTGAAGCTCCTTCTTTACTCAGGCCAAGGAAAACCGCCAAATTAGTCTTGAGTCAAACCCAGGACTCCAGAGGTTGCATTAGGACATGGCCTGGTTTGTCTGGAAGAAAGTAGAAGATGGGGAAATTGTGTATTCAGAGGATACCTCTATGAAATGGTCACCCAGTAAGCAATGGTACCAAACTGATTGGATCATTTTCCTTTGAGGCATCTCTCCCAAGAGCTGATGGGTACAATTATTTTATTTATTAATCTGTTAAATGTACAAGCTGCTATTTTTTTCTTTTTTTCTAGTTAAATAGGCTATTGTTCTAGACTACTACCCCATCAGTTGTCTCCTTTGAATTGAACACAGAAACTGGATTCACACAACACAACAACCCATCATGGGTAACAAGCCATGGTGAGTCGTCATGTTATCCGAAACTGGGCTGCTTCCCACAGGGTGGCTTGTTGGTGGACAACAAGCCATCCAGACAACCCATGATTTGTTCTAGGAGTTGTTCTACCCATCCTGGGTTGTGTGAAGTGGCAACTGAGCCACTTTGCAAGAACTGGAAAGCAACCTGCTGCGGTTGGAGTTTGTGTCCACCCATGCCTCCTCAAGCCCCCCTTGCCAGTGATTGCTCCTGCTACGATGCCCAAAGGGCACTTTGGAGGGGCAGTTACTCATTTGCCAAACCATTAAAAAAAAAAATCCGTCCCCCTAAATTTGCCCAAATATGGCTGTATTATAAATATATATATTTTTGGCCCCTGAAAATGTCTTTATTATTTTATTATGATTATTCCTCCATTTTTTTGCAGTTGCAAAAGCGGGCATTTACATTTGTTAAACTATATAGAGTCTTGTCTTGTCTATTGCCTTGTATGTTTCAGTTGTCAAAGGGAACAAAGTGTACTAGGAAACATACGAAGTAATTGACAAGATGGGACTGCATATAGGCCAGCTAGACAGCTGTTGACAATTGACAGGACCTGGGGTGGGGGTGGGGAGTGCTAGATTGGCCCCTTGGCAAAGTTATCCTCAAGTTTTGAAGTGTGGAACTGACCCTTGGGGGTCCCCCACTTGCAATGCACACCTCCACAAGTCTCCTGCAAGTGGTTTTAAGGGTGATCTAGGGTCTACCCCATTTTTGAAGCTCCCCTGTTACTGTGAATAGGAGCTGCAAAAATGGGGTGGACCCTAGATCACCTTTAAAACTACTTGCTGGAGATTTGGGGAAATGCACAATGGAAAGGGGGGACCCCAAAGATCAGTTGCACACTTCAAAACTTGAGGATAACTTTGCTAAAGGGTCAATCTGGTTTGCTTTCTCCCCCACGGTGGCTTGTTAACTACGTTGCTCATACTTGTTACATGCTGGGAAGGGGGGAATTTGCATAATTCCCCTTGGCAGTGTGGCTTGTCATGTTGCATGAACCCAGCCAAAATGGCTTGTTGCTGTGGGTAACAAGCCACCTAGAGCTTATTGCCTGTTGTAGGGTTCTGGATGGATGGCTAGGTTCACACAACACAACATGCCAAGGAGAATTATGCAAATCCACCCCGGTTCATGGGGGAGGGGGGAAATGAGCCACTGTGGCTTGTTAATTGCCTGCTGATCATGCACACTGGCGCAGAGGCCAAGGTTGCCTAAGTAGAAGTGGTGCTCAGTTATGTCCTCTTTACTTCTCAGGTGAGAAAGGGGACCGTGGTGAGCGTGGCCCTCAAGGCAAGTTGGGCAAGGGCGGTTCTGCAGGGAGCAAAGGCCAAGTAGGCCTCAAGGGGCAAAAGGGAAACATGGGCTCTCCAGGGGAGCGGTCCAAGACCAACTACGCTGCCTTTTCGGTGGGCCGGAGGAAACCCCTGCACAGCAATGACTACTATCAGACCCTCGTCTTTGACACAGAGTATGTGAACCTCTACAGCCACTTCAACATGTTCATGGGCAAGTTCTATTGCTATGTGCCTGGCATATATTTCTTCAGTCTCAACGTTCATACTTGGAACCAGAAGGAGACCTACCTTCACATCATGCACAACGGGGTTGAAGCGGCCATCTTGTATGCGCAAGCTAGTGACCGAAGCATCATGCAGAGCCAGAGCCTCATGCTGGAGCTGCAGGACCAAGATGAAATCTGGATTCGGCTCTTCAAGGGTGAGCGCGAAAATGCCATTTTCAGCGATGAATATGATACGTACATTACCTTCAGTGGATACCTAATTAAGCCCAGCTCTGAGCCCTGAATCTGCAGGCAGATGGACAAAATGATACTAAGAACTTCACAATGCTTCATCCTTCCAGCACGTTCCTGCTTAGTGATTTCTAACACTACTTAACTGCCAGAACTCGCCCTCTAGCTCTGATTCCTGCCCTGAGCAAGGGGTTGGACTCGATGGCCTTATAGGTCCCTTCCAACTCTACTATTCTATGATTCTATAAGCCACCCATACTACTTAGAACAGGGGTGTGGAACCTCAGGCCCATGGGCCAAATCCAGCCCTCCTGGTGTCCCAATCTGGCCTTCCAGGGTTCCCCAGATGGCCCCCAATTCTTTCCCCGGGCCCCATTCGCTTTCTCTTGAGTGCTGATCACAGGGTGGATTCCAGCTTTTGCACCTCACACCGCCTGCAATTCTGAAAGGTTGAAATGCCTCTCTTTAAAGACTAAGATCTTTAAGCTACAAAATGCTGGTATTTGGGGTATTTTAGAGCCACCCCTTTGCCTTTGACCACACCCCTTTTGCCCCACCCACCACTGGACTGCAGCCCCTGAGAGCTCCTCCAAAATTGAATTCAGCTCTCAGGCTGAAAGAGGTTCCCTACCCCTGAACCAGGTCTTTATCCACATCGAACTATGACATCATTTCCCTTGGACAAGGCTTCCCTCCTACATTAACCTCTATCCCTTCTTCCCACCGCAGCAGCCTTGAGCAGGGCCAGCTGTGCTCCCAGATCTTCCCACATGCTAATCTAAACTAACTATTGCCTTGATCGGACTTTCCATGACCCACCAATTCCTCTGCCCTACTGGGACTCACGTGCTTAACCATAACTGCACTTCTTTTGCACAAGTCTCCTTAGAAGACTTTAAGTCTCTGAGTTCTCTACAATGCATTTGTCCCTGCTTTCATGGTCGCAGACAGATGCTTCCTCTCCCCAGATTTCATCACTATTCCTAATCTGCTCTTTCCCTACCCCACTCACACCATTTAACCCAGCAGGGCATTATCTAAATACCTCCTAACCTTAGACTTGCTTTACCATCCCCAACCATTGAATTCACATGTCCTGCTGGAATCCTCACCCCCAAACCCTTCAATCATGACTGCACCACCTCTGTTCACGCCCACGCTGACCTCAAGACTTAGCCTCCTCCTGCACTGATGTCTGAATTCATTCCTAATTGTTCTCTTCCAACTTTAACTCTGAGCCTTGCTCCTGCCTGCTCAGCTTAGCCACTGCCCCTGACTGTGAGCCCCAATCGCACTGCTTCCTGCCAGTCCCTGTCCCTGATTTCATCCACTGGGCAAGAACCTTCTCCATGGCACATGTCCTAGGGTGCTTCCACATGGAAGGCTCCTAGCACTACCAATGAGAAGGCTTTGTGCAGCCGTTCCATCCTTTCCTCCTTAGTGGATTTTCTGCAATACCAACAACAAAAAGATAGTAGTACTAGAAAAACATGGGAGGGTTATTAGTGGAAGATGTCATTGTCTGGACCTTCTGTAAATTCTATGCGTGAGGCAGGGCGATAGTGCTATAAAAGCCTCACCTAGAAGTGTCCTTAGCCTGTTTTTATCTGCTATTGACCTCTGACCTTCAGTCACATTCAGCATGATGACCTGGTTTGCATGCAATGTTGGGAGCCCATGGGAGCAAGCGAGCCAGCATGCTGGCTCTCGCCTGCTCACCCACTTCTGCTTTGCTAAAACAACCCAGTGACACCCTATCCCTGGGTTCTGCTTCATAATAAAATAATAAAGACATCTCCAGGGGTCGAAAAAAATAATATATTTCTGCTTCATAATGTTGTTAAGGGAGAAACAACCCAGAGTTTTAACCCGTGGTTTGTTCTTGGGTTAAAACTCTGCATTGTTTTTACCTCAGCAACCCAGGGCTCTTCCACACGTCGTACTGAGGGCGCTTCTATGTGCCCCCAGTGCAACCCCAAAGCGATCGTGTACTTGCCTGTTTGAAGAGAAGAGGAAGAGGCGTCCTTGCCACTGCCGCCGCCACCGCCGCCACCCACCTCCTTCCTCGCCGGCCAGGTCGGAGAGCTCGCCGGAAGAAGGCAGGGTGGAGAGCGACCCTGCCTTCTTCCGGCGAGCTCTCCGACCCGGCCGGCGAGGAGGGAGGTGGGTGGCAGCGGTGGTGGTGGTGGCAAGGACGCCTCTTCCTCGTCTCTTCGCTAGGCAAGTTACACGATTGCTTTGGGGTCGCACTGGGGCTGCATGGAAGCGGCCTCAGTACGACGTGTGGAATCCCCCCAGAGCTTTGGGTTTGCAGAGAACATCTGAGGGAAAGGGCTTCCCTGGGCTGTTTAGCATAGCAGAAGCAGGCAAACAGTTACCAGCCAGCACACCTGCTTGCTCAGAAGCTCCCAAACAACCATTAACTTGTTTGTTGTATGTCAACTGGGTCTTTAAGTCTCTGAGTTCTCTATAATGCATTTGTCCCTTCTTTCATGATCAAGGATAGATGCTTCTTCTCCTCAGGTTTTTATTAGTATCCCTAATCTCCTCTCTTCCTACCCTACCCTACCCACACGATTTAACATAGCAGGGCATTATATAAATACCTCCAAACCTTGGTAAATATTCTTGTTATTATTCAGTATAACACACATTAGTGCATACATTGCTCTACTCTATACACTGAGCCAGTTTGGAATGTGAGGCATTGCTTGCTTCAAGGAGGCGAGAACTTCCCCATCTTTGGTGCCATTTAATGGCAATTTCCTTGAGATGCTTCATGTTCTATCCATGTGTCCATTATAGCCTAGCACGAAGACACCAGCTTCACCAAGCACTGTCTCCCATATCTTAAACAACATCCCCAATGCTTTGGCACTGCGTCCCATACACCACAAATGAAGTGGGTTGAGCTCAGCGCTATGCTGAATACGGTTCTGTTGGCATCACAGCCTCCTTGCTGGACAAGGATGGCTTGCAGGGTCTTACCTCTGTCTCTGGTTGTAGAAGTGGGTTGCCAGTGTCCTTGGCCCTGAACCTCCTTTGTGACACGGAGGGTGCACTAAAAAACAAAGTTGTCCCTATAGCAGAGAACATGTAGAAATTTGTATTGATCTTCAGCATTTCACTGTTCAACAGACTAGAATCCTGCTTTCTCTCTCTTTAGCTTGGAGGAGGCTAAACTAATCGCCCTGACCTTGCTGTCTTCCATTGGTACCAAATGCCCCCTGTGCACATTTGGGCCTTGGCATGTCCCACCACAGGAATCCTCATTGTAGCACTGACTCAAGAGGCTACTTAGGGCCAAACAAGACATGATGCTATTAGCAACTGAGTGACTTTCTTAAAAAAAGAAGTAAACAGCAGATGTAGGAAGCTTGATCCAGACCAGACTGGGGTGTGTGGGTGGAGTGGGGGGGGGCTTTAACCTCCCCCACCCACTGTGATTGTGATCCAGATCTGGGCCCCAGTGGCTGATCTTTGCATTGGAAGTAAAGCTTCCACTGGCGTGAAACAGGGAAACAGTTGCATATTTTCCATCCCTGACAGCCCCCATCCTCTCCTCTGTGCTCAACAGGAAGCTGCCATGCCCTGCAGGCTTGTCGCTTGGCTAGATCTGCTGATAAAACCTTGGACTAGGCTGTGTGTGTGTGTGTATACCATGGTACTCGCTCATTCTGCCTTTCCATTAAACATACAGAAGCAATTAGGATCACTGGGTAGGCTCTTGGGAAACCTTTCCTTCGACTCTGCTTTTTCTTTCCTTCATGTACAGGAATTGAGGACACTGGACTCAGTGCAAACAGTCAGAGGTTCTCCTTATAGACTCCCATTAGTGCACAAACATCCTCTCCCCCAAAGTGTGGGTGCACAGCCTCTGGAAGGGCTAAGTTGGCAGTAAGGACATTGTTTTACACATGAGGAAAGATCTCTCTAGGGTTTTGGATTGTTGGCCCGGTTAATCTGTAACCCTAGGGAAAATAAACCAAGACCTCCTTGGAATCCTTCTTTAAAAATAAGGAAATCACAATTCTCACCAATTCTATCATTCTGATGATCTTAAAACACGTGCAAGGAGGAAGTCATCAGAAAACGGCCAAAGATGCACATCTTTGCAATTTGGTCACACAGCTTCAGGGTTTCTCAGACAGCCTTCAGACCGCAGTTTTCTCCATGCCTTGGCCTAGTCCTTGTTCAAACCAGATTGGTTGAGGGTCAGAACCGGCCACCTTGACAGCGCATTCTTAGAAACGGACTGGGGAGATCTGGAGAGAGACGGAGAAAAAACAGGCTGCGGAGGTGACGTGTGCTAATACTATTATTGGTGGAAGCAAGGAAAGGATGAAGTCACCTGCTTGGGGGCCAAGAGAAACATCTTGGGTGGCAGACTTTCATGCTCAGCTGATGGGATCCAGAGCAGCACAAGACAATTAGGCACAGAGCTTCCTAGAATTCCTCCTGTATACTGTTAAGAGTAGTGCCTGCTCCTGTCTGTCGTGTGTTGAGAACTCACTAAAAGTCATAGCTCCCAGACCTGTGTACATAGTCTACAACCATGTGTACACACATGAACAATGTACAGAGGGTTCGGGTGTATTTTTAAAAAATACTTGCATAGGGAATGCGTCATGTGAGAAACAGCGTAGAAGCAACGGCTATGTAATCAGCTCTCATCATTAAAGCAATACCTCACTTAGCAGACCATCCCGGCCTGCTTCAGGGATCACTCTTGCTGTTCCTGCAATCTTTCATGTTGTGTTTCCCAGGTCACAAATCCAGAAAAAGGATACCCCTTTTTACTGTAAACACATCACTTCATTTCCAAAAATAACAAACCCAAACTTTGCCAAGCTACTTTTTTATTATTATTTAAACGTAATATATAACAAAGCATACAATCATGTTATTTTATTGGAGAGCCAGTATAGTGGTTATAGGGTTAGACTGGGACTCTGGAGATCCAGGTTCTGGTCCCCACTTGGCCATGAAGCTCACTGGTTGACTTTAGGCCAGTCACTGTCTCTCAGTCTAACCTACCTCGCAGGGTCGTTGTGAGGATAATATGGAGAGGAGGAGGATTATGAACGCTGCCTGGGTTCCTTGGAGGAAAAAAGGTGGGATATAAATGCAATAATAAATAAATAAATAAATGGAGAATCTGGTAATTAACAATGAACAAGGAGCATGCAGGTGAGCTGAGGCTTGAGCGTCAGGTGGCTGCAACAGGGGATGTTCTTATCTCCAAAAGCCTACACAAGCCTAAGTGCAACTCTCAGGACACACACAGAGTTACGGTATTTGCCTCCAGATCATATCTGAATGTGTTTAATCTTCTTATAAAGCCCCTCTGTTAACTTCCTCCACCCAGCAATGAGGTTTCCATGGAGACCGATCAAAATAAATAAGCTTCCCTCTGGGAGCCATTGTTTGCATTTAAAGAGACCACGCCAACTCAAATCTAGGCCTCCTTTTGTAAAAACAAACTACGCTAATTCCAAAAGGGGTGCTTTGAAAATCCCAGTCCAAATAGCCGGAAGTTCCCAGTAGGGGAAGCAAACAGGGCCACACACCTGAATATTCCCATGTACAGGCGCCAAGCCCTACATGAAACCTATAGCTTGTGAAGGGGCAGGTGGCTCAGGCTGATTGGATGTCTCTAAACTGCATTTAAGGGACAATCCCATCAGATCATTTGGTGCCCATGGCTTTGTAATAGGGATGCAGAATCACAGGCACAGGGGCCAAATTCAGCCCACAGGAGGTTGTAATCTGGCCCTCCAGATTTCCCTAGATGGCCACCCCCACTTTCTCCCAACTACTGAGCATTTGGTGGGTTTTGTGCACACACACACACACACACACACACCTATTCTAAAAGGTTGAAATCTCCTAAGGCTTAGTAACAGGCAGTAAGGTCTTTAAGCTAAAATATGCAGATGGTGGGGGGTATTTGGCCCCTCCCCTTTTGCTTTTGGCCCTGCCCACCACTAGAATGCGGCCCCCAGAGCTTCTCCAAAATGGAATACGGGCCTCAGGCTGAAAGAGGTTCTTCTCCCCTGCTTTATAAAGTAATACAGCCCTGTGAGAAGTACATCTGGAAAAGCTAGTTTGGAATTGGCACGCTTCATATTGTACATTTGGCAAGCTGGATCAAGATCATAGATATGAAGTTGTAAAGTACATGTATGTGTTTGTGTGTGTATGCACTGTATAATTTAGGGTGCAATCCTACTGGGACAGTTATAAGCCTCCAAACTCGGAAGCTAACAACTATCCAATGCCGGATGGAAGACGGAGGCGATCTTTGTCTCCGTCCTTCAGGCACCCTGCATTACACTCTAATGTAAAGAATAAATATTATTTAATAATCAACTGAAGGGATTTTTTTAAAAAAAGAAAAGCTATTCCATCAAGTAGAAGATCAAAGGAAATAGAAATCATCAAGATTTTAATTAGGTAAGCTGTATTTTGTGGATAAAAAAGTCGCCAGCCCAAACTATGAGATCCATTTTGATTGAGATTTTTTTTTCTACTTTTAACTTCCCTTCTTCCCTCAATCTTTCACCAAACGTCTTGAAATTTTCAGGGTATGTAAAACCAACATTTCTTTCCAGCACATATAAATTTCAGGAAGATTGGTGAAACATTTTCGATTTTATGAATGCTAGAATGACCCCCCCTCAATTACCCCTTTAGAATGGTAGAATGCTTTCTTTCCATGGTCTACTCCCCCCACCCACCCCTTTGCCCTCTCTGTGCTCTCTTCCTGAGCATGGAGAAGGAACTAGCATGGAGAGAACCATGTTGGCTACAAGGCAGCAGGGGGGAAAGCAGGGCAAGTGGTTTCTGGGTCCAAACTCGGTTCCCAGAAACTGAAAAAATCCTATGGCAGTCTAGGCAGTGTTCAGGATTGCTCCCTCAATGTGTGGAACGAATATTGTGAGAATACTTATGCAACTCAAGGAAATTCATGATGCACAGTTCAAAGGGACTTTGTGAACACAAATCTCAACATATGAAGATTTCACTGTTGCTTGAGTGTGTTTTTTAAATGATGTAGAAGTGGTATGGGCATTTCAGATATGTTAATGTGGACCGCAGCGAAGGATTTAAAGTCAAGCAGATCACACCTTCAACAAATAGGGTTTTACTTTGTAAGGTGAAAGGGCACCGGAGAACTGCCAGACTGGTTTGAACTTCCTAAACAGAGGTGAATCGTGTTAATTTCCTAGCATAATTGTGTGAGATATGATGCAATCGCTAAGAGGTTTGGAAAGGAGATGAAAGGCGCAATCCTACCCCTGTTTAGACAGGAAAAAGCCCCACAACTCCCAGCATTCCCCAAGTTTTAGGGCTTTTTTTCCAAGTTATTCAGCATCTCATAAGGGTATGTATGTAGGCTGGCAACGTAAACTCCCTGTGTACAAGCGATCAGTAGGTGAGATAACAGACAAGGTCAAAGGTGTGACACTTTTTAATTGTCCAGTCTTGCAACAAATTGCTTTGCAGGCAAATAAATTAGTAGCAGCAATGGCAGAGGAAACTTGTATTGCAACAACAATGCAAAGAGGCCCAGGACAGTGCACTAGCACAGCTCTGTGGAGCAAAGCTATTATCCCCGTGCCAGCCCCTATCGCTTGATGTGGGGCAGTGGTGGCATGCAAAGCCATCGCACTACACAGAAATGGGCCGTGTCGTGTGATGGCTTTGCATGCCACCGGGGCCCAAAACGGGATGATTGTCTCAGGCGTCATCCTAAAACTTTTGGCCATCACAGAAACAAGGATATCGGCATAACCCTATGCGCTGGATAAACTGTAGAAAGTCATATAACTGACAGGCAGCACAATAAGGGGTTTACCAGAGTTTTGTCCATGATGCACCAGCTACTTGGAGCTCTATGTCGGCTACATGGATGTATAGGATCAAAGGTGCACGAAAGATGAGCTTGGAGGGACACTGTAGTTTAGAAATGCATTTTAAACAATCTGTATGTCTAAAAGCCAAACAATCCTTTGTGGTTTCTTGAACTATAAAGTCTGCTTTATAAAATGTGTTTGTTTTAACCGAATGCCTGCTTGTCTTTCTAAGCAAATTGCTATCAGCAAACTGCTTACAAACAGCTGATCCACACATCTTGCAGAGTGCACAGCAGCCACTTGAAATTGCGCTGTGCACTGGCCACTTGCTTGTGATGAGTTAGATGGGTGCCCCCACTCGTAGGACTGCACATTTGGCATGCCGGTAGTAAGCCATGTTTAGGGTATTTTTCATTGGGAAACCAAAGGCTTGACCCTCTAAATTGTGGCAACTGCACTTAACAGGTTTGCTTAGGGCAGGGAGCCCATATCAGTGCAATACCTTAATTAGATCAACCAAAAGATCCCCGCAAATGTTCAAGCTTTTGAGATCTCCAGATCTTTTAATCAAGCAAGATGTTACAAAAAGCAGGTGTGGTGATGGTGGTGGGAAATGGGGAAAAGAAGGGAAAAAAACTGACTTGATGGTGAAGGTAGTGACTGCAGGCTTCCCTACACCAGACTTTTATCCGCCACCTTTACCAGGTCTTCTGCTTCTGGATTCTTTGTGGGATTAAGATCAACTCCACTACACGCTTACATGTGCTTTTTTTTTTTTTAGTATAGGGTCCTTAGCTTGCAAGTTCTACATGCTTCATTATATAGTCACTAGAATGTACTATGATATAGTCGGATTATGCGAATTCACCAGCTGTTGGAGTGTTTCAAAGCATGATTTATATTTATTACCACATTTCCTCACTCATAAAAATGCTGGGATAATGGTTATAAAGCATGGGAGAGGCCCTGGATGTTGACTTTGTGTAAAGGACATGCAAACTTCTGTGAGTGACCAATCACGTGTGCAAAATAAAAGCCTCGTGTAGAGAAGCCCTGCGTGTTCCAACATGAAGTCTACAGACATTTAAATTAGTCTTTTTTCTTTGCCAGTGTCTGTGTGTGCATGTGTCAGGGCTGGCACCAACAATAACTCTGGTGCTCAAAGTAGTCTATCACCCATCCTGCTCACCCCACCATTTGGTCCCTGCCTGGCAGGGCCAGCCCAAGACGTTTTGCTACCTGAGGCGAAGGATAAGATGGCACCTCCTCCCATTCCATGTACAAAAGTTGCCTGGATTGGCAGCTGAATCAGCCTTCAACATTTATGTTGGACAGCATCCTCCACTGCTCCTGAAGGTGTAGAATAAATTGCAAAATGCCTGCTTGAATTAGCTAATCACAAGACCCTGAATACACATCCGTGCCTATGATAGTAGGCTGGGAGCAAAGGTTTATGTTCTGAGTGCAAACTCTGCCCAGCAACAGCTACGTGACATTTAAACGTGAGACTCTGAAGTAACCTCACATGATTGTGACTCATCCCCATTGTTTGTATGCTAATATAAGGAATTACTTTTAGATTGTTCGGGGCCAGACCCTGCAGGGCGTTGGGTTGCATCGGCCGAAGGTCTGCCAGTCTGATTCCACCCTGAAGGATAAAATTGGCACAGTCCTCCAGGGGAACAAACGTCTTTCTGCCATTTAGGCAACAAAGGCAGCAAGCTAGCTTAGGAAGCACATGGCAGGCCACATGACACATAGCTCTCTCCTCCATCACCTTGCTGTCGCCTCCCAGCATTTTCCTAATGGCAGGGCCGCCCCTGCTGCCTGGCATTGTAGGTGCCATTAGGATCCATACCAGTGGTTTTGCAACACATGGCCACGATCTCAGACCCACCCACCCCCAGATACAATGCCCGATGTCAAATCTAAGATGGCTGCTGCCGACCACAGATCAGAACCAACTAGCAGCTCAGCTCTTTCCTGTGCAAAAGTGCTGCTACACTCCAGGAAGGGGGTGAGTAACTGATGGCGGCAGCAGGGGGCAGCAACCCTGGCTGACGTAGGGTGGTGCTGAATTGGACATTAGCAGCACTATACTGAGGGCCCACTAAAGTCTGGTGTTAGTACTTGTGTGCACAAATGTCATGTGTGTAAGTTCAGAGTTGCATGAGATGCAGGGGAGGCATTACACCCTGCTAGCCCGGGGGCCATCATGGCCTTGGTTGGCTCTGCAGCTCTGTGAACGGTTCTCATTTTTCTCATATACAAAACTGGGGCCAATCAAGAAGCCATGCAGTTTATAGCTTGCACAGCCAGAGCTGGTGTTCCAGTGTAAGTTGCAAGTAAGATTGTTGAGTCTAGTCAGAAATTCTTCATTGCATAGGGCTCATCTACACCAAGCAGGTTATTCCACTATGAAAGCGGTATGAAAGCAGTATATAAAATGCAGGATCTTCACTACTGCTTTATAGTGGTACTGAAGTACACTAACAACTGTTGGGGCCCAGGACACCTCTACACCAAGCGGGATATAACACTATGAAAGTGGTATATGGTATGCATCAATGGGCCCCAACAGTTGTCAGTGCACTTCAAGACCGCTATAAAGCAGTAGTGTAGATCATGCCTGAGATTGTCCTTCGCCGCTTCACTGAAAAGCACTTTTGTGAAGACTACCAAATGTGCAGCCAATATTTGTTTTTCAGGTGAGATCTTCTCCACCTCTTCACTTAATTTCCGTGACAGAAAGCTGATGAGATTCTGCTCTATCCTGTTAAAACTCTCTATGGGATTTCTTATGGGTAGGATCCTACTGTTTGGTGCCTGCTTCTAATTTCTTTATAAAATCACTCCCTAATAACACCCTTCCCGTTGTTTGCTTAATTTGATTCCCCCCTCCCCCCAGGATGTTACGGAGAGGCTTTGTTTCTTTGAAGTAAAACTTCTCCCTTCCCCCCAGAACGTAGCAGTTTGCACTGTCTGGTTCACAAACCCTTCCAGCCACGGTGTAATGGCTGTATCTGCCAAAACAAAATTAAAAGGTAGAACAAAACACAGCCAAACAGTCCTAATGAAATAAAACATCCCATGTGACACATGAGAAATTATAGAAGCAATTACGGAAAAGGTATATTGGTTTTTGTGTTTATTTTTATATTTATGTCCTGCCTTTCTTTTTCAGAAGAAAAGCTCAAGATGGCCAATGCAAGAAGTATAAAATAGGCAAGGGCCCAAAGAAGCAAATGGGGAGGGCCTCATAGTCCAAGACATTTTGGCACTGGAGATGGGAAATCTAAACAACATACCTCAGCGGTAAAAATATAATAATAATACATTAAAGTTGCAATACTATGCATGATTAGAGAAAAGAAAGGCCTACAACTGGTGCATGCTGATAAGTTGTAGGCCTTCCTTCGGTCTGAACATGCATAGGATTGCCCTCTAACAGTGAAGGCCTATGCGTGGCTACTCAGAAGTAAGCCCTATTGAGTTCAATATTGGACTTACTCTCAGGTAAGGGTGTATAGGATTATAGCCCAAATAGCTGCAAAGTCGCCAATTTTTAATAGTTCCCCAAATCCACTGCCCTCGGCAACATTTTTGGGTCTCACTGTATTTCATTCTCCTGCTAGCAGAAAGGCTCCCCAGTCGCCCACCCCACAAGACTTCCGCTCTGGGAGGAGAGGGACTGGGAGTGGCATTTGGTCCCCAAATACCAATGGAAGGGACTTCCCAGTCTCACCCCCTCCTTCTGCTAGCCACAGAATGGACGGCTGCTCTTGGAGTCTGCTGGGGGCAGGGAGAGGCTGTGCATTGGAGATTGTTCAAGAAGAACTTGGAACGGCTGCTCCTTTAGCTGAAAATGTATTCAATACTATCAGATGCAGCTTTGCTTATTAATGCTGCCTCTCAAGTCTAGCACTGACCTGAGGGCATCTCATTAGAACTAAGCACAGCTGTGATTAGGACTTTTAAGGCTTCAGACAAACTGTTCAACCTGGAAACTCAACATACTAAAAACTCACTCGTTTCTAAGGGGCTTCCTAAACTCCCACTTCGTGTTTGTTTGTTTTTTATACGGTTGCCCAGCTGAGCAAAGATCTCAAGTGAGCTTCATTACCTATTTTCCAGCATAGTTCAGATCTTGTATGTGTCTCTTGCTACACGCTTGGCCACCGGGCTCTCTTTTATATTGGTTCTCATATTAACAGCAGAGCAAGAAGTTTTGTTTTTTGGTGCTCTGTATTCAGAGGGGGTCTGTCATCTTCATAATCACAGTAAGAGGAATGAATGCAAAGATGACCCAGCCTTCTGCCGCCTTCTCACCTTCATACCCCCTGTCTGGAATAGCAGTGCCTGTTCTCATTTCCAGAAGGTGCTGGTGTGTGTGTGTGTGTTAATAACCAGCTCTCACTCTTGGCATCAGAGAGAAAGAGAGAGGAGAGAGAAGGAGAGATTTCCCAGATGGGTGCTAATTTTTCTTTTAGCCAAGGTGATCTTGGAAGGATGTTTGGATATATCTCAAAATTGCTCCTGGCTTCCCATTTCTCTCATAACAAATGATCTTACCTTTGCCAGCAGTTAGTACTAGCATTGCCTAGGGGGCTTTTAGCTGGATATCTTCTTTCAGCACTTTGCCCTCCAAATTTGTAATACCACCAAATGGACCAGGCAAAGGCACACTCTTTCTCCTGAAGCTTCCACTTTTAAGTCTATCTCTTGCCATGCTTACCTGCTGCTTTAGCCCCTAAGCAAGTAGCAGATCATGCAATGGTAGGGTGACCATATGAAAAGGAGGACAGGGCTCCTGTTTCTTTAACAGTTGTATTGAAAAGGGAATTTCAGCAGGTGTCATTTGTATATATGGAGAAACTGGTGAAATTCCCTCTTCATCACAACAGTTAAAGCTGTAGGTGCCCTGCCCTCTTTTAAATCTGGTCACTCTAGTATAGCTCCTGCACTTTAACTGTTGTGATTAGAGGGAATTTCACCAGGTTCTCCATATATACAAATGGCACCTGCTGAAATCCCCTTTTCTATGCAACTGTTAAAGATACAGGAGCCCTGTCCTCCTTTTCATATGGTCACCCTATGCAATGGTTGTTTTTTCTGGTGGCTTTCTGATTACCAACCAGAGTACCATATATCGGCTTCCTATTCTGCAGTCCTATGGTCCATCCCACCACACTAGTGGTCATTATGCTACGGCTACTGCTGGTATAACACAAGTTCCTTTCAGATCTTCACTACCTGTTCGTTGAATGCATGGAGAAGAGGGAGAGCTGGACTCTGGCTCTCACATCACACCCCTTGCTAACCCAGGTCCCCTCCCCTGATCTTTATGTGTAGACCTGTCTGAAAAGGAGTACCTACATGTAAATATAGCAACAGTAGCCTCAATTGCATGATGGTAGCTATGGAAACAAAAGCTAAGGTGGCCTCATCAGCAGGGGTCCCACAGCATTACAAAAAACTTTGCTGCCACCCACCAGTAATGAAGTCATTTGCTGAGGATGCCTCTGCATGAGTCGTACATGCAGTAATGGCACAAATGCCACACTGGCACCTCCCTAACCAGTACACACCCACCCACACCTGCTCATAGGGCATAAACATGTCTCCCTTGAACAGATGACAAAATGGCTACCATGAAAGGCATAGACAAGTAACCTGCTCAAAAGACTGAGTACAAGGTAGAGGTGGAGTCCTTTGAACCCAATTTTTAATGCCAACAGAAACCAATTTGACAGAAGGCATTGAAAAAATGGGTTCCCTCCCCTCTCCCCCACTGCCAGCCAACACATTATTAGGGCTGTGCTCCGCTTCACTTTGCAGAAGCGATAGTGAAGCAGCCTGATTCGCCTCCGACAAAGGCAGAGACAATCGGGTCAGGGGGCTGCGGATCGAGGCGAAGCGGTTTACCTCAATCTGGAACTCCGGAAGCAGGTAAGTGGGGAGGAGGGGGGCTCACCTGGTGCCGTCGCCGCAGCCCATGCAGCGATGGCAATGGAGCCAGGTAAGGGGGCAGGGGGGCTTACCTGTGTCCGTTGCGGGCTTCAATTGAAGCTCCAGCTTGAAGCCGGAAGAGACTGCAGCCTTCTCTTCCAGCTTGAAGCCAGGCCCTCAATTGAAGCCTGCAATGGACACAAGTAAGGGGGCGAGGGGGAGTTTGGCTTACCTGGCTCCACCGCCGCTGTCTATGCGGCGACGGTGGCAGAGTCAGGTAAGGGGGCAGGAGGCTTACCTGTGTGTATTGCGGGCTTCAGTTGAGGCCCCGGCTTCAAGCTGGAAGAGGCCGCGGCCTTCTCTTCCGACTTCAAGCTGGGGCCTCAATTGAAGCCCGCGACGGACCGCAATGGACACAGGTAAGGGGGCAGGGGGAATTATTCCGCCCCCATCTTGCCCTTTCCCCACTTTTATGCCTCTGCCATCCACTGCAGAGGCAAGTAAGTGGGGAAGGGGGGGGCAAAATCTCGATCCGCCCCTCCAGATCTCACTCCACGGAGTGGGGGACGGGTGGATCGACCCAAAGCGGTTCAGGCCTGATCTGGAAATTCTGTATTGGGCCACGAAGCAGTTCGGGGGGTCCATGCACAGCCCTACTCATTACCTAGAGTGACCATATCAAAAGGAGGACAGGACTCCTGCATCTTTAATAGTTGCATAGAAAAGGGAATGTCAGCAGGTGTCATTTGTATATATGGAGAACCTGGTGAAATTCCTTCTTCATCACAGCAATTAAAGCTGCAGGAGCTATACTAGAGTGACCAGATTTAAAAGAGGGCAGGGCACCTGCAGCTTTAACTGTTGTGATGAAGAGGAAATTTCACCAGGTTCCCCATATATACAAATGACACCTGCTGAAATTTCCTTTTCAATACAAGTATTAAAGATACAGGAGCCCTGTCCTCCTTTTCATATGGTCACCCTACATTACCCCCATTTCTTACAGATAGGAGTCTCTTTTTCTCCACCCCCCTTTTTTCTTGATGACTGGACAAGCTGCAGAGGAAAGCATCGGCTTGCAGTTGCCTTCCATCATCATTTCCTGAAATGTGTTCATTTAAAAGGGGTGGAGTGAGAGGGATAAGACACCTTGGTGGGCACCAAGAAAGGTGTCTGGGGGAACTTTGGCACCTGGGGGCATCATGCCTGCCTCTGCTCTAGGGTATGTTCCCTCCCATTCCAAACTCTCTCTTCTAAACATTCAGAATAGAGATTATGGAACAGATACTTGTCAGAAACATTACTAAACAAAGGGGTGGGGGAAACATTCCCTCCCCCCCCACACACACACTGCGGTTAGACCTGAACAACAGCAATAATGTATATAGCACTTCTAGTTTTCAGAGCATCTTACAACCTTTATTGGTTTTGGTTCTCACAATGAGATCTTGAGATCACCATGAGTCACATCTTAATGAGGGGAAGCTGCGGCTGAATGAGTTTGACTAAGCCAAGTCCACAAATGAGTCCATACCATAGCTGAGACTTGAAACCAGCTTTTCGAGATCCAGGTGAAGGTCTCAGACTACTGCGCACCTGTATCCTCATAATGCAAGCTCATTTGCAAATGCAAAAGATCATTCCACAATACATCTCCAGGGCCAGATCTACACCAAGCAGGAGAAAACATCTTGGAAACCATTTGAAAACTGTATATGGAGTGTGTCTTGGGCCCCAACAGTTGTCGAAACTATTATAAACGGTTTTAAAGCAGTAGTGTAGATCTTTGCCAAAGACTTTGTCAAAAGAGTCTCACTCCTCTTTAAAGGCTACCTTGAAAGGCAAATACTATCCAACTTTATATCCCTCAAAAGCAGGAGTGTATTTGTAATGTTTATTTGTGCTTGCGTAAGCATTTATACTGTGATTTGCACAGTTTTGGTCTGCAAGGAGAGTTTTCAAGGAAGGACTGCAAGAGTTTATTGCTACAAGTCAGCCTTGTGGCTGATGAATCCTATATTCCATCACATTTAGCTGATCTAAGTAATCCTACAGCCAAAGCAGGATGCTCAATGACAAAACCAGGCAGGACCAATGTCAGTTGCTTGAGTAAACATTTAGGAAGTGATACTAATAGTAATCTTTTGAAAGAATCAGCCCAGAGGTATATACAAGAGTATAAACCGTGTCGCAAGATAAAGGTTCAAAACAGACATTACTTTAAATATGTATCTAGCAGCTGCATCTTTTCTTTTCTTTTTTTACTCTAGAGTAGGTATGGTTTCCCTACAGGCAATTACTGTCATTTGTTTTAGTATGTCCCGGATTTAAAGTAATGTCTGTTTTGGCCCAGCTTGAAATCCTTTTAAGTTCTACTCATAGAATTATAGAGCAGTAGACTCTGATGGGGTCTATAAGGCCATTGAGTCGAACCCCCTGTTCAATGCAGGAATCCACCTTAAAGCATACCTGACAGATGTTTGTCCAGATGCCTCTTGAATGCCTCTAGTGTGGGAGTGCCAACGACCTCCCTAGGTAATTGGTTTCATTGTTGTACTGCTCTAACAGTCAGGAAGTTTTTCCTGATGTCCAGTCGGAATCTGGCTTCCTGTAACTTGAGTCCATTAGTCCATGGGGGGATCTACACCACTGCTTTAAAGCGCTTTATAATAGTTTTGACAACTGTTGGGGCCCAGGACACACTGCATATACAGGTTTCAAAACGTTTTCAAAGTGCTTTAAAAGCAGTAGTGTAGATCCCCCCTAGGTCCTGCACTCTGGGCTGATTGAGAAGAGATCCTGCCCCCCCCCCCCCATGACAATCATTCAAGTACTCAATCATTAATAAAAATTCCTTACCTCCAACATTAGTGTGGCCACAATATGAAATAATGTCTGGTTTCAGCCTGAGTGGGTTGTGCTTCCTGGGAGGAACCAGGAAATAGTTAAGAGCAACAATCATTGCTTCCTGCCCAATCTGAGATAGATTGATGGAAAGGCTTTTTTAAAATACAATTTGTAAATCTGTTTCGAAGGTGGAGTCTGTGTGGGTCTGTGGGATGCAGTTCACCAACTTTCAAACAAGAGTTGGAGATCAGGCAGAGCCAGGTTTAAGGTCCCCATTCATGTTCTCTGCTGGCATCATTGAAGCCATAATGAGAACTATTCCCTCATGGACCACAGGAACCCATTAGCCCCAGATCATCAATAGTACATCCCAAAATGGCTGAATTAAAAAGTGAGAACACAGATAACAATGCTGATCTTGTCTCTAGTACTAGGTTGTTCCACAGCGCAGGATTAATCACGCCCTTATCTTTTTTTTCCTGGTCTCATCTAGTTTGCCGTGATCGCTCACTACCTCATGGTTATGACAATATGCCATTATGTCCCACTGGCTATGTGGCCCACTTCAAACTATATTCTTGAATCAACTCCTGTAGCGCAGAGCAATGAGCACAAATAAGATAGACCCTTACAAAGATAGTAGGGCTCAAGGGTCACAGCACATGAAGACTGTGACAGAGGCTGTGGCTTTATTTATGCAAACCACTCACAGGCTGGAGATGCTAACTTGCTTTAGCTCCATTTCTATTCATATGGCAGGTGGAGGTAAAGGAAGGTGCAAAATGAAACGCATGTGGAAAGGGCAGTAGTAGTAGTGCTGTTGGCTCTTCCCAGCTTCCCTCCCCTCCACCTACACAATGACTATGTGACCTTACTTTGGATGCCAATGAAGTGAGAAGGTGCAGTGGGAACAGTCAGGACGTGTTCCCTTCCTGACTGGGGCAGAATCAGCAAAAAAAGAGGTAAAGGGCCAGGAGGAAGGAGGGCCAGGAAAAGATAATTATAACTCTCATTGTAACTGGAACAGAGGAGGCTGAGTGACAGTGCTCCTTTTCACAACCAGTTAAGTAGGCATTTTCTAAAAGCCTCTCTTAAGTAGAACCCAAGACAAGGAGGATGGATCTAGTTTCTGGGAGGGGCCCCATGCTCTGGTGGTGTGTTACAGAGGGAGATGTCCGTGGTGCCTGGCTCCTCTCAGACCAGGTCACATCCATCCAGTTTCGAATGTTACCATAAGAAGACTGCTTTGGAGAGGACCTGTCAGAGCTAGGGATCTGATCCTTGATGCATCTAAAGAGAAAAGGCAAGTGGGTTGTAAGGGCAGGTTGGGGGTCTGGAGGGGAGATTTTGCATCCAAAAACCTTTACCACTTGCCAAAAAACAACCGCCCAGAGAGCCGCCCAGAGAGCTCCGGCTATTGGGCGGTATAGAAATGTAATAAATAAATAAATAAAAGCAACAAGCATTGCCAAAGCAGATATTAAAATGAATGGCGGACTGCATTTGGCCCAATACCCCTGTTACAGCATGTAAGAAAGTACCTGCCACTTCTACCAGCGAGGGCATATTTATAGCTGTACAAGTTTATATGTCGGAGGAGTTAGAAATAACTTTGTTTGTTTGAATGATTTCAGTGTTATGTTCTGTCTTTATTAATACATCTTTTGGGTTGTTGTTGCTTTTTAAAATAAGTAATTTAACGTGTCCTGATATGTCAACATATCTCACCCCATGTTATTGTCTTGGGTGTCTCACCCAAATTACTGAACAGGGATATGTAAGCCCTTCAGGGGAATTGGGAGGGCAGAGATTGGGGAGCTGGTAGAGTGATGACTTGGCCTTCCAGTGAGATCTGTTCCCTCCAAAATACTCAAGAATCCTACTACTCTCAGTTACTTCAATGCTACTAATTTGTTGGGATATTTTAGGGTAGGTTTAATTCCAGTGGCAAATCTGGGGCAGCCCCAAGCCCACTAAAATTGGCTTAAATGTTGACCCCATTTAAGCCAGAGATTTGAGGCACCTTGGAGTATGTAATAGTGTGGATGGGATATAAAAAAAGGTCTAGCAGACTGGGACAGACATCAGAGTACAAAGGGCCCAGGGGAATGTTAAACTAGAAGGGGAATAAAAGTGCTAGGATAACTGAGGGGAAATACATACACATAAATGTAGGGGTCTTTTGGGAACCAAATGGCGTGGAGGTCGCCAGCAGGAACGAGATTAATTGCTTAGAGCAGAATGACAGTCCTTGAAGTGGAAAAACAGTGTCCAGATGAGAACAACAGTGTAATGATTGTCTTCAAAGGAGAAAATAACCATGGCATGACAATTCCCAGCCTGAAATAACTGTCCAGAGGGAAATGAAATTCGAATGATAGCATCCGGTGTGGAATAACAATGGAACAATGGAATGCAGAGTAGAGAGGCAGTTTCTGGGGTACATTGACAATGGAATTAACAGTGTCAAGACAAGAATGTTAGCATTCAGAATGGAATGACATAGTCAGGAGTGAAATAACAGTAGAATGACAATCCAACCACAGGGCACCCAGAACCTCCCCTGGCCAACCATTGGGCTCTGCATACAACTGTCCATCACTGTCCTTGCACCATGTATAGTTTCTGATAGCAAAGAAGTACCTTTTTTGCAAGCCCCCATGTTTGATATATTAGAAGAAAAAGTGACTATTCCTCCCCCCTAAATTACATCCCATTTCCTGAGTTTTATATAAGTGTTCCCTTGCTTTCCAGTAACAATTTCCCAGTTTGTGGTCACCGACTCCACAACTATAGACTCAGTTTTGCACATTTTGCAATAGCCAGGTGCTCTCTTAAAAGAACATTACTGTGCTTTCTTCCACAACCTGGTACTCTCCAAATATATTGGACTACGGCCAGATCTACACCAAGCAGGATATAACACTGTGAAAGTGGTTTGAAAACAACATATGGAGTGTGTACTGGGCCCCAACAATTGTCAATCAATACTATTATAAACCGTTATAAAGCAGCAATGTAGATCCTGCCTATAACTCCCATTATTCAATGGCTATGGTGTCTGGGGATTATGGAGCTGTAGTCCAACACATACAGAGGACACCAGGTTGGGGGGAAAGCCATCTCTGTTGCAGTCTAACTTGTAGCTTATTTCAGTATATTCTGTCCAGTGTGTATTGCTTTGGCCTGGTTCAGGCAACATGCTAAACCATGTTGCTTAACCACAAAATGGTTAAGGGAATGCAAATGCATTCTGTTAACCATTTTGTGGTTAAGAGTTGTCTGAACCAGGCCTTTGTATCTTGCTACACTGAGATTTGTGCTTGCAAATCTGCAGAGAGTGACTATTCAAGGGCTTGCTTTAGTTCTGTAAACTAAAGCAACTCCCCCCCCTTTTTTTTTTTGCTAAAGGAGATGGGGAGGGTCTAGGAATCCAACCCGTTTCTGTCAAAGGGATTGTATCCTGTATTCCTATTTTTTTAAGCTGTTGATCCATCCGTCAGAGGTTCTTGGATTATTTCCTTCGGTAAACACCACAAAAGCACATGGTCCAGGTAACTGTGAAGATATAAGGGAGCTTAAAATTCGACCGTAAACGGAACCCACTAGCTGTCGATGGGCTATGCCACGACCGATCTAACGCTCCAGATCAGGTGCCCCCCTGCCCTCTCCTGGTTTCAGGACTTAATTTCGGCACCCAGAACCCAGTCCTTTAAACCGTTTTGTTAAGCTGAAGAGAGTGCCTCTGAGAACGCGTAGAGTGCGTTCGGCGGTTTTCTACCAAGTCACACTTAGCCTCGATCCAAAGGCATGGCGTCAGGCCGGAGGGTAGGAGGAAGCGCCCTCCCGCCAGTGTGAACGGGGATCTACACTACTGCTTTTAAAGCGCTTTAAAGCACTTGTTTTGAAAACTGTATATGCAGTGTGTCCTGGGCCCCAACAGTTGTCAAAACTGTTATAAAGCGCTTTAAAGCAGTAGTGTAGATCCCCAAGTCGGGGCTTGGTTGGTATACGGCCTCGTCACCTTCCCGGCCAATGGATCGGGGCCATGACACTCCTTGCTGCCCTCTCTGGCCTGTCCCGGGGCTGCTGTCACTGTTTGCCTCCCGGTACAGAGCCGCCGCCGCCGCCACTGCCGCTATAAGTGGCGAGGATTGGCTGCAGCTCGGCCGCCACGTGACAGGGCGGAGAAGGAAGGCGCAAGAGAGCAATGGAAGGAGGGGAGCAGGACGGAGGGCGGAGAGGGGCCAAGCGAGCCGAGGAGGAGGCGAGCCGCGATGGCGGAGGCGCAGAGCAGCAGCCAGCCAGGGGGCGCTTCAGGCCCGGGCTGGGGTAAGGAGCCTCCGGCAGTTAGCGACGGCGCGAGGCGCGAGAGGGAGCTGCATCCCATCCCGAACCGCAGCGTGAAGGGCACCATGCGTGGGGCGGGGGTGGGGCGCGGGAAGGATGAAACCTCCAGGGCGTTTGCTTCCTAAACGGAGAGGGCCAGAGCTCAAGCCTTCTTCAAAAACACGCCACTCTCGTCTGAAAGAGAAAGAAAGCCTAATGGGAGAACTCGCCGCGGCTACTCCGTGGTGAAGGGAAAGCACTTTGCACATGCTCAGAAGAGGACTTTCGTGTGTATCATTCAAGGCAGCCAGCTGCGGCTGAACTAGGTCGCTTATGACTGACTGGCAGTGGGATGATAACGCACCATAGTCTGCATGGGTTTTTGTGGACTCCCCAGACCTCACTCCCCCCCCCCCCCATGGGTTCCCCCCATCCCCAGATAGCGCACTCTTGGTTGCTTCTGGCACGTTTGGTGGCCCAGGCTAGCTTACTGGGAAATGCCCTGTCCAACCTTGGGCTAAGCTGGGTCCTGGAAAATGAGTTTTTCTGGGGCGGAGCTGTGGCTTAAAGCAGCCCTTACATTTGGGGACTGATGGTGCTTATTTTTTCACTACATACATGCGCTAAGGCCTTTAATATTACTTCACATCTTTCATAGCGGAGTCCCTGGCTGCAGGATAACAGTCTTGAGAGCCCTGCAGGATCTCCAAGTTAAGCCCATATAGGGCTCTGGTACAGGCAGGGTACTTGGTGCAAATGGTGGCCATGCTAGGCAGCCAGCTACTGGCTGGGGACAGAGACTGGCCAGGCTAGGCAAGCTGGAGGAGAACACAGCCTGGCTGGCAGGCTTTAACTTGTGATGAAGAGGGAATTTCACCGGGTTCTCCATATATACAAATGACACCTGCTGAAATTTTATTTTCTATGCAACTGTTAAAGATACAGGAGCCCTGTCCTCCTTTTCATATGGTCACCCTAATCCCAAGTCTTTTGGTTTATTCTCTAACCTGCCCCAGGAAGACCCTGGATCAATAGACTGGACAGTGGTTCGCCAACCCCACCTTGCATTTGAGATGGTACGGAAGAAACACTTGCTTAACAGGATGCTGTGCTAACTCCAACAGTGCCTCACCCTGGGAGTGCCAAACAGAGCTTCCACCACCAAACTGACTCACCCAAAGTGGCTCAACCAGCCCTATTAAGATAGGCCTCTGCCTGGGGGATGTACCAGTGCAATTATATATGTGTGTGTATGTATCTACCTACCTGCAATCTTTTACACGTTTACTCAGGAGTAAGTCTGATTGAACTCCATGAGTTTTAGTTACTTACTTACTTATTTGTTAACATTATATTCCACCTTTTCCTCCAAGGAGCTCAAGGTGGCCTTCATGATCCTCCTCCTCTCCATTTTATCTTTACAACAACCCTGTGAGTTAGGTTAGGCTGAGAGTCAGTGACTGGCCCAAAGTCACCCAGTGAGCTTCATGGCTGAATGGGAAATAGAACCCCAGTCTCCCGAGCCCCAGTCCAATACTCTAACCACTATACCGCACCGTCTCTCTTAAGCTTCCCAGTAAGCATAGCATTTCAGGATTGGAAACAGGCTTGCTGGTGCATCCTGGGAACAGCTGAATTGCAGGGATTTGTGATGCCAAAGATTACAGAGAGTAGAGAAATATCTCTGTGTTTCCTAGCAAAACATTGCCCCGGCTGCTGCATTGGTGCTGTCTTGATCTTTTGAGAGCAACAAACTTGGGCTGTAGTTGGTCTCTTTCCTTGGATGAGCCTTATCCAAGTTTCCTCAAGCTCTGAAACAAGAGCAGCCATTGCAGAGACTATAGATGAAGCTTTTATTATGCAATTGCCCTTTCTTTTTCATGAGATTTTACTGGGGGCATCCAGACCCAGTAGTATGTTGTCAGTGTCCTGCCTATCTCTGGGCTGGAAGAAGAACCTGGGACTGAAAAGACTGCAACACAGGCACCAGACGAACCTGTCTGGATGTATAAAACTAAAAATATATATCAGCCTGGCTACTTAACAAGAACAACAACTACTCCCCTTGCCTAGGGGGCTTGGAGGGGGCGGGAGTAAAAGTTTCCTAAACGGGATTATTTTTCTGATCCTTTTTCCCCCTCCCCTTTTTCAGTTTGCAGCTTGATATGGAAGACCAAAGAACTTCCGTTCTCCACAGGGTGGTCAATTTTGCCCCTGATCCTCTCCCTGGTAAGACTTAGTGTTAGATGGTGTGCATTTCCAGCCCCTTGGGTGTTACGACTATTCTCAGCCTGAGACTGTAGGCATTAACATCTTCTCTTCATCTTCCCAGCCAGGCAGTACGACACAAAGACCACTGAGCCGATCAGCTTCTACTTTTCGGGCTTGGAAGAGCTGCTTGCCTGGAAACCCACCAGCAACGACACTTTCAATGTGTCCACCGAGCTGTTGGCCAAACGGCAGCCCCCGCTTGACAGCCCTAGGCCCCGCACGCTGGTGTGCCATGACATGAAGGGGGGCTACCTCGAAGACAGGTTGGGGCTAGGAGAGATGCTGAAATGGGAAAGTTCCCAGAGGGTGGACTCACATGTGTCCAAAGTACTAATTATGTTAGCCTTGCAGATATATGAGGCTGGAAAAGTTTCTAGCCCAATTTCCCTTTTTTTGCTAGCCTGCTAAGAGGCTTGGTTACTTTTCTGGCTGTGGAGGAAGGGGCTTACCTTAGCAGGCTAGCGGCTTGGGCAGTGTGATCCGTGTCTTCTCTTGCTGCCCCCCTCCCTTGCCGGAATGGAATTCCATGCGCTCACCTTTTTTTTGGTCATCTATGGCGACCAGGCGAATAGTTAAAACCAAGTTTAAAAACGGAGTTATATAGCATATTTCAAATGTTCCAAGTCTCTTGCGTACATGATCTCGGTCATCTTTACATCTAGAAACAATCAGTTAAAGTTCCTTAGCTTTACGAAAGACCTGTTCAAAGCAGATGAAGCCTCCTAGAACTGGTTTCTTGATATGAATCAACACAGTTGTCTGCAATTTTGGAATCTCCTTGGGGATGTGGCCCTGGGGACTAGATCGCTGCCCGAAATGACTGCATTGCCTACAGAAGAAAGTTCCTGCTTTGCTTTCTACATGCCTAGTTTAGTTTGGAAACCGGAAGCGAAGAGTGTGCCAACTTGGCCTATGGATGCTACGTGTACTCAAAAGAGAAATGGTAGGAAATCAGACTTCTGCAAACCTCAGGGGAACTCCAGTTGTTATTACAGAGTCTCTTGACTTTTCTAGCAAGGTTAACTGCTTAGGCTGCTTAGGGTACCGTGAACAGCTTTGCAAGGCGCCAAGTATGCTTCCTACCTGCATGGTGCAAAACCCACCGTCTTGCTGAGCCCAGTGCTCTCTGTTAGCCCTTGCTGAATCTCTCGCTCTCCACTAACTGATTGCAGGTTCATCCAGGGCGCAGCGGTACGTGACCCTTATGTGTTCTATCACTGGCACTACATTGACATCTTTATATACTTCAGCCATCACACGGTCACGATTCCACCCGTGGTCTGGACTAATGCTGCTCACTGCAACGGGGTCCCCATGCTGGGTGAGTCTGGTGTTGAACCTCTTTCAGCGTAGACGTTAAACTCCCTTTCAGAGGAGCTCCTGGGTGTGTGGGTGGGGGACATTCCAGTGGTGGGTGGGACTGAAGCCAAAATGGGCGGAGCAGAAACAAAAAGGGGTGGGGCCAAAATACTAGCATATTTGACCTTAACACTCTCATTGCCAGCAACAAAGCGTTGAGAGGTATTGCAGACTTTTAGAATGGGAAAGAACTGCACAAAAGCCAGGAAACCACCAAATGTTTGGTGGTTGGGAGAATGGGGTTGGGCCAGAAGAAGGGCGCATGACATCTGGGGAAGTCTGGAGGGCCAGATTTGGACCTAGGCAGGCTGGATTTGGCCCATGGGCCTAAGGTTCTTCACCCCTGCTGTAAAGTATCTCCTGTTGTGAAAGCCTGAAGCGCCCTCTTTCTGGGAGATGCTGGGAGTCCCTGAAAACAACGATTCCTGCTGTTCCATAGCTTTGCTTTATGGGGCAGGTAATTTCTCCCATGAAGCAAATTGCATTGCTTACAACTGATGCTGCATGCGTTTTGGTGGCTCCTCCTTCCCTCCGGAGGGGTTCCTAGGCCTGGCGCTAACAGGCCTCCCTTTCTCCTGATGCAGAGAGGTTTGGGACAGGGCAGGAGGGCAAGGGATTCAGTGTCTCCCTGCGTTTCCTCCCGTGCCTGTAGGGACATTCATCACGGAGTGGACGGCCGGCGGGAAGATGTGTGAGTCGTTCCTGGCGGGCGAGGAGGAAGCGTACCGGGCCGTGGCTGAACAGCTGGCGTCAATTGCGCAGTTCTACCGTTTTGATGGCTGGCTGGTCAACATTGAGAACCCCTTGACTGTGAGCAATATTGCCGTCTTCCCCGTGTTCTCCCCCTGCAGATTGGGCTGACCTGATCAAGGCTAAGTTGGAGCCAGGCTTCTTCCACAGGCTAGCGGGTGACCTTGTGGCTAGAACTGGAGCTCCAGAGACTTGTTACAATTTATTTTTATGTATTAAAACGTTTGCATCCCACCCTAGATCACTGGGATCTCAGGGTGGCAAGGCTTGTTCACCGGGTGCTTGTTCACCAGGAGTGTTCTCCTGTGTATATGCACCAGGAGTGCAGATCCTCAAGGCTGGGAGGCAAATCTGGGCCTCTAGGGGGTCCCAGTTCTGCCCCCTTTCCCCCCCTATTTTTTTTTTTTTGGTGTTTTCTAGCTTTTATACAGGTTTTCCTAATTCTAAAATGCCTCTCTTAAGGCTTAGTTATTGGCAGTAAGAGCTTTAATCTACAATATACTGGTATTTTAGGGGTGGGTGGAGTTTGGCTTCACCCCTTTTGCCTTAGGTTCCTCCCCACCTCTGGAATGTGCCCCCCCATTGCTTCTCTGAAATTGAATTTGGCCTTCAGGCTGAAAGAGATTTGCAACTCCTGCTCTCAGATGCTTTATAGACTTCATAGCAGTGCTCCCCTTCTCTCTTTCTTGTGTGTACACACACACACACACACACACACTCACACACACACTCACACTCACTCACACACACACACACACACACACACTTATCCTCAGTTCCTCTGGCTGTGTACAAGAGACCTGGCATGGCAGATGGGGAGCAGGAAATGCATCTAGGCACATGCTCAGCATCAGAATGCAGATCCCTTATTCAGATTCCCTTAACAGTTGGGAAAAGACGGAGGGTCGTATCCAGTGGTTGTGCAGCACCAGTGCTAAAGACGCTGTGCTAGCGTAAACCAAGGCTTTCACAAGGTCCTTCGTGCTGGCGGTGTTCCACTGTTAGATACTACCTTCTCTCTCCCATAAAGCAAAGCTGTAGAACAGCGGGAACAGCTGTTTGCAGGGACTCCCAGCGTTTCCCAGAAAGAGGGTGTTACAAGAGAGTAACTGGGTGCTTCAAGGTTTTGGATACAAGCAACACAATTTTTCTTCCCATCCGTTCTTTCCCTTATATTCACAATGCCTTACCGGCCTTTCCTCCAGTGTTCGCAAAACCATAATGCCACCTCTGCGTTCAGAATGGAAGACATGCCCCTGTTTCACCCAAGGACTGGTTGAAGTGCTTGCTTGTTCTGCCTGGTGCTTCCTGGTGCGCATGTACTTTGTGGTTTGATTGTTTTCATATGAACGGCGGTGTGCCGGCTTCCTTGCTTCCCAACTCTTCTGGAGCATTAGGGTTCTGTCGAGAAGGGTAGAAATCAAGGCTGAAAGGGAGTTTGAAGAAAGCGAGGGAGATAGTAAAAGACCTGAGAGAGAAGCAGCCAAAGGTGGAAGTGGAAAGGTAAGAGGATGCTAAGGTGGACGTGTGTCCCGCAGCAGTTGTGCAAAATTATTCAGTCTTCATAAAGTCATCCTCCCGTTTCAGGGTGTAAAGACCCTCTGGAGCCAAGGCAGGCTTCTTGCTCAGGAAGACGGACAAGGTGTCAAGCCATGCAGGAGCAGTTGAGCTTCTCCTTCAGTGAGGGGAAGACTTGAACAGGTGCTTTCGTTGAAATGACATGGGGCGTGTTTCCTTTTTCTCATCCTGAGGGCTTGGAGCTCCTCTCGCCCCAGACCTTTGACCTGTCATTAACAGACTACTAAATGGTGATTCATTAGTCTGTCTCACCCCTCCCCTCATGCTTCAGGTGGGCTGTCTGCCTTTTTTGAAGCACAGCGTCTACATTCATTCCACACAGTGTTCATTCATCACCCAAAAAACGCTAAAAGACCCATTGAAATACTGCTTCAGGGAGGTAGGGTGTGTGTGATGTCAGAGGCGCCGGACAATCAATGCTGTGCTGTTAGTTTCTGCTGCAAAATGCGCAGAACTGGTTTCCCCCAAGTTCTTTTCTGGAAAGGAGACTGTGGGCTCATCTACACTTGCATCCCTTTGGGGAGTGGGGAGGTATGATCACAGAGTTTTCCACTTCCAGGATCGTCCCTCGGGGGCCACACGCCAGCAAGTTCTCCCGGAAGTAGAGGGGTGTTCCAGGGCACCATTTTTTTTTTTTAAAAAAGAGGGGAATACTGAATGGGCACTTTTGTTGAAATGACATAGGGCGTGTCATTTGCGCAATTGCATGGGCGCGATCCTGCGTGAAGGTGAGATTGTGTTTTTTTAATAAACAACACCACCACCACCACAGCAAAAGTGGTGCTGGAAGACGCCGGGCACCATCCCAAAGATAGTGGAAATGCTCTCCCCCGATGCCAACGGACTCCCCGCCCCCCACGGTTCTGTGCCCGTTTCCTGAGCCCCACTACTCGTGGGGAAGAGGGAGGACCCCAGGAGGGAGAGCCACACCACCCACAGAGTTCAGGATGGTCCTGAGACTATGGAAAAAAACGGAGGAAAAGCAGTCCCAACAATCACGTGAGAACTGAGTGCTCGTCCCCGATTCACCCTGGGATCACTGTGCATCATTTGGATGTGCAGGGACGACCTCGTGGCCATTCTGGGATAAATGGCAGGTGTAGATAAATGAGAAACAAAGACATCTGTGAAAGCACTTCCATATTTACTTACAAAACTATTTATATACCTCCTTCCAGCCTTTGAAAGGACCTACAAGGTGGTTTACAACATTAAAATAACGATTGGATTTTTAAAAAGATAGAATATTTAAACAAGCCAATAAAACAAATCCACGATCAGGTAGGAATTAAAATAAGTTAGTAACTTGGTGGGATAGAAAGATCTTAACCACCTGGCTAAAACTCATCAATGAAGCCAATCTAAACCTCCCTTGGGAGGGAGTTGTTGTTATTATTATTATTATTTATTGCATTTTTATACCGCCCAACAGCCAAAACTCTCTGGGTGGTTCACATTCCAGTCAGTCTGCCACCACCGAAAAGGCCTTGTCTAATCTTACCTCTCTTGATAACAAAATGTGGGTGAAGACCTTTGAAGATGGTAACAGTTGACAGGCAGGTCCATGTGGGCAGAGGGAGTCATTCCAATATACTGCTCCCAAAACATTTAGGGCCTTTATAGATAACACACAGCAACTTGAACTGGGCTCAGTGACAGCCACTTCCACAATGTGGAAGGAAAGAAGACCCCTGGTGTGTGCACTTCCCCAGTATCCCCACTGCCCAATAGATATGTATGCATCCCATGTTGGAACAGGTTTCTAGAAGTGTGGTATCCACCTCCATTGGAGAGTTTGGGATATGGCATCACCTGGGATATGGGATATGGCATCACCTAAGGCAACACACGGAATGATGGGCCAATGGCTTCCCAAGACCCCAGCACCCAAAGTGATGGTGCAATTCTTTTGTGGCAGGTGACGGCAGCACGGAATGCGCCCCGCTTCTTGCGATACCTGACGGACCAGGTGCACAAAGTTGTGCCTGGAGGTCAGGTGTTGTGGTATGACAGCGTCCTGTCAAGTGGGCAGCTCCTGTGGCAGAATGAGCTTAATAAGAAGAACAAGTGAGTGATGTGTCTGTTTCCATCTCCCTCCTCCCCAAATATTAGGTAATAAGTTTTGCTCTGGGGGCAAGAATAAGTAGAGTATCCGAACCCCCTAGCCCCCCTTTCCCCCCTCACCCCCCCAACCCAGAGCCGTTGCTGCCAAGACTTACCTTAAATTTTGTCCTCCTCCCTGAGAGCCAAGCAGTGATTTAAGTTGCCACAAGGGCTCTGTGTTTTTAATATATCTATGGCTCCAAACTATGGCAGTGATAAAGGGGAATGTCCCTTTATGGCCGCTGTAGTTTGTTGCCATAGATTTATTAAAACAGAGAGACCCTGTGGTAACTTAAATCACGACTCGGCTCTCAGGGAGGAAGATGTGATTTAACTTAAGTCTCAGCGGCTGTGGGAGCTGACTGGGGAGGGCTAGCAGGGAGAGGGAGGTGAGTTCGGTGAGTCCAATGGACTTATCTGGACTCATGGCCAACCTTACACCAGGTTTCCCATTCGTGTGGGCAGGTGGGGGGCAGTGGCCTAGCATCACCTCAAATCGACCCCAGGCGCTCCAAGGCTTTGGTGCTGATCTGCTTTGGGCTCAGGCCGACCTGGTACCGCCTCAGATATGGGCCGAGGCAGGGCGAATTGGCTAGGCTTGGATTCAGGGATTTGGCCTGAGGCGGTGCACATGTTCACTGTCCCGAGTTTCCTTGGTGGGTGGGGGAGAGACTCATGCGTGAGATCAGGCCATAAGTAGGCCATAAGTGAGGGTATATACATATTTTACCCAGTGTTCTTTCCATTCTAAGAGACTATTTTTTTAATGAACAAACAAGTGATGCATTCCTTTATTCCATTGCAATTCTAGTATACCAATTTTAAAAGGTTTCTAGAGTGACAACAAGAAGTTTTTAGCAAGCAGTTGAGACACCATAAAGGTTAAATCTCAGTTTGGTGGAGCCTGCTCTGCCCGTGGGGCTTTAGTACATGGTGCTCTGACCCGTCCAGGTCTCTGAATAGTGCAATAGTATCCAATGGGGAATATGGGAAGTGCCCTGAGAAGAGCGAGGTTCTCTCTTTCCAGTATATTCTCAGCTGTGCAGACCACGAGTGGTGTAGTGAAGTCAGAGCTCACAGGGATGGGGCATCAGCCCCATTTTTATTAGCAGGGGCTCAGACATTACTTGCCCCTACCCCCTGTACTCGCAGCTTAGCTGCAATCCTCACAGTAGCTGGGGCAGAGGCGTTGGGTTTATTTTTTCTAGCAACAATATATTGCTGTGATCTCTCCCTGTTGTCATGCAAAGTCTTTTGGGGGTGGCAAGGAACTCAATGGGCAATGAAGACCCAATAGTTTCCCAAAGACCTGCTCCTGGTAGAGATGGGAACTGCTAAGATCAGCCTCTACTGAAGTATCTAAAAGGTCTGGACTGCAGGCATTCACGCAAGCACCCATGGAATCCCAGACAATGGGGTTTCCTGGGGCGGATCCGCACGTCGGCCCCAGAGCACATTTATGCGACTCTAGGGCACCCCAGAAATGATAGTCTGTACTTGCCTGTAAAAAGAAACTAGGAAGAGACAGAGCCGCCGCCTCCGCCACCCAGCTCTCCCCGGCCGGCTCAGAGAGTTCTTTTTGAAGAAGGCGGTGGTAGAGAGCTTCTTCCGCTGTCCACCCAACCTTCTTCCGCCGAGCTCTCCGTCCCGGTCGAGGAGCCGGCTGGGGAGAGCTGGGCGGCGGCGGCTCTGTCTCTTCCTAGTTTCTTTTTACAGGCAAGTACAGACTATCGTTTCTGGGGTGCCCTAGAGTTGCATAAATGCGCTCTGGGTCCGACGTGCGGATCCGCCCCCGGAGCTCTTTGGATGGCAGGGGGCCAAAAACAAGGCCACTTGAAGGGCCTTGTTCCTAACAGCATGGATGACCTCTGCCCCTTGGGTCTTTGTGAGCTTGCAGGGTTTTCTTTGATGCTTGTGACGGCTTCTTTACCAACTACAACTGGAAGGAGGAGCATCTGTTGCGCACCAGAGAGGTGGCAGACGATCGCCGGATGGACGTCTACGTCGGGGTGGACGTGTTCGCGCGTGGGGACGTCGTGAGTGGCGGCTTTGATACTAACAAGGTAGGCCAGCATCGCGGCCAGAGGGAGAAGGCTCCTCTGGGTGGGGCTGTACCACATCATGTTGGGTCTTCCTACTGTGTTCAATTGCATTTTGTATGGCAGGATTTCAGCAGATAGTAGACTTGGATCTACCAGTAGAGCAATAACTAAAAAGCTCCCCACGCCCCCTTCCCATTGGGTTGCTATCGGAATGGTCTTGTGAGTCTGGTTCTAATACTGGTCACAAATTCCTGGGCTGAGTATGTGCTCACAGGCACCCCGTTCCTTAATTTTTAGCATTATGTCCACCTGCCTGATCCACCATTTTGCTCCTCACACTAGTTGGTGGATCAGGGTTCTAGTTAAAACTCAAAAGAGTCGCTCCTGCAGACTTGCCGCCTGCCCGCTCCTGCTGTACGGTGGCCCAGAGCTGGAAGGGCCTTATTACACACGGCTCAAGAACCGTGCTGGTCAGGCTGGCCTGTCTCTCTGCAACAGGAGGAGCCTGTCCTTGGGGCAGGCGAGGCAAAGCCTTCTGGGAGGGGGCTGGAGTCTGGTGCACTCCGCCCCTGGACCCAGAGCCAGCAGTGCTCTTGAATCCCATCCCCCAAGGGGAAATGGTGACCTGGTGGCCCTTGTGTCCCTCCAGTCCCTGCGCATGATCCGGGAGCAGGGCCTTTCGGTGGCCATCTTTGCACCTGGCTGGGTCTACGAGCACCTCGGCCCGACGGACTTCTTGAACAACGAGGACAAGTAAGGCCTGCGGAGGGCAGATGGAGGGGCTGTGGGAGGACTTTGTTCCAAGTGCCCCTAGGCGGGGAGAGAGGGCCCCTGTTCAGTGGGCAGCCTCTGGGGGGAGCCGGTCTGGCTCAGCTGCCCCGTTCTCTCTGGGGCCTGAAGGGGCTTCCAGGGAGCCTAGAAGTGAGGCCGTTCACCCCCACCACCCTGCCCTGTCTCCCTGGTGTGTTGCGCCCTTAGGTGGCGCCAGAGGCGGCTCAGTCTCCTGCTGTCTTCTGCTTGTAGGTTCTGGGCTCTGCTCTCCCAGCTGCTGCCTATTCACAGTGTGGGATCCCTCCCCTTTTGTACTGGCTTCAACCTGGGCATGGGCAACCGGCGCTTCAGCAAGGGGCAGGTAAGGATACAGGGCAAGACGTGGCTTCGCAGGGAATGGGGCTGGGAGGGAAATGGCCCTTTTGATTGGCTGTGACTCAGCTCGTTCGGTGCCAGTCTGTGGTTTTTAATACCTGCCCTTGCCTGATCAACGGGCATCCAAATAGACTGGAGACCCTCCGGTGCCTTCTGGACATTTAACGTGACGGCATCCCCAGCCAGCTCCTCTCCGCCATGGAATGCCAGTGTCTGACGAAAGACCTTGAACCCGTAACATTCTTCTCGGGACATACACGCCGGTTACTCCAGTTGCTGGGGAACATGGGTGGGAGGGTGCCGTTGCATTCATGTCCTGCTTGTGGGCTTCCTGTGTGAACAGAATGCTGGCCTAGATAGACCCTTGGCCTCATCCAGCTAGGCTCTGCTTGTGTTCCTTCTGAACTCATTTTCTTGATGTCCTCCTGTTGAGAGGGTTTCTTGAACCTCACTTCCTATTTCATCAAAAGCAGAAATTAAGACTCTCTGGGCTTTGGTGACCAAGAGAAGAGGAGCACAAGCAGTTCTTCTTGTTTCTGAATTGTTTCCGTCCCCTCCAGGTTTTCCCTAACCGGAAGATAGCCTGAGATGGCTGCCTGGGAACTTTCCTTTCCAGCGAATGCCAGCTCTCTCACCGCATGCCCATGCCCAGATCCAGCCAAGTGGTGTTTCCAGATCCCCAAGCGCTGCTTCTCTATAGCAAAGCAGTATCTGGAGGGGGCGTGGCTTGCAGGGAAGACGTGTGTGTGTGTGTGTGTGTGTGTGTGTGTGTGAGAGAGAGAGAGAGAGAGAGAGAGAGAGAGAGAGAGAGAGAGAGAGAGAGAGAGAGAACAGGACCTTTCCCTGTCAATTCTATTCTGCTGCAGCCCCCCCAGCCATTTCCCCTGTCAGGGCTCCAGAAGACCACAGGGACAGGGTGACCACATGGACAGTAGGACAGGCCTCCTGTATCTTCAACAGTTGTATAGAAAAGGGAATTTCAGCAGGTGTCATTTGTATGCATCTGGTTAAGAGGGCAGGGTTCCTGCAGCTTTAACTGTTGTGATGAAGAGGGAATTTCACCAGGTGCGGCATGCATACAAATGACCTCTGCTGACATTCCATTTTAGATACTACTGTTAAAGATACAGGGGCCATATCCTCCTTTACAAAGGGTCACCCTAATGGGGATACGTGACCTGGGGGATGGTGGTGGTGGGGAAAGCGTAGCTCAGTGGTAGAGCACCCGCTTTGCATGCCGAAGGCCCCCGGTTCAATTCCTGGTGTCTCCATTTATAAGGATCCAGTACCTGTTGATACGAAAGACCCTCTGCCCATGTCCTTGCAGAGATGCTGCAGTCAGAGGGCCAGATAGACAAATCCTCTGACCTGAAATAAGACAACTTCCTATCTAAGCAACAGGAGTTGTTTGTGTGGTTTCAAGCAACCTCACATTGTGTTTGCTCCCTGTCCATATATTTTTATGGCCATTTTTGTGGCACGCCACTTTGGATATATTCAAAAAAGAGACTTAAAAGCAAGAATAATAACAAAAATAGAGAGCAGCCTCTGTTTTTAGTGTCCTCGTGTGGTCACAGGGTAACCAGAATGATTAAGAACAAAGGTAGAAAGTTAGCAGAGCCATTCTGAAGGGAAAGGTGTCAAGTTGGATATCATCATTTAGAGCTCTTTGGCCCATCCTAGTCTTCCTTTCTTAATGTTCTGAGGGTCAAGCAGTTTTCAGATTTACAGCAGAATCTGTGCATGTCTACTTTGAAGTAAGCCCCATTGAGTTCAATGGGATTTACTCACAGATAAGAGAGTATAGGATTTGGATGGCTTAAAAAAGGGGGTTAGATAAATTCCTGAAGGAGAAGGCCATCAATGGCTACAAGTCCTGTTGGCTATGTGGTATGTCCAGTTGTAGAGGCATTAAGCCTATATACACCAGTTGCTGGGGAACATGAGTGAAAAAGTGCTGTTGCACCGGGTCCTGCTTGTGCGTTCCTGGTCAACAGCTGATTGAGAATGCTGGACTAGATAGACCTTTGGTCTGATCCAGCAGGGTTCTTCTAATGTTCTTATGACTGCAGTCTCAATTTCTTCAAAGCTCTTTTTCACAGGTAGGCTATTATTATTATTATTTTAAAAAAATAATGGGCTAGCCTTTGGAATGTAAGCTTCTTCTTCCCGCAGGCTGGAAAGCTTTGAACAATTTCACTACTTTGTAGGAAGGAATAGGCTCATTAATTATGCAATTAAAGGGGTGGTTTCCCCCCCAGCCCCTTTAGCCAGGAATAGCTATTGTACAAGAGGCCTGACACTGTCAGATGGGGGAAAGACTATTTGCATGCAAACGGGACCCAGAAGCATCCCTGAAATGTAAGGCTTGTTTCTAGATAAAAATGTTCCAGGCACACCACAAGGGTAGGTTTTTGAGACCAGGGTAATACAGCATAGGAACAGTGTGGTGTAGTGGCTAAAGTGTCGGACTGGGAGTCGGGAGATCCAGGTTCTAGTCCCCACTCGGCCATGAAAACCCACTGGCTGACTTTGGGCCAGTCACCGACTCTCAGCCCAACCTACCTCACAGGGTTGTTGTTGTGAGGATAAAATGGAGAGGAGGAGGAGGAGGAGAATTACATACACTGCCTTGGGTTCCTTGGAGGAAAAAAGGCAGGATATAAATGCAATAATAAATAAATAAATAAAAGCTGCCTTATACTGAGTCAGACCCTTGGTCCATCTAGCCTAGTCTTGTCAACACTGACTGGCAGCAATCCTCCAAGTTTCCAGGCAGGATTCATTCCTTGCCCTACCTGGAGATGCTGCAGATCAAACCTGGGCCCTTCTTCATACAAGCCAAGCAGGTGCTGTCTCTCTCTCTCACTGAGCTATGGCCCCTCCCCAAATACAAGAATAACCCTATTGTGAGTGTACATCTGAAGCTGGCCTTATGGCTGCCCCCTGATCTAGCCTGCAGTGGCTCTCTTCCTCTTCTCAGGAGAGCAGGACTGAGCCGTGGTACAACCTGAGTGGGCAGGACGTCCAGCCGCTGTACACCAACCAAACAATGTCCCGTGGCGGCTGGCTGCGGACCCGGTGCTGCCTACAGGACGCCTGGTGTGGAGGCAGCTCCCTGCTGCTGGAGGGGGCCATCCCACCCCAAGTTCATCAAGTCACTGCAAGGTGAGTGCCCAGGGCCGGTGCCAGACTATTTTGCGCCCTAGGCAAGGTGAGCTACTTTCACCCCCCGCCCCCCAAAATGCCAACTTTGATTTTTAAGAACAGATGTTTCCTGGAAAAAAATAAGAAGCACAAAACTTGAAACTGCTAAATTTATTTTAAAGTGCAAGAAATACGTCATGCCAATTATAGCAAACAAATTGGAAAGGAATGTCTATGGGTCTAAAAATGCATTATTTAATAGGAATATCACCTTCAAATCATCCCCCCCAACTCACACGCGCGTGCACACACACGCACTCAGCATCACTCACTCCAAACTAACACATGCATGAACACATGCATTCACTCAAAGACCCCATGCACCCCATTCACCCATACTCTCTCTCTCTCTCTCTCCCTCTTCCGGGCGCCTTCCGGAAGTCTGAACGTGGAGCCGCCCCACCCCCACCCCAGCATCCCTGGCTTCACTTCGGCAGGGCGGGCGCGGAGCGCCATCTCGCCCGCCCAGGCCCAGCTGAAACCTTGGGCTGGGCCGGCTCACAGCCAACACGTGTGAGTGCTGAGCTGTGCCCGGCGCCCCTCTTAGCTTGGCACTCTAGGCAGCCGCCTGAGTGGCCTCTATGGTAGCACCGGCCCTGTGAGTGCCGGCTGAGAAGGCAGAAATGTCTGATCCAACCTTAGAGCCAGGAGAAGATGGGATGGATGCTTTGTCAAGTGGAGGAAGTTCTAGCTCGGCGGATTGACTTGTTAAATACACGTTAATTATTAGCGGGAGGAATAGAGGAGAGCATGTGGAACAGGGGTGGGGAACCTCAGGCCCAGGGGCCAAATCTGGTCCCCCCGCCCCTCCCTCTGACCCGCCCCGGTCCCACCCCTTCCCCTCGACCACAGAACGTTTTGTGGTTTCTTGGCTTTTGTGCAGTTTCCCCACCCCCCATTCTGGAAAGGTGAAACGCCCCTGCTAAGGCTTGGTTACAGGCAGTGAGAGCTTTAGCTACATGCAGGTATTTTGGTCGCTCTTCTTTTGCCTTGGCCCTGCCCGCCACCAGAATGTCCCCATCCCCCCCCCCCCCCAGGGGCTTCTCCAAAATAGCATTTGGGCCCTTGGGCTGTAGAAGGCAGGCAGGCTGCGGAGTGTGCCGGCACAATGCGTAGTTGTGTGTACATTTGCAGTATGCATCACCGGTATATGCAGATTTGTGTGTGCTGCACAACCGGAGTTTGAACAGATCCCAAAGGCCATGCAGGACAACCTCTGTGTCCGTAGGATTTGCTCAATTTAAAAGTCAGGTTCCCAACAGTAGAGCCAGCCTTTTCCTCCGTTAAGAAGTCACCCTGGCTCTCTCCGCTCGCTCTCTGTTCCCTCACCCTGCCCTGCCACGATTTGAAACCTGTTGCCGTGACCTCTCTGCTTGTCTGCTCCAAACTAAACTTGCTTAATTCCTCCAGGTTTTCTTCCAAGCTATGCGTACCAAACACTTCATCTTCCCCCGCCCCCTTGTTGCTGATTTTGTGAATCTGCTCCAGGCTTCCCCCCGCCCTCCTAAGCAGCTTTTAAAAAATGTGGAAAACGGAAATGAGTGCAATTATGTTTGTATTGGTACTCGCCTTCAGCCTGAGACAGCTCACCAAATAATCCATTGCAATAATAAAATTGTACAAACTATTACAAATTATTGTAATAATAACAATAACGATGACAACAAGGAGGCTGCCATCCTGTGCTCCCTGGAAGGGCATCCCAGAGGCTGGAGGGCAGAGAACGACGCCTACCCCCGTAAACCTCCCTGTTGCTGGCCTGGAAACCTCTGCTGCCTTTGCTCCTCCGCTTGGTCGCCACCGCTCTGATGTGCGCGTGGCAATGGCCGAAAGGGGGTATTTTGGGGCAGATCAAATCTGTGTAATCCAAATCCTGGGCATGTCATTCCCCTGACACGCCCCTGGAATGGGGGAAAGTATGCCGGCCCTGGAACAAGGGCCAGTAGGAGGGGAAACTGGAAACAACACAAAACTCTTGTGGACAGAAGGAAAAAAGAAATCCCACCCCCACCCCCGCTTCTGCCCTGCCTGAGCCCGGCCAGCAGAGTTTTGGGTTTAGTGGCACCTCCTTCTTGGCTGCTTCATCTCCCCCTCCCACACGATTGCCCTGCCTGTGACAGAAGAAACCTAGCTGTTGGCAGTGCTGGGCAATGATAGTGCTATAACCCAGAGATGGTTGGTGTCCTGAAGTCTGATGTGGATTTGACGGCAGGCCGTGGCGTGGGCCTTGAACGGTGTTTTGGCAGTGGTATTTCCCAAGCAAACGGGAGGCAGTGTCACATGAGCTAGAGAGAAATTCTGGATGGATTCTGCCCTGGGCCCTTTCATCATGAAAGGAAGGGCGCCTGGTTAGCATTGAGGGCAGAACCGGAGGCCTCTAGGCCAGGTCAGATGTTCCATGAGAACATTTGGGGGAACTGAAGGGCTCCTTTGACCCTTGGTGGGGCATCTGGTCCCAGCCTTGCCAAATCCGGCGACTCAAATGTCCCTCTGGGTCTGTGTGAACAAGGCTTGTGGGCCTGGGCCTTCAAAACCGACACCACCACCCCACTTGCAGGCTGTGCTGCCTACTGGCCAGAGTTGGCAGTGACTGTGTCCCTCTCTCTGTCTGTCTGGGGCTTGCGGGGGTCACCAGACTCTTTTCGTTCCAGACGCCAGCCCCCACTCGGCTATTCCTGGTCTTAATCCATAAGCAGGGGGCCTCCTCCCAGGCAGTGACCTTTGCCCCACAGCTCACCACGCGGGAGTCGCTTTCCTGTCCCACCCGTGAGGAGTCTCCTTCAACAGGTAAGGAAACCTTGCCTCTCTCTCTCTCTCTCTCTCCTTGCCTTGGAGACTCTCCCTCTGGCTGCCCGGGGGAGCCAGTCTGGGCCTTCCCAGGCCTCCTCAGTGGCTCAGCAGATGCCCTGCCCTGCTTTTCTTTTCTCTGCTCTAGCTGCAGGCCTCTTCCTAAGGCAGGGGTGTTCAACCTGCGGCCCGCAGGCCAGCCGGCCTCCCTCCCTCGGCCCCACCCATTTTGCCTGACCACCCATCGTCGGGGGTTTTTCCTGGGTTTTACCTGTCCCCACCCCTTCTGAGAGGTTGAATAGTTTCCTCAGGCTTAATTACGGTCAGTAAGAGCTTTAAGCCCAAAGACACTGGCAGTTTTGGGAATTTTGGCTTCAGCCCTTTGCTTTGATCCCGCCCACCACTGGAACGCGGAGCCCAAAGCTTCTCCGAAATGGAATCCGTCCGTTGGTCCCCCCCCACCCCGTGCTAACGGCTAACCTTTCCTCCCACAGAAGCGAGACGACACAAGCCCTCCCCGCTCCTCACGCCTCCTCCCCGCCTGGCTCCGTTACTCCGAGGGTGTGGACGACATGGAGAACGTGGCTGGCAAAGCCGGTGAGTGGCTGGTTGCCTCTGCAGCGAGATCCTTGAAATGAAGCCAGTGGGTGCCGGGTCCTTCTCTCAGCGGCAGAGAGCACCACTGCCTTTATCTTCCACTGCCCCGTTTCTCTATGACGTGAGCACGGGGAGGGGTTTCTGGACTTGCCCCCTGATGTCATCTGGCCACTGGGGGGCAGGGAGATGAGCCAGAAAGCAGTCTGCCCCCCCCCCCGGGGGGGGAACAGTTCCCCAGCTGTTTTACTCTGTAAAGCCCTATGCTCATGAGTGGTGCAATAGGGATGAATGGATGGCTGGGCCTTGTGGGGGCTGGCGTTGGGGCCTGGTAATGGGAGGGCTGTGGGCAGCGGAAGAAGGGGCTTCCCAGCAATCTGCCGCAGAGAAGAGCCTGATGGCGTCCTGTGTCTCCCCCTTTCCAGGTGTTATGAGCTGGAGCTCCAGAATTGCTTCCTGGACGACCTTTCAGTCGTGGTGTCCCGCCGCCAGGCTGGTCAGGCTGAGGTGCCCTTCGCGTGCCGCCTGGGCAAGATCTGGGTAAGGCAGCCATGGGGAGGGGCTGGGGGAGATAGTGCCAAGGGGGTGGGGTGGGGAGCTCCTTTCCCCACTAGCTGCTGCAGCAGTGTAGGCAGCCCGGTTCTCTGTGGACCTGTTCCTGGGCCCCTGGCCTGAGCTGGGTCCAGCAGGAAGGCCTGGTCCCTTCCTTCTCAGATAGGCCTGGTCCCTTCCTTCTCAGATAGGCCTGGCCCTTCAGGGAGCAAGGCCGAGTCCTCTGCTTCTGAATGAGGGGGATTGAAAAGCTGGCCCCTCCCCTCGCTTAGCGAGACTCTCCACGGCCACCGAGCTCCACACTTCTGCCTCCACCGAGCTCCACACTTCTGCCTCCCCAAGCTCCACACTTCTGCCTCCCTGAGCTGGCCCTCCTGCCAAATTTCTACCTCTTGGAGCTGCAGCACCGTGCTGTGGCCAGCCAGGTGTGCTTGAGCTTTGTCTCCCTCTGACCTTATTAGAGCAGGGCTAGGATTGGGCCGGTGCCCCTAACCATCCCTGATCCTGGAGACCGACTCCTGGTTCTCTGCCAGACTTCCCCAGCTGGGTGCTTTCCAGATGTTGGACTTTGTCCTCCAAAACATCAGGAGGGCGCCAGGTTGGGCATGGCCAGCTGAGGCTCTCTCGGTGGTCCCATTCAGTCCCATCCTATAAGGCTCTCCCTGCGTCCCACAGTCTTGTTTCTTTCCACTCTTTGAACTTGCTGCCCCGTGACTCTCTTCAATGCCCTTCCCGTCTGATTCTCCATAGGTGTTGGATGCTGCCACTCTACGCTCGCTGCCGCCCGCGGATGCTGCCACTCCGAAGTGGTCCATGGACGTTGCGCACGTCCACTGGCGTCGGCCTCCGGCTGGACAGCAGCTCTCTCTCAGCCTCACCTTGCGCTGGACGTACCCTCCCAGCAAGGCCGTCTGCTTCCACGTGCACTACCGGAGCGGGTCGTGTGTCAGCGGTCCCGAACCCCCTCTGCTCTGGATTGGGGAGGCGCATGCCTCCATGTACCGCGTGACGGAGCTCATGGTGCCTAATCCTCAATCTGAGTCTTCCTGCCGCTTGGAATTCCTTGTGGAACCCGTCCCTGAGGATGGGCTCCCAGTAGAGATGGAAATGTGGGGGAAATTAGTCTTCGTGTACTCCACCCCAAAACTACCCAATCCCAGCACCAGTGCCTGAGATGGCCCTCTGCTCATTAAATTATTTTATACTTTGATCTTGGTGAGTACGGCCATTTCTCTTTCTAAATAAGGAAGTCCCGGAGCGCTGATCTTTGGCGTCCTTTTTACCTCTGGCATTTGGGCTGTTGTGAACATGGTCAGGCCTTAGAAATGAAGTCGCATACTATTGACATTCAATACCCAAAGGTAATTTTTCATTGGACAAACACTTTAACCAGAAGTTATACCAGAAAAAAGTATTTTGGAGAAATATATCCTAAGAGAAGAATTATATACCATACCCTGGGAGACAGGGTGTAAAATTGCACAGAACTGATTCATTTACAGCATATGCTTAAAACAACCTTTTAAAATATAGAAATCTGTAAAATACAATGTTAATAAAAATAGTTATGTGTCACGAAGACTGAAAAAGCTTAAAGTGATGAAATTGGAACTTGACTCATGCCGGAGTAATGAAGTACCTATTTGATTGTTTTTGTAGACTGATACATAGGTAAAATGATCAGTTCTCAGCACCAACATTTTACAGAAAATCAGACGGGAAGACACTTGCTTTTGAAGCTCTGGAAATGAGACCAAGGGCTCCATGACACGTAATTTCCCCCCCTGCTTTGTCTCTGTGTTTTTTTACCTCTGATGCTCTTTTGCTTGTTTGCTCTTCCACTCCACCCCACCCTTCTCTTTTTCTCCTTCCAGTTCATTGGTTGCTCCTTCCCCCCCTTTAACAAGACAGGTCCTGTCAGATGAGTACTTCAACCAAACCGCCTTTCTGCCTGGCAAAAATGGAACGACCCTTTAGTCTGGCTCTTTGGGGGCATCGAGGGAGTACAATCCTGTCTCTGCAGAGATTTGGGCATTGTACGATGTTAAAAAATGCTTTCGAGCCTGGGATGCAAGGTTTGGGTTTTACATTGAGGCTTGGAGCCGGCTGCTGGGAGAGATCGCTTTTCCCTGCCAGGACCTGATGCAATCCATTCAAGCCAACAGCACACGCCCCCCAACAAAGGAAAATGCGCTTAGAGAAAATAATCCAGTCTTTAGGCATTCTAAGAAAAGACGGAAAAGGCTGGGGAAGAGGCAGGGTGTCAGGACGACAGGCATGGCGTCATGTGAGTACCGTACTGAAAATCCACACACCAGGCATGGCAAGAGCGCTAAATCGCTGGTGTGCTGGAGCTCCAAATCACCACTCTCTTTTCCCTGAAAAAAAGGTGTGTTAGAGACACTACTATAGTTAAAGTTAACTTAGGGTGCAATCCTATGCATGATTAGACAAGAAAAAAAGCCCCACAACCCCGGCATGCCCCATTTTCTCTGTTGGGGGAAATGGTTTGCTTCATTGTTTTTATAATATAGGAAGAGAGAATTCTGAGTAGAGGTGTGCTCCGCTCCGATTAGAATCGGAGAATCAGAAGCAAATTGGCCTGCTCCGCCTTGCCCAGAGGCGGAGTAGAAGCGGACCGGGGACCCGTAGAAGCACGGCGAAGAGAAACGCCCATAGGCGGAGCGCTTCTCTTTTCGCGGCGCGATCCGATCGCCATTTTGGAAAATTTCGCCCATAGGATTGCATTGCGGAAAAGAATAGGGGATAACTGTGTTGTTTTTTAAGCTATCTTTTTGAAACTTCTTGTGCTTAGAGAGTCGTGGCTGGGGGTCATTTTGAGCCTACTCTCAGCTCTCTGCGTGGTGCGGTTCGCTTGCTAGAATTTTTTTAAAAATCGGGTAAAAAAACCGGGAGATTTACCTTTTTGAAGTGCTGAGGGGCAGAGTCAACTTCCGGTCATGATCACATGATCCCAAAGTTGGAGGAGGGGATAGGCAAAACGGGATACTTGGGATACTGGGAACTTCTCTTTCTTAGTCTGAACGGACTTTTCCCAGTGGTTTTTAAAACAGTAGCCCCACCAAATGCACAAACACAACCTGAAATCATATACTAAGCAAATAAATAACAGATAGGAAACACAGCACTGCTACCCACCCTAACCTTGGTGAACAACTGAATAGATGTGGTGCAAGGGGATGAGGTCCCCTAGGGCATGTTTTTGTGCCCAGTGCACTCCTTGGAGGGTCATCAGAGCCCTCCAAAGAGTCACCAGTGGAGAAGCAATGCCTATCATGTTGAAGTGTAAGTTTGCTTCTTAAAGAGTGGTCCCTAGACAGGGATAGTCAAATTGGCATTATTTCCCCCTCCCTCTGGGCACGTCCACTCCCCTCTTACTGGTAAAAGATAGATATAGCCTTTTTTAAAAAATTATTGTTGTTTATTCAGCAGCACTGCTGCTTTTAATTCCACCCCTCCTTTATTTATTTATTTATTTATTTATTTATTTATTCCATTTTATATTATTTACACCCCATAGCCCAAGCTCTCCTGGCTTTTCCTCTTCAGTGAAGTCAGGCAGGCTTTCATTGTGGTTCAACTCCTTATTATTGTTGTTGTTGTTATTGTTGCTATTAATATTAATTAGTACTGCTATTAACATTATTATTTTGTTGTTTAGTAATGGCTGTGATCACAGTGCAATCAATCAACTCTGAAGCAAGGATCACAAAGCTTTACTCTTATCCTCCTAGCCTCCTAGTTATGGGATGCAAAAGAAAAGGCATCTCTCTGTGCTGCTCCCACCTCACAGGGATGGTTTGCATTACTGGCTTTGAAACTATACTTGGCTCACTTCCTTATGCCCCCCAGAAATGTCTGCTGCCTGCCTGCCTGCCTTCCCTCCCTCCTCCCCTGCCCACCTCGCAGGGATGGTTTGTGTGTGTCCTGCTTTGACTCAGGGGATAAGTCCTTCCTGCGCTCACTTAGACTTTTGGAAGTTCCAAATCAATTTTTCAAGTGTGGAAGAAGATTCATATAGGTTTATCTCTACTCCCCAATTCATGGCATGTTGGGATTTCCTTTGAAATGGCCCCATTGAGCTGTCTGCAGCTTTAAATCCCTGAGATACTGGGGTGTCCGATTTTCATAAATTCCCCAAAAATCAGGGGATGATGGGATTTGCTTGAAACTTGGCATGATTGTGGATCTAGATGGCATCTGTGAGGGTGCCCACTTCAAATTTTTTAATCTGTCAAAATGTCGGGGAACAGTCCATGTCTGTAAATGGGGTGTCCGATTTTCATAAATTCCCCAAAAATCAGGGGATGATGGGATTGGCTTGAGTCTCGGCATGCATGTGTATCCATGGATAATCTATCATGGTGCCGAGTTTGAGGTTTCTAACGTGAAAATTGATGGAGATGTTGAAAGGGGTGTGAATTGGGGTTATGGGTGGTGCGTTAAGAGGTTTAAGCCCCGACAAAAATCAGGGGATGATGGGATTTGCTTGAAACTTGGCATGAATGTGGATCTAGATGGCATCTGTGAGGGTGCCTGCTTCCAATTTTTTTATCTGTCAAATTGTCGGAGAACAGTCCATGTCTGAAAATAGGGTGTCCGATTTTCATAAATTCCCCCAAAATCAGGGGACGCTTGGATTGGCTTGAGTCTTGGCATGTGTGTGTATACATCCATGAGGTGTCATGGTGCCAAACTTGAGGTTTCTAACTTTAACAGAAAAAAAGTTGTAGACTTTTTTGGATTTCAATGCAAGCCTATGGGGGGGGGGGGAAAGTGGAGCTCCGATCCGGATCTGGAGCTCCGCAGTGGAGTGGAGCGGACTATAGGCGGAGCGGGGCGGAGCGAAGCGGCCCGATCTGCAAATTGCGGATCTCGAAGAGAAACGGATCGGGGGGGTCCGTGCACACCCCTAATTCTGAGGTGTTTTAGGACATAGTGAATTCTTGCCTTGATCCTAAGCTTGAAAAGGGGATTATTTGCTCTCCTTGGATTTATTTTACATATGTTAATAATTTTATTCCACTATAAGGAAGACATGGGAGTCAAAATATGTCTGGCTATCGTATTTTGTGGGTGTGGGTGTACATATACATTGGTGGCAAGAGATGTGCACTGGCAATTTTTTTACAAAACAATAAATTAGTTCTGCATCAGTGGAGCTCTGAGGGCATCCCAGGGATTTTGTATATCTTGCTCTCCGTGGGCGTAAAGTGTTTCAGTCTTAGTGACGCACAAGGATTTGCGCCGTTGTATTTAATAGATTTTGTTACATTTTAAAGCAAGATGGGGAAAAAGGAGAACGTGTCTCCGGTGCTGGAGGAAGAAGGGTTTTTATTTTATGTGAATGCTCAGCGCATTTCAGAGAGCAGTTTTCTCCTTCGTCGGAAGCTTTAGTCTTCTACAGTTAATTGTCCTTCGTTTTCTGATAAGTGTTATCAAAATACTCCACATTCATAGACTGACTGCCATTTCAACTTTTTAAACACCTTAAAGCAGTCTTACCCTTGCGGGCGCCCATGCTGACTGGGGAATGATGTGAGTTTTAGTTTCAAAACATCTGGAGGGTGCCAGGTTAGATAAGGCTGCTTTAAAGGATTTTTAATAGCACAGTTTGGCTTTTAACGCACCCTGTTTTGTACCATTTTGAACGCAAAACTCCTGAGCACAGGGTAGTTATCATATACCAGTGAAAGTGACTGCACCAAAGTAACATGGGATTTATACTGGTGAATTAACTCCATGTTGAGAGCAAGCACACATTTTTCCTGGTTGCTGAATCCCAGAAGTTTAAAGGAGTTGTTGTTTTTGCACCATGTTCATGCTGGAAGTGTATGCTTTTTTGTTTCCCAACCTTGCCCATTTAGGATTGCAGGAAGGGATTGCTGATACTATTAAGTGGGGAACTGAGGCATAGATTCCATTTTGAGTTTAATCATCATAAGATAAAAAATGGGTGATATAAGGGACAGAATAATCAGAGGGGGTGGGAGGGGAGAGTAAAGTAAAAAAGAGATTTGAAAATGTTGAATTTTATCGTTCCCCAAAGTTAAGGTCAACCAGATATGACTAAAATACTGGACTATTGCCTTATCCATTTCCAGACCAAACCAAATATTAATTTCTGCTTTATTAATAATTGTATCCAATTTTGTTTTAAGAGTCAGAGCTCTATTTAATTTCCATTATTTTACTACCATTTTATTTTTTGCAGCTAACAAATGCACAATACAATTCCACTTTTTATTTTACTATATTCTGTTTAGTAGATCCTCTTGAAGGTGTCATTTTCAGCAGTGAGAAACAAATCTGCTTCCTTCCCCAGAATTGCCAGTAAAACTTAGAAATCAAGAAACACCAACAACATTGTGTGCTTTGTGGACCCTTTAGAACAGGAGTGGGCAGACTTTCAGATGTTTACTTTGGTTTTTACTAGAACTCCTAGACCCATCAACCAATGCCAGGTACAAAACAGGACTGCAGGGCTCAGTCCTGGGCCCAGTGCTCTTCAACATTTTTATTAATGATTTGGACGAGGAGGTGCAGGGAAGGCTTATCAAATTTGCAGATGACACAAAATTGGGTGGGATAGCTAATACCCCGGAAGACAGAAACAAACTTCAAAGTGATCTTGATAGACTGGAGTGCTGGGTTGAAAACAACAGAATGAAATTGAATAGGGATAAATGCCAAGTTCTACATTTAGGAAATAGAAACCAAATGCACAGTTACAAGATGGGGGATACTTGGCTCAGCAATACTACAAACGAGAAGGATCTTGGAATTGTTGTAGATCACAAGCTGAATATGAGCCAACGGTACAATATGGCTGCAAGAAAAGAAAATGCTATTTTGGGCTGCATTAATAGGAGTATTTGGACTTCATTAATAGGAGTATAGCTTCCAAATCATGTGAGGTACTGCTTCCTCTCTATTCGGCCCTGGTTAGGCCTCATCTAGAGTATTATGTCCAGTTCTGGGCTCTACAATTCAAGGAGGATGCAGACAAGCTAGAGCGTGTTCAGAGGAGGGCAACCAGGATGAACAGGAGTTTGGAAACAAAGCCCTATGAAGAGAGACTGAAAGAACTGGGCATGTTTAGCCTGGAGAAGAGAAGATTGAGGGGAGACATGATAGCACTCTTCAAATACTTAAAAATTTGTCACACAGAGGAGGGCCAGGATCTCTTCTCGATCCTCCCAGAGTGCAGGACACGGAATAACGGGATCAAGTTAAAGGAAGCCAGATTCCGGCTGGACATCAGGAAAAACTTCCTGACTGTTAGAGCAGTACGACAATGGAATCAGTCACCTAGGGAGGTTGTGGGCTCTCCCACAATAGAGGCCTTCAAGAGGCAGCTGGACAAGCATCTGTCGGGGATGCTTTAGGGTGGATTCCTGCATTGAGCAGGGGGTTGGACTCGATGGCCTTGTAGGCCCCTTCCAACTCTGCTATTCTAGGATTCTATATACACTTAGAATTAAAGAATTCTAAGCCCAGGAATGTGACGTGGTTTGTTGTTGTTGTTGGCTTGTTTTTAATACCAGAACTGAACAGAGCTCACGGTTCTTCCATGCAGCTGGACAACCATCTGTCAGGGATGCTTTAGGGTGGATTCCTGCATTGAGCAGGGGGGTTAGACTTGATGGCCTTATAGGCCCCTTCCAAATCTACTATTCTATGATTCTATGAAAAAACTCCTGGTTCCCTTCAAAGCAGTATAACTTAGGGGGTGTGTGTGTGGCGATAGTCATTTTTGTTGTTGCTATTGTTAAACAATTTGGAATGACAAATCCTTGCTGATTTGCTACTCATCATCTGGAGCTCTATCTCCAGATGATGAGTTGATCTCACTTTACCGTCTGCCTACCTCTGTTTTAGAATTCACGTTTAGGGACAGTAAAAGTGTGACTTGGCTTAGTAAGTAGCTGCTTCATTACTCCACTGAATGCCTAAATGCAATTTGAAGTTGTGTTTCGTGTTTCACCCTAACTAGAAACCTGTGATCATGAGCTTCAAAATAAGCCAGGATCTTAAACAAACTTCAAACCATGGTTTAAGATCTTGGCTCATTCAGAAACTTGCAAGTATAAATTCCTGGACTGGTTGAAAAAAAAACACCTATGGTTAATTAGAGGTGCCCTAATTTGACTGCCCCCCCCCCCCGCCACAGCCCCTTTCTCTCTCTCTTTTTTTTTTTTTTGGCGTATCAGACAGCTCTGAACCAGTCCTGTATATCTGTGCCAGAGACTGAAGCCTGAAAGGGGACAGTGCACTTACCAAGAATGGCCACAGGGTGGCAGCACAGCTTTATGCCTGGCTGGTTGTGTCTTCAAGACTTGGTGCAATGGAAAGGGGCCCTGAGCCCCCTCTGCTCTACTGCAGCTCCAAGAATTAAGGTTAACCCTGTCAAGTCTAATTCCAGAACCTTGCACAATTTTGTACCAGTATCTTAGCAACTTTGGCCTGAGCTCGCATTAATATTTGCTTGAGAACAAACTGGTCAAATGTAATGATTTACAGTGAACTGTTCTGGATGTGCTGCATGCTCTTTGTGGTTTAGGAAACAGCTGAGTGAGGGGGGAGAGAGGGAGAGAGAGAGAGAGGCATCTGATCTAAAAGAGGTGGAGAAAGATACGACAAGCCAGGACTCCTATGTAGCTCCTGCCTTCCAAGGAACACATAACTATAATTTCTTCTCTGGCCCAGTAGCAGGACTATTTTATTTGCTCTATTCGGCCTGCCCGCAGGGCTGGGAGGGGAACTGCAGCTGTTAGAGTAAGTAAAATGGCAAAGAATGGCTAAAGGAGGCATCTGTCCAGTGTTCCAGTGAACAAATGAACCCTGAGCTTGATGGAAAAGGAAATGGGAAGTGCTGCCTCTTCCAAGCAGAACTAGGGAGGTGATGTCCACAAAGAGAAGGAATCTGGCGGTGAGAGCTGATGGCATTCTTGAACACCTCTGGCTTCCAGTGGCAAAAAGTGCTCAGAGCCTTTCACAGGGATCAGCTACTGCCTTCTCTCTCTCTCTCTCTCTGTGATCTCTGTTGTCATGTTTTTCACACCATCATTTCTATACTCCTCCTCCCTTGATCTCTGATGCAGAGCTGGTGAGAGAAGCCTAATGGCCATTATTTCCTCATGGTCTGGCATGCAGGCAATTGGCAGCAGGGAGTTTGGCCTACTGGGATCTCAGCAACTCTGTGGTGTGCAGCAGGCCCTGTCCCTACATGTGGTGATGCTAAGGAAATGGATACATCACCACTGACACTGCCAGGGCTGCTTAGGCGGGCATGATTGCAGCAAGATCAGCAAGCTAGCATTTTGAAAAACGCTGCCCTGGCACATGGCTTCAATCCTGAAATGTTCTCCTTTAACTTCAGCTCTAATGGAGTATTTAAAAATATATATCTTGTGCTCCGAACACCAGTGCTGTATGGCATTGCCTAGGCCTCTATGACCCCACTACAGCCAAACAAGAAACTTCCTCAAATCTTTTGGGTCCAAACTCCAGAGCTGATGTGGGGGTGGAAGTCACGTGGATGTCGGCAGAGTGTAGGGCAAAACATCCCCCTGCCCCCTGAAGACACGCCTGCACCAGTGACTTCTGATCAGGGTTGGATATACAGCAGACAAACGAGACTGGATCTAACCCTTTCTATTTTCACCACCGCAAGTGGCAGAAGCTTTTCTAGAAATGGACAGAAGCATGGTAGTGTGTTCTTGTACAAATCCACCGAGTGCATGCCTCGAATACAGTATTCATTCCTGTCCCCTCCATTTCTATGGGTCTAGGAAAAGGCAAAGATTGGAATGGTTTCCATATGAAGGGAGAATTGAAATGGGAGGTGAGAGAAATGACAGGCGATTAAGGTGTGGAGAGAGATGTGAACACAGAATGTTTATTTACCCTTCTATATAGTAAATATGTAGTAATTACAGAACAGTTTAAATATAATTACTAGCAGCAGGTTTAAAACCATCCAAAAGCAACAATCAAAAACACAATTTACCTGTGTGGAACAAGCATGGCTGTGGGTTGATCCCTAAATAAAGGCATAGGGGGCAGCCCACACCGTTTGTGATCCACCACGCTGGCTGCACACGTTGGCCTGCCAAGTGCTCCCACCCTCGAGGTTTTGCAGGCTGAGGCGAGTAGGAAACGGGGGGTTCGCGGCGCCCCTGGTGGGCCACCCTGCAATGGTTGCATTTGGCGGGTTGGGTCATGGCCCTGGTTGTGCAAGCCTAATTCGGAGGCTAACCACAGGGACGGCCCTTAGGCGGCAGGTGCAGGCTATTCCTTATGGGCAAAGATGTTTTCATGTTCCACAGGTGAGCAGAACAGGATGCCCCAGACCTTACTGGCTCTCCATGAACCTCTGCCCATACACGCTCATGTGGTTTCTGCAAGGGACACTCCCTTTGCTCTGTACTCCTCCTAGCTTCCTCCTGTCTAACCATCTCATCTCGCCCCGCCCCTTCCTGTAGCAGCCTGCATTTGGCATAACGCTGAGAAAGGCCACGCCTCCTCCCCACGTTTCAACCCCAGAGCGTTTTCCCAGGGCCCTTCCCGTTTGCACCATTCACAACTTTTAGCCACTACCCAGTCAAAATCTTGAGCCGTCCTGGTTGAAGAAAGAAACCTTTATTAATAATCTTAATAATAATCATCTTAATAATCTTAATAATAATAATAATAATCAATAAATAATAATACTGTTTATTTGAATGGTCACACCTTAGAAGCATACAGAATGGGGTGGGTGGCTGATGCTCCCAGGGTGGGAGTTTGGGCAGCAAATGGGAGGAGGAGCTTTGTACAAGGGAGGCGTGGTAAAGGTCAAGGAGGGGGGGCTATATACAACGGGAATAGAAAAGGAGGATCATCTGGTTGCTGGCGTGTCAGGAGCTTTAATGCTGAATAGAAAGTGAGGTTTCATGAGATGAATAAGCCAAGGAGGGGGTCAGGGGCACGGGGGAGGTCCTGAGTCCATCTGGCTCCTGGGCGGGTCCTGGGGGCAGGGGGAAGCGGGCCACAGGACCTGCACTTCTCCCACTAAGGACCGCGGTCAGAGAGGAAACCCATGGTGTGTGTGTGGGGGGGGTGCCCATTGCACCAGCAGGTCTCTGGGACACGCAGAGGTTGGCCTTAATGCCCTGGTGCACAGCTGCCGCACCCCCTGCTGTGCTGCTCTCTTGCTGGCTCGGCCCTTCAGTCTTGAGGGACGTGCTTGCCCCAGTACCCAGGCTCTGGTGTGGTTGGAAAGAGGGGTGGCATCTTGCAGCCCTCGAGAGCAGAGCTGGGAGTTCTCAGGGTGAGGCAGGGCCAATCTCAGAGAAACTCTGCTCTGAGATCAGCTGGGCTTGCCGCAAGGAACGTAACGGGGTGGAGCGTGCCCCCCCTGCGGGGCTGGGATCCTCAGGAGGAGGGGAAAGTGCAAACTCTTCAAAGAACCCCCTCCTGCCAAAAGCCCGAGGTCCTCACTCCCTGGACCAAGGTGGCCGTACCCAGAAACCCCCTGGCCTGGCCCCGCCCAGGATCCCAAGGCCTGGCCAACTTGACAAATGGATGAACCAGCAAAGCACAAAAAGCAGTGGGAGGCTCTGGGAAGCGAGACGCAGGACCACTCGCCCTGCAGGTGCATCGTGGCTGCGGCGCTTCTTCGGGAGGGCTGGAAGGAAGACGTGGTGGTGGCCCGGGGCCCGCAGAATCCAGTCTGTGTCGGTGCCTGTCCCTCCTGGCCCCGTGGTCTGCAGCGGGGTGGGCTCGGGGAGCAGGGCACGGGTCTCCTGGCATGGACGGCTTTTGCAGAGTCTGTGGGTCGCTGCCGTCCATCTGTCCGGTCGGTGCTTGCGCTCCAGGTGGCCTGTCGCTTGGGGGCGCATGTGTGGGCAGAAGGGGGCTTTCACTCGGTCGCTTGGCTCGTTAGTTTTGTAATTGTTTTGTTGCTTTGCTTTTTTTTTTAAAAAAAATTTGTTTTGTGTGTGCCCTTCCTGGTCCCAGAAGGAAACAGCTGAAGGTTTCACTACAACAGAAAACAAAGGCAGAACGTTCCATGGAGCAACCTGCAGGCAGTAGCCTGGGGGAAGAGTGGTGGTGGGAGGGGGAGGGGGGAGGGGGCTTTCTACTTTTTGGCTGTGTGTGCTGGTCCCAAATGCCAGAACTGGGAGGCGGGGCATCTCCAGCATCCTTCACCATCACCCTCCCCTGCCTTCTGTCTCTGTACAAACGCCTTCACCTCCCCTGGTCCTTCTGTACAGGTGCGTGAGCCAGACTTGCCCAGGACATTGACGATGGAGAATTACCCATCTCCTGCATGGAACTGATATCCCACCACTGATGCAGGAGCTGGGATCATTCCGCTCTCTGGTCTCAGCCAGCTCCTTCATACAGCTATCAGACTATGCGCTAAACCTAGAGGAAACCTTGCAAGGACTCCCTCCGTGCTCTCCTTCTACAATTCAGACACTAATTCAGAAAGTCCTGCAGCCCCTATTCAGGTCATCTTAGCAGTACAGCCCAATCCCATCCCATCCCGAGTGTGTGTGTGTGTGTGTGTGTTGAGGCGGGTGGGGAAGTCACATTTCCACCCATGTAGATAAGAGGGAGCAAGACCCTCCCCCCGCAGTTATTTGGAGGCTGAGCACATCTGGCAGCAAGGGCAGGGTCAGAGCCTGTGCATTTAGTATTCCTGCAGCACCGTCCACCTGGCTCTCTCTAGCTTGAGTGGCGCTGATATCCTGCGTGAGTGCGGAAAGTGGGCCACTGGCATGTGAGAGGGGTGAAATCCTGAGTTCTCTGAGCTGTATCTTCTCCCTTTGGATGCGTGAGGCCTGAACACACAGCACGATACAGGATGCCTCAGCTGGGCATCATCTCCCAAGTGCAATAGTGTCCCAGGGGCTGACAGGACTGGTGGCTATGGGAGGAAAGCTTGGAAGCAGGAGGCTCTCCTCTGAGGTTCTGCTTGCTGCTGGTTTGTCTGGGGAAAAGCAGGCCCCTGTCCCAACCCCCTGGCTGGTCGCTCTGCAAAATGGAAACAAACTCGGCTGCACACCATCAGAGGCAGGTGGGAGGTGAGGCGTGAGAGGCGGCTTGAGGTAAAGAAATATGTGGCTTAGGCTGCCAAGGGCTAGCAGCACTGGGGCAGGGGCCCGTGTCCGTTTGGTTTGGTTTCTAAGGAGCAGTCAAGTGTTACTACTGTGAGGAGGGGCTGGGTCTGTCTTGCTAGTAGGGAGTGAAGCGGCTGTACCCTCCTCGGTATAGACTAGCCTGCAACATCAAAGACGGAGAAAAAGCCAATCAGTATAAAGGAGAGGCACAGCCCATCCCTGCCCCATTAATTCAGCCAATAGGGTGGTCTCTCAGGACCCCCAGGCTGGCAGAGGCCTTGTTTTGTGATGGTGGCCAGGTGGCGGTGGGAGGCCTCAACTCCCAGCATGCAATGCTGCTTTGGGCCTGAGCTCACAGGAGGTCCAGATAAGGCAGGAAGGATAGGGCCGGATGTACGATAAAAAAGGAAAACGGCCTTTGAAGCAGATGCCTAGCTATCTCCTCCGGACAATTCCAGTAGTAAAGGCTGAGAGATGGATGGCTTGCCCTGGAGTCTTTGTTTCCCTGTATCGAGCCCAGAATCCTTCCCCCCAGTCTTCAGCTGTGTGGAAAGGCTGCTTTAGGCCATTTCTTGTTGAATGATTGACACCAACAAGGGCTAGTCGGTGGACAATGCTTGGAAGCGGCATTGGGGGGCGGGGCAAGGGCAGGATTGGCAAATGGCAAACGCGATTGCAGGATGGCTTGGATGTTTCTCCTCTTTGATGCTGGGCATAAAGCTGCTTACAAGGAGGCATCCCTGCAAGTACCGAGGGTGCTTGTGTGTGCAAGATCAGGAAGGGCAGGAGAGGGCACGGGGTTGTGTGCCTGCACACGCACACACTTCACCCCACTCCAGTTCGCTACTGCTCCTTAAAGAAACGGCTCCTGAGCAATGGTCCCTGACACCTGAAGAAGCTCCCGCTGGCTCCAGCTACTGGGTTCCCAGGAAGCCACCATTTCCAGGCAAGCTGGCTAAATGTCCAGAAGCCTGGTAATAGCCCTGTGAGCCAGCAGGTGCATGTGTATGTGCTTCCACCAGCTGTGAAGGCAGCAGGGTGTGTGCCAGGCCCTGGGCGTGTGTGCTTCTCCTCCTGGGATTTCCCTTCTCAAGTTTCCTTTTCCTGTGGGGCACTGACAACAAGAAGGCAGCCGAGGTGTGAGTGTAGGTGCTCCCGGAGGCCATCCCAACACCCTCCCCTTTCCCCTTGGCGGCCTGCCCCACCCCAAGAAGGCATGCTCTCCAGGCACCCGGGTGGAAAGGCCAGCACTTACCATAGTGCCAATGCTGTAGGTGGCAGCAGCAGGGCCGATGGTATGATGGTAAGGGTCTGCAGCTGCATAAACTCGGCCGTAACTAGGAGCGAACACAGGGGGCAGCGTTAGAAACTGGGGGACCGCAGAGTTGCCAACCCTAAATGTTCAAAAAATCACCAATCAGGCTGCAGACATCGTGATTATTATTATTATTATTATTTTAAAAAAGTCATGATGCGCATAACAGAAAAGGCAGTATTATTTTCTGAGCTTCAAAGCTTACAATCAAACTTTCGACTTCCCCCACAGCCATAGAGGTCGTTTCAAGCTTCAGACAGCCTTAAAATATCAGGTTGTTGAGCAAGGTGCAAACTAGATCTTCAACGCCACCCCCCCCCGCCCCCCAATCCCCCATCTTGCTCCATATGCCTGGTTGCAAATTCCCTGAACATTTTCAGGGGACAAAATTGGAACGAAAGATGCCACAAACCAGGGAGAATCTACATGGGCAGCAGGTGGGGCAGAAAGAACTTTAATCTGAGGATAATCTAAGCAGTTTGTCAGTGGCCTCTCCTGGGCTCTGGAACTCCCTCTCAGGCAGGTCCTTTGGCATATAAACTTAATTGGTTAATTGGTTGGGACAGTTTATTTCTTTTATTATTGTGTTCTAAATTGTGCTTCTAATTTATTTGTTTTTATGTTAAGTTTTAATTAAGGATTTGCTTTTAATCTGTACTTTACTGTTAGCCACCTTGAGTGCCATTAAAAGGGGTCTAGGGATCTACATCCTGGATGATCTGGTTCAGCCCAGACCATGGCCCATCTCCTGTGTTGTCACAGAGAACAGTGAACATATTGGGAATTCAAGCTGCCTTAGACTGGAGTCAGCACATCGGTCAATCCCTCCAAGGTTCGTCCACTCTAACAGGCAGCCATTTTCCAAGCTGTTTGGCCGGAACGACACGTCACGGCCCTGCCTCTCCCGCTGGAAAGGGTCAATTTGGAGGGGAGAAGGTGTGTTCAACAGAGGCTGGTAAAACTCCAGCTGGAAGGAAATTGGCAGGAAGAGGAAGAATTAAGTTCGTGCCTGTCTTCTCTGCGGTTGGACAGGGGGCATCTCAACTCTGGCTCCTAAATCTTGGTGAGGCCTAAGACGGTGTTAATTGGTGTTTATTTGAATCAAGGAAGGAGAAACTGGAGTGAAAGACATTGTGGTAACTGGCTGGAGAAAGGGGTTGAGTTGAATAGAACTGGTTTGGTGGGGTTTGCAGCAAATGGAGATTGAATAGTTTTCTAGCTGTATTTGGAAAATGGGGGCAGGGAATAGAGCAGATCTTTTGTTAGTACTGGATCATTTCAACCAAGAGAAGAAAATTATAAGAGGATTTTGAGAGAGAAAGAGAGAAAATGAACAAGCTGAATTTCAGAAACTCTTATTCCAAAAGAAGAATAGAATTAAAATAACTTAAGACTGATATTCAGTAGCAGTGAAACCTAATGGGAATTTAGAATAAGAATACTAAATATTATACAGTGTTCAAACGACTTCACATACATTATCTCAGTAATTCTTTAACAGCCCTATAAGGTAGGGCAGTGTTATTATTCCATATTGCAGATCGAAAGACGGAAGCTGAGAGAATAATTGTTCAACGAATACTAATCCTGTGCACTCATGGCTGAGATCAGATTTGAAGCTTAGCTCACTCTCTTAACCATTTATATTACAACTTTTATGGGGCCTGTTCAGATGACATTTCAGGCTCTGTGGTTAGTGAAACGGAGGTTTTCTGGGGTTAGTACTAACCACAAGCTATGCTGTCATACACAACAATTTAAGCCATGGTTAGAGCTGCTAACCCTGCTGCAGATGGTCCGACTGTGGTTAGTGAGTGAGCAGGGTTTAGCAAACGTTTCGCACAAGACACCTTAAACCCTGATGCTTAACTGAAAGCCTTAACCAGCAGGGTTTAAGGTGTCTTTTGGACAGGCTCATTATGTCTTGTCTATGAATTAGATGAAATGCATATGCCTTTTAAACCAAACTGTATAGCTAAACACACACTTTTCCTTTGCTGAGAAATAATACAGATCTAGAAAATTTTATGTTAGGATTTAAAAAAATAAATAAATCCTTATACGTTTTCTAGGAGAGACTTGGGAGTAGAACTGAATAAGAATCTAGTATGCTGCTTGTAGATCTTTCCTGGAAAATCCATATAGATGTTTCCCCCACATTCAGAAACAGGGCAAAAATAGATACTTTCCAATGCTTTTCCTTATAATCTATCACTAAACTAATTTAATGAAGCTCAAGCAAGGTAGTAAAGGGGTGAAAGGAATATTAAGTGTAAATAAATCATCAGTGTGTTGCCAAATTGCTGTGGTGCAGTGGGGGGCAGCAGGCTGTACGTTGCCCACTCCTGTAATCGAGCCTTACACCCTGTGACAGAGGCCGCCTTACAGAACTTGCAGCCCCAGTGAGCCTGGTTCCTAGCCATATGAAGCTGGATATGTCCAGCAGCCAAAAAGCATATTGATTTCAAGAAGATATAAAAGGGGGAAGACAGGAAGTTGATTCCTGGGGAAAGCGGAATGGGTGCAGGAATGGCATCAGCGGCAGAGCCCAGGGCAGATGTTGTCTGCAGAGCTGACATGAATAGCTCTCTGCATCCGATGGCTTGGAACTGGACTGCTTTTTCATATTCAGGCTGTGTGCACGACGGCCCTCCTGGATGCAAACAGGTTTGCACGGGGTGGGAGATGCTACTTGCTGAAGGCAATGATGACCCACCTTGCTTACTCCCTGGAGCACCCTATCAGGATCGCCCGATATGGGGTCGGGTGTGTGTGTCACCATTCTTAATCCTGGTGTCTAGGAGGCCGCCTGATCACACCAGACAGAAGATCGGGGTAAGTCTGCTTACCTGTCGCTGTAAGCTGCCGCTGCTGCCGCTGCTGCAGGCTGAGCATATCTGTAAGCTGCATAACCTCCCTGGAGCAAACAGGAGAGACAAGATGTTAGGGTGAGGAACGTGCCTACCCTGGCAGTCAGGTCAGGAGGCATCTGTGCCCAGAGGCAGGAGGCTCTTAGCAAAGGCGCCGGGCACACCAGGCGCTAACCAAGCCCAGGAGGGAGGCCTGTAGCCACCCCACCAGACTAGCCCAACACCCGTCTCATTAGCATTCCCCGGGGGTCTCGCTAACATTAACCTGAAGAAATTAAACATGCTGAGGAGAGAATGTCACCTCCCTGGCGGGTGGCAGTGTTAACGAGATGTCGCCTCTGATAAATCCGTCAGCGTGTGCCTGAAATATTGCCCAGAGCACTTTAAATATGGAGAGGAAATGCCGCTGTCATACACCACGCTGACACTGGACTGGGAAAATAAATCCTGCCCTCTGTGGGAGCCGAGGTACAAGACGGCACAGGCCAGGTGGGTGCATACCCGCATCCCGCCCCCACCCCAGCTCTTCCTGCCACCCCTGTTCCGCACTTCCTCTTTCATCCCAGATTTCCCACCGCAAGTGGGTGGGGAAGCTTATTTCAAGCCTTTCTTTTGCTGCCTCGGGCTCTTTCCACTGTGGGAGTCACGACAACGGGGTTGCCATGGATGGCAATTCAGGAAGGATCGAAAAGAGATGGCCTGCAGGAGAGGTAGAGTGGCTCTCGTCCCATCTTTATTTCTCAAAATTCGGGCCAATGAGCTTTCATCCATTCTCCTTTTTTGAAACCGTCCCGTTTCCCAGTGCCGGCTCACCAAGATCCCCACCTGTTCCCATCACTTAGCCAAAGTGAGCAGGTGAGATCTGTCCGACAGGAGGTGGCCTTCCCACTAGGGCACCTTGTCCCTGTGCACCAGGGAAAGGCCCTCTGTGTGCTTGGGAGAGCAGTGGGGTAGCAGGAGAACCAACAGCTCGGATTGTAAACTAAGAAATGAACAAGAGGAACCGAAAGGGATGGACTTACATAGATTTCAGCACCGTAGAATCCATCCTGGTAAACCACTCTGTAAAGGAAAGAAGAGAAAGAGCTGTATGCCTTCAGTCCGTTCCGTGGGGCTGCCCATTTCTTTCCAAGGGTAGCCCCGTCCCTGGCATCAAGCAGACCTTTGTGACTCTGGTTTCCAGTGCTGTTAATTGCCTTTCTCTGCCTTGACAGCGGGAGAGATGCAAATGCGCGAGTCATCAAGCGGGATGGGATGATCTGCCTGACAGGCAAGGGGGACAGCAAGAAGGAGCAGATGCTCTGAGGGGAATCTGGGCACGGCCACTCTCAGTTACGCTTCGTCTGCTTGAACGTTCACATGGACGCGACGACAGCGTTTGCTTTATCTTAGTCTTTCGGTGTGTTTTGAAAAGCAAGTTTCTAACCCTTGTGGTGGGAGGCAACAGCGACTGACTGCAGTGGCTGGAGCTTCCGTGGCTACCGTGGCTATCGGTCCCCCTCTCTAGTCATGCTGTCTTGCATCAGCTCATGCTTATCTGGCTGCCGGGAAAAAATCCGACACTGCGCAAAATGTAAAACAATCCGTTTCAGACCGGAGCGTGCAAATAAATATTTTGTGCAAAGTACATCTGCGTAAATATAATTTATGTCAGCCATGGAATTTGTGGGTTCTTGTTCGAGAAAGCGCATGGCTACAGCGCAGGGATGGGCAAGCACATTCCTTTCGAGGGCCCCACTCTCTCATGAGTATTCCGTTGGGGGCCAAAGCTAGCTGTGGGCAGGCCAGAGCCAAAAATGGGTGGGTCGCACCTTTTTTCTCCCTGCTGCCCGCTATTCTTCCCCTCCCACTGTGGGAGGGACAGACCACACTTGCCAGATATCTGAACTCTATGCAGAAGGCTGTTGAAATTAGGTTGAGGGCCATGTGGAATTAGGCCCTAGGTATGCAGGTTGCCCACCCCGGTTATAGAGCACCCTTTCCCAGCTGTGAGTGCATCATGATATGTGAGGTGCCACAGGAGTGTCTTCTATGTGGCAGTACGTGGTTCTGGCAGCCGCAACCACTGCACTGTTTTAGCCACCTACTGATATACTCATGGCATACCTCATTTTACATGTACTGGTAAAGTCTTATTTCTATACATGGAGGAGGTTATATCCCCATAGGAAAACTGTAGCACAGAGCTCAGAAACTGCGACAAGGTTCCTGACGGAGCCAAAGTGAAATCTGAGGTAGAAAGTCAGCACTTCTGGGTGCGCACGGCTACTGATCAACTTTTCATTTTCTTATGGAGTTTGATAGCCCCTGTGCTGCTTCAATCTAGACTGCATGACCAGGAACCTTCCCCCCCCCCCATAAAAGCGTTAGAAAAAGAAAAATCCTAGCCACTCTAGGTGAGCATGACATCTAATTTAAGCGCATACCAGGGCTTGGCCCCATCATGGCAGAAATTTAGAGGGTGATTTCTAGCACTACCAATGCTGCAGCTATTCCATCTTTTATCCCTTAATGGATTTTCTGTGGTGAGACAAAAGACAGAAGAAGTGGAAAAACACAGGAGGATGACCGGTGGAAGATGACACTGCCTAGAACCATCACTCCGCCCCACCGGTAAAATTCCACAGAGCACCCAGAGCGGCCTCAGCTGAGGTAACAAAAAAGTGCTCACCTAACGCTTGCTCCTGGGACCCAGGGGAAACAGGGGAGCCCCCCCTTTTGCCTATATCTGAGTCTGGTGTTCCTCCACCCCTTCCGAAGGGCCCAATCTCTGCCAGATACTCACGCTCCGTACGTGGGGATGGGCGGGGGTGGGGGAGCTGCCCGGAACGTGTTGTAGACTGTGCGCCCCCGCCCTCGTAAGTGTGCCCCCCGGTACGCTACTGCTGTTCCTGTGGCTGGATATGGGAAACCGGTCACTGCAGGAAAGAAAGCAATACCCATGAGCATAACCCTGGAGTCACCCTCAATGCTAAACCCCATGTAGGCAGGCAAGAGGTCTTCCACAGAGGAATCAAAGAGCTTGTTTCTCTTCACCTCTGGTGGTGTTCTGAGGCACATCATCAGGGGCCAGGAGGTCAACACAGAAGTCCATCCCTAACCCTTCCCTGTCGCCAAGGCCCACCTGCTCCTAAAAATGCCCAACACCACCAATCCCATGAGAAGAGGCATGCGGTACAGCTCTATTACACGACTGTCTCAGTTCTGGCCTATTGAAGCCTTCACTTCAGTTATTTTTTATTTTTTATTACATTTATAACCCACCTGTCCTGCAATGAACTCAAGGCAGTGGACGTAGTTCTCTCCCCTCCGCATTTTATCCTCACAATAACCAGTCTGTGAGGCTGCTTACCCCAGGTGTGGGCAGGCTTGTGGGATTTACTTTGTGGTTGTTTTCTTACAAGAACCCCAAGTTGCACCAATTGGAGCCAGGTGCAAAATAGTGACAGGAAGCAGAGCCAAATACAAAATGGTGGGCTGAAAGGGGGATGGACTACATGACCTTTGAAGTTCCTTCTAACTCTATGACTCTGTGATTCTACCAACTGCATCCCATCAGCCACACAGTGAGTTGGCCTGTGAATGCAAGTACAATTCTACATCTTAGTTACTGTGGATCAGGCATTGTTAGCCTAATTTCCTGGGGGTGGGGGTGTAAATAGCTTCTCCAATATTGCTCTTGTTAAACCACCAGGATTACTAAACCCTTACTGATTTACTACAACTCATCTAGTGATCTACTGGAAGATCCAGATCTGCTTATCCCTGGGTTAGGCTGAGAGATGGTGACTGGCCTAGGATCATCCAGTGAACTTCATGGCTCAGTGGAGGTTTGAACCTGGGTCTTCCCAGCCCCAGTCCAGCACTCTAACCACTATACCCCCCTTGGTTCTTTGATCACCTCTTTATGCCTTCTTCATTGGCAGAAATAGCCAGCACTAGGTCCTGCTAGGGGAAAAGTGCAGTAAAGGGCAACTAAAATGATCAAGGGGCTGGAGCCTCCCCCCTACGAGGGAACGTTACCACAGTTGGGATTGTTCAGCTTAGAAAAAAGGAGGCTAAGGGGAGACACGATAGAGGTGTACACAATTACGCATGCTGTGGAGAGCGTGGATAGGGAGACATTTTCCTCCCTCTCTCAAAATACTAGAACCTGGGGTCATCCCATGAAGCTGATTGGTGGGAGATTCAGGACAGATGAAAGTAAGAATTTCACACTGTACATAGTTAAAACGATGGAATTCGCTACCAAAAGACACAGTGATGGCTATCAATTTGGATACTTTTAAAAGGGGGTTAGACAAATTCCAGGAGGAGAAAGCTACCTGATGGCTATGTGCTACATATATATATATATTGTATGTATGTATGTATGTATGTATGTTGCTGGGGAACATGGGCAGGAGGATGCTGTTGCACCATGTCCTGCTTGTAGGTTCCTGGTCGGCAGCTGAATGGCCACTGCATGTACAGAGTGTTGGACTAGATGGACCCTCGGTTAGATCCAGCATGGCAATTCTTATGAGACTTAGTGGTCTTTCCAGATCCCTAAGGGACAATTCTCTCTTGCCCAAGGACCTGGCCTGATCCAAACATTACCTGCATAGAACTCAGGGCCATAGACGGTGCCTACCACAGGGTTCAACTTCCAGCCTGGGGAGAAAGAACAAGGGGATAGGAAAGCATCACTCTCACCCCTGCCTACCGTATACTCTCCTCGCCAGAGGATGGGTTGGCAATCTGGGAAGATGGGCCAGAGGGATGCAAGAGCTTCTTTGTCCCTCCCCCTTGGAGGGACAACGTGTCAGGCCCATGAGACATGGAGCCTGAGGAATTCTGGGTCAGTTTCTTCACCAGGATGTGCGCCTGTTTTGTCATCTGTTTTCCCTGAGATGTACCACAAAGCCAGGCCCCTAACCCCCCATCCTCAGCCCAGTTTCGAGCTGGCCCTACTATTAGGCAGGGTGAGGTAGTTGCCTCAGGCAGCTGATGCTGGGAGGCAGCAGCAAGGTGTTCAGAATTGTACGCCTTGCGGCCTACTCTGCACCCCCTAGGTTAGCCTGCTACCTTCAAGTTCAGTGGAGAACACTGTCCCATCATTAGCTGGAAGACAGATTCATCTGCCAGTTCAGTCAGCTTTTGTACATGGATTGGGAGGGGGCGCCATCTTGTCCTTTGCCTCAGGCAGCACAATGTCTTGGGCTGGCCCTGCTCTCCAGTCACCAGCACCCCACCCTCACACAGGGGGAGAAGCAATGTATCAGAAGGGCCTGCCCCGTCATTCCGAAATTGCTAGCTCTGCCCTAGCCCAATCACCCTCCTGCCACATCCTCACTCCATTACCATTTGTGTAGGGATTCGCTGCCTTCTTGTTTGTCATTACTCGTGCTGTGGCATTGTTGACCTGGAGAGATAAAAATGCAGAGGCAGTTAGTGATTGGCAGGCCTTGGACCCAAATATTCTTCTTCTTCTCTGGAGGGAATCTGGGATTGGAAAGTTTCGGGATTCACAAATGCCGGTTAGGATCTGGTTCAGATTTCCTCTACTGGAGCCTGGACTGGTGATCATCAAAGAAGGCCCCCTGCCTGCAGTGCCGTGTCTGGCAATGCCTGGGCCCCTGATTTCCTACGCTTAAGGTCCCTTCTCCTTTCAAAAGGCCTTTGACTTCTGATCTGCAGCCCTCCCTAGTGTGCGGCCATCAGGCGGGAGTGCAAAGTTGGAATTAGCTGTGATTTCGGCACTTTGCAAGGAAACATTCGTGAAACTCCCCATTCCCAGCGTCAAGTACACAGTGAACATGCAGGGCCCTGCCTGGGCTTCATGCACGGTGGGAGTACCCTTCACTGGACAGGCTTTGCAGAGTGACATGAGAGGAGGAAGACTTCAGAGACCAAACACAGAGCAAAAGGGCAGGAACTCCATCAGCAGTGCATGTCAGGGTCAACAGCAGAGCACTACCTGTGTTCCCCACAATTCTGGCGAACCAGGCTGGGTAGTTCTGGAAGCATCTTACGAGGCATAGCACCGCCTGCCCCTGTGTGAGCCAGAAGGGGCCCACAGCTCTCCCAGGACTTTGCCAAGACATTGCGCACTGGCACCTCCAAAGTTGCTTACACTGAAATTGCTCATCGTGTAACATTTTAAAGGTAAACAACCAAGAGGTCATCAAGAATCACAGCCGGGTGGCAATTTGAGAACCGAAGTCTCCCCTATAGGCTTACTCTTTGCAGGTTCAGCCTGGTTTCCGAATCCAGGAAGCCTGGAAGATTTGCAGGGTGGGGGCGGGGGCGGGGGCTTAATGGCAACATACTTATTCTTACTTCCTTTAGTTTTGCCCCAACTCCTGGCTGCTCCCAGGAGATTCTTGCTGGAGAAGTTCTGCTTTCCTCCCCTTCCACTCTGCTCTCCCACCCTCACCCCCAACCAACGGGAATCAACAGCACAGGGCATGCAACATCCACTCGCCCGCCGGCTTGTCCTGCGAGGCCCCAGAGGCAGAAATGTTAAAAAGAGGGGTGGGGAGGGGTGTGTGATGGGGTAGGAAGTGTGACTCCTAATGCCCGACGCAGAGCAGGCAGTGCAATCGTTCGCACCTCGATCTTGCGTCCCTCTACGATGGTGCCGTTCAGCTTCTCCCGTGCCCGATCGGCATCTGCACTAGTTTCAAAAGTTACAAACCCAAAACCCTGTGAGTGGGGGAGAGAAAGGGAAAAGGAGAGAAGAGAGAGAGAGAGAGAGGTAGTAGGAGGAGGAGAAAAGGACAAAGAGAGAAAAAGGGCAGAGAGACAGGACAGAGAGAAGGGGTGAGTAAGGAGCAGCAGAGACAGAAACCCCCCCAGGATCTGGGAGAAGAGGCAAGGCATGGCCTTCCCAAGCCACCCCAAGGACTGGGGGGGAAGGGGGGCAAAGCGAGGAGAAGGGGAGGGTAAGGCTTGCGAGGAACAGGACAGACACTGGATTCCCAAGAGTCAAACGTTGTGGGACGAGGCCTGGCAGGGAGCGTGACCACTCCCATAGGGGAAGGGCCCCCAGGTGGATACGAGCCAGATGCTCTGGGCTTGCCATGGATTCCTCCCGGCCCCTGGAGAGATGTTTAAAGCCATCTTCAGCCATTCATTTCTGCAGGCATGAAGGGGCTGTTGGCCTGCTTGGGTCTAGCCCAGCCCCCTTGACGATGCCCAGCCTGCCGGCAACAACATTCCCAAGCCAATCTGCAGTTGGCTGAGTCTGGAGGGGGACCCCTCCATCACGCCTTGGAGTTCAAACACAGAGCAAACACCTGAAGAGATTTATATTCATTCTCTTAAGGGAGGTTGCGGGAAGTCCGGTTTTTTGAACAGGACTAAGAGACAAATCAGACTGTGACGTGGGAGATCCATGATCGGCTCTTGCAAAGGGGCCACAGTTCCGTGACGGAGCCGCTGCTTTGCAAGCAGGAGGTCCCAGGTTCAATCCCCGGCATCTCCAGCTAGGGCTAGAAAAACTCCTGCTGGAAATCCCGGACAGCTGCTGCCAGTCGGGGTCGACAAGACTGAGCAGCTTTCTGTTCTCTTAATGTCTTTTTCAGAGCTTAAATGCAGCCGGGCAGGGGAGGGGTCAGGATGGTTAACTCTTTCCTCCACCTGCCGTTTCATCAACTGAGCCTCCCCCAAGCTATACTGAGTCTTGCCGGGGAGAAAATAGAGAGGTGTCTATATTGCACCTGTCCTTTTACACCAGCTAGTGTGTGTGTGTGTGTGTAAGTTGAATCAGGAAAACAATGGGTGTGGGAAAGGGTTGAACACCGCCCCACAGTGCCATGTTCCTGATCCAACCCTCTCCCACTCCCACTGCTGCATGGAAGCTTTAGAAATGGTCCTGGGAGATTGGATCCCGGATCTCCCACGTCAATCTGATTTGGCCTCAAGAGCCAATACTAGAATGAACAGCAGGGTCTGGAGAAACGCAGCAAAGGTGTTCTTCTTTGGGAGCTGGAAGGAATGTCAAATTGTGCCAAATTCTAAACATCCCCATATTTTCCTGGAAACAAAATTCCAAGTATGTTGATCCAGTCTTTGGGTGCCTATTTCTGAAAAGAAAACAATTTAAATATGTCCCACCCTGTCTCCTCCAAGTCTTTGTACCAAGTTGCCTTAAATATAGAATTTTCTCTTTTTCCTTTGGTAGAGTGATTTCCAGTTTCACCATGAGAGGGGGTTCTCTCCCTGCATTAAATTGCCTTAGCTGTAGATTTGTGGCTCCCAGTTTTATCATCTAAAATGTTATTTGGATATAGATCATTGCAAATTCAGAACCTGTATGGCAGCATTCCCGAACCTTCTGATATTATAGACTACAGGTCCCATATTCCCTGACTAATAGCCATGCTGGCAAGGGCTGATGGGAGTTGTAATCCAAAACATCTGGAGGGCACCAGATTGTGGGACTGTGGTTGTATAGTTGAGCACACATTCATCACACCCCCTTTCAGGGTTAAAATGTCAATGTGGAATGCTAAATCTGTGGTTTTAGGGGGTGGATGGGAAGAGGTGGTTAGAAACTAGGAGGTGACTTGAGGCACAGAAAGGAAATGGCAAGGAGACCTGGGAAGGGCAGGAGTGAAGAACGGAGAGGGTAGGCTGGCCCTTGGGCAGACGCACCTACTCTGAAGTTTGGGTTGTACCAGACATCAACATGTTGAACCCACCTTGGAACCACGCTCATTGAAAATGATCTCAACATCCAGGATCTTTCCGAATTGCTGGGGGGGTAAAAGAGGAGGGAGAATGGAAAGTGAAAATGGAAGTGGAGTCATCAGACCCTTTCCCACCCCAGCTTAGAAATATTACGAACCCCTTATGCTTTGATTTACTCCCGAGCAACATCTGGAATCTGGGGACATTCTCAGACTACAGAACACTGCATACAAACAGAATGTGGAGGTCTGCCACTATCTCCAGAGAGATGCCACTTGGTTCTCTCTTGGCCACTGGGACCCATCTCCAATATGACAAGCACTTCAGTATTGACACAGCAGCCACCTGGATTCAAGATCGTTGTTCTACTCTCAACCTTGCAGAGCAGATCTTGAAGGGTGTGTAGAGGCTGCAAGATGGGGGAGAGGAGGAGGAAGTCCCATTCCACCAGTGACACTGCTCCACTGGCAAAACAATGGTCTTGGATCCATCCCCCCATGACTTGAAATGGAGAGATGCTCGGTTCTACCTGTGCTTAGGGTGAGAAGGTAGGTCAATCCTGTTGGGGGGGCCCTGCTGGGATCACAACATTTGAAGGGCTCTGGGCATCCAAGAGAATAGAAGGGAGCTCCTGCCAGGAGCCATGGGGGAAACAAAGAAAGCAAGAGGTCTGGCCTGCACTCTGGTACACTATTCTGAGGTACAACAGCAGCAAGATGAGGAGAAACTGTGCGGAGGCTGCTGGAAATGCATGGCCTGGGGGCGACTCTGGCAGCAACATTTGATCCCAACAGGGGACCAAATTCACTCTGCCTGTACCACTACCAGGAACACCGTGTGTGTGTGTGTGTGTGTGTGTTTGGGGAACAGCTGGACTCACCCCAAACATTTGCCGCAGGTCAGGGTCCCGGAAGCGGAAAGGGATGTTGGAAACATGTAACCGTTTGGGCTGCTGTTTGTCGGAACCACTCTCCGGCGGGTGTAGCGTCTGGTTGTCTGTCTGTGCCGCTTCATCTGTCTGCTGGGGAAAAGAAATAAAAACGGCGACTCCGTCACTGTTTCAAGCTGTGATTGTGTGCATGTGCAATACTCCTGTCCCCTTGCAAAAGGCCGATTGCAGAAGAACGGGACAATGTGGAGTCCAATTTTGCTTGTGGCAAATGGGTTTCGAGTACCAGGGGATGTAAATTTTGTAGATGGTGTATAGGTGATTTTTTTTCCTGTTGAGGGCTGTATTCCCTAGGGGTAATCTATCCTGGGCCACATGAAATCTGAACGGATCACTTGCAGAGGGTTACCCTCACCCAATGCTCTTCTCGTTGTTCATTTTGGCTCCCTCTCCTGCTATTTCCTCCCCCTAGCCAGGGGTGTGAACTGATAGCTTACAGAGGGGCTCACCCCACTCCACCCACTTCAGCTTCCCCCAACACTGCACCTCCCACCCTCCCCTGCCTCACTTCTCTCCTGTTGGGCTTCCCTCCCCTGCATGAAATTAGGCTGAGGCCTGCATTTGGCCCCCAGGTGGCAGGTTGCCCATCCTTGCCCTGGGTGACTGACTGGGCTCTGCACACACACCTGAAAGTGACACGATGTGGTTGCAAACATTTTAACGGCATATCAAGATGGGTGGCAGATGGAGACAGCAGAGTGGCTAAAAGTGTGAGCTGTGAACCAGGAAGCTCCCCCCCACCCGCCCCAAATTTCACATCCTCCATTCATCTACCTTCTGGCCTTAGGTAAGCCATGATTCTTTTAGCCACATCCACCCCAGCTGCAAAATGGAGAGGGTAATACTGGCCTACATTGCAGGGCGGTTGTAAGCATGACTGAGAAGCGGTGCAGGCGCATGCCCGGGGAAGAGGAAAACCAGCGCTGAAGGGTGCTGCTTTGACCCTGGCTTGGTGTGTGGGTCTGCATGTGCAGAAGAGCCTGTGGGGAGGCAGAAGAGCTCGCTCTCCTAGCCGCGGGGTGGCCAGCAGCCAGCCTGGCACTCGGGGACCGGGGAACAGCTGGAAAACGCTCGCTCAGCGCTTCCTCGCGGAGCTGCATTACAACCACATCATTGGCACGATGGGGTTGGCAAGCCGCCAAGCAGGTAGATTACAAGTGATTAGGGACACGAGGGGAGCCAGGAAACTTAAGCGCTGAGCCACAAAGGCCCAGGGGGGCAGCAGGGCGCTGCAAAGGCCTCCTGCTGCCCAAGCCCTCTGCTACTTCAGCCCTGCCTCACTTTGGTCCTGACTCTCCATCCCTTGCGATCTCGGAATCCGCTCTATGTGGGACTGGGGTGGAGGGGGAGGAGATTTGAGCTGCTGCTTTGATCTTCCCCCTTGCCCCACCCCCCTCATTCCCTAATTGAGATTTTTCCTTGGGCTCTTCCAATTTGGTGCATGGATTCTTCAGAGTCCTTTGCTTCTGTCTGGCATCCTTGCAGAGAGACCAACCCTCCTCCTTCCCCTGCTGGCTGGCTGGCTGGCTGGTGTCTTCAACTGGGCTTGGCCATCCCAGGGGCGGTTCCCCTTCACAGGGAGCCTTTGCGCCGAATCTCTTACCGGTACTGTCTGTGTGCCTGCTATGGATTGCGTGCTGGCGTCAGTGCCGGGCTGTTCAGGGTGGCTCTGTGCTGGCGTGTAGAGAGTCAAGGCGTGCTCAGGGACTGTGCTCTGCCCCGAGTAGTCCTGTGCGGGGTGCGGGTGTGGCGGCGGCGGCGGCGCGTACTCTGCAGGGATGCCATTCTGCGGGGGCGGGGGGTACGTGGCTGGGGGGTAGGGCTGGGCCATTGCGTCAGGCGGAGCCGTGGCGTCCTGGTTGCCCTGCAGAGACAGAACGAGAGAAAAAGGTGGACTCAGAGCCTGGAATGCCATGATCCGGGGAGAGTGGCTCACTCCTCCTTCCCCTCCAAAAGTGCTGAGACGAGCCTGTCCAACGGCTCATCTGAGTTATGGTCATCTCCTCCTGGTGCGAGACTGGAATAAAAAAAATGTGTCCCACATGCTACAGTCAGGGATGTGTTGGGCAAATAAATAAATGAGTAAATAAACCCAAATTCTGCCTGATGATGACCAGGGGAGTGGTGTGGTTGGGGAGAAAGTGATGCAAATGGACAACATTTACGGGCATGCACATATTTATCCTGGTTTTCAGGAAATTTGATTAAAATCTTTTGGAAAACACTGGGAGAATTAAAGGAGAAAAGGGCATGGTGGTGGCTGAAGGCAGTGCCCCCACCCTCCAGAGCAGATTTGGAGAATATATAAGGGAGAGGATAGGATGGGGAAATATCCATTCCATTGGTGGAGCAATCATCTTGAGATGTTGTCCAGGGCAATCAAATGTGACTCCCCAACCCTTGGGAGGCCTATCCAGCATCATCTCCTTGGCAGAGGGGAGGTGCCTTCCTTGACGATTTTCTCCCATGTTCAAGTTAGTAACTAGAGGCTGAATTCAGATTTGAGCCGGATCAACTGTGCTGATGGAAGTGGGCTTCCCCACTTCCCAAGCAGCCCCTCCTGCTCCATGAAAATGCTGCACAGGAAGTCATCCCCAATGGGGTGAGCAGTGAGGTGTATGTGTGTGATCTCCAAAAACTAGGTATTCATGAATGGAATCCTTCCTCTCATGGGAGACAGACCTTGAATCCAGCCCCTGTTTTTTTCAAAAACACAAGCCGATATCCTCAGGATGTCAAACTCTGTATCAGTTACCAGATTCTATGCTTGTGCAGTGCGCCTCGAACACCAGGCACGTATGCAGCCCTGGCCATGGTGAGGTAAGTGGGCTGTCAATTTGCCCACATGCTTCCTTGTGGTATTTCAATCTCCTGCCATCAAGGGTGGTGGTGGGGAATCTCCTGCCATCATGGTGGAGATAGGAAGAAGCGTGGCATTACTCCTGGCTCTTGTGGCAGGGCGCTTCCCACAGGCATCTATTTGGCCACTGTGGGAACAGAATGCTGGACTAGATAGGTCTTTGGTCAGGTCCAGCAGGATTGTTCCTATGGCAGCAAGAGCAGTTCCAGGTTATTCCAGCTGAAGGGGACATATTCAGAGGTATCATTACACAATACCTGACGGAATGCCTCTCCCGACGTGAATATACCCGGTCACTACGTTCAACATCTAAGGTCCCCCTCTGGGTGCTACTCCGAGAGAGGCTCGGAGTGTTGCAACAAGGGATAGGGCCTTTTCGGTGGTGGCCCCCTAGACTATGGAATGATCTCCCTGATGAGGCTCGCCTGGCACCAACTCTGCTATCTTTCCGGCACCAGGTTAAGACTTTCCTCTTTGCCCAGGCATATGGCGGCACATCTTAATCACCCACATGTTTAGTTTTTTAACGGTTTTTAATGCTTTATGTGTGTATGTTCTGTGTTTTAGAGTTTTAAATTTTGTATACTTGTTTTTATCTCAATTTTAGAATTTCTGTAAACCACCCAGAGAGCCCTGGCTATGGGAGCGGTATATAAGTGCAATAAATAAATAAAATAATAAATAAATAAATAAATAAATAAATAAATAAATCATACAGAGGACATACAGAGCTGGACTGGGCATGACGGCAACAGGACAGCGTTGAGAAACAATACTTGCTTCTCTGCATTAATGAATCATAGAATAGCAGAGTTGGAAGGGGCCTACAAGGCCATCGAGTCCAACCCCCAGCTCAATGCAGGAATCCACCCTAAAGCATCCCCGACAGATGCTTGTCCAACTGCCTCTTGAAGGCCTCTAGTGTGGGAGAGCCCACAACCTCCCTAGGTAACAAGTATCCATAGGTAACAAGTATCAACTGTCTTGACCAAAGTGCAGCCATCTTTTGAAAGGTCAGACCTGCTAGGTTCAAAGGTTATGCTTCCAAATTAAGGCCATCTTTACTCTGAAATGTGTAGGGGAAACTGCCCAGAGAGCTTTGGCTATGAGGCGGTGTATAAATTTAATAAATAAATAAATAAATAAATAGGGGAGCCATCCACACCTAACCACCACAGGACAGGACAGTAGCTAATTCCATTCTCCTGGTTTCCAGTAGGGATCAAATTTAAAAGCCACATTATCCTGAAATGAAAAGTAAAATGATTTATTCAAAAGCACCACTGAAATGGACCTTTCCTTCTGTAAAAAAAGGAAATGTTTTCCAAGACCGAGAGAGATAGAGATAGAGACAGATAGAGAACAACATGTAGTTTTCTTGTTGGGATTCGTTTGCTAGATACTGTATTAAAGGGGACTTATTTTACTGGGTGGTGGAAATAGAGCAACCTCCAAATGGAAAGGCAACCATCCAAGGTTGCTTCTACACTAGAGCCCTGAAGTGTTGCTGAAGTGTTCCTTTTTTGTAGACAGAGGCTCCACACCACACTGAATATAGCGCTACATTATCCAACAGTGCCCTTCCTCATGGATGATGTCTTTCTATAATATTTACTTAGAACTAAGTACTGTTTACTAAAGGTCCTTTCCAAAGCAAATTAAAACTTTCCTGTTTGAAATCCTACCCATTTTATTGTTTCCTCTTAATCATGGCTAGGGGATTAATTATGAATAGCCAGTTAATTGCCCCTTGAACAGCCTCTCTTAATTGCTCCAGGGTCTGTTTCTATTCCTGCAGGATTACTTGTTTCTATACAAGTAAATAAGTAATTAAAACTTCTCCCCTACTCCACAGGAAGAGAAATTGACATTGGGACAATGAAAAGAGACTATTCAAAGGGCAGTTAACAGGCTATTTATCACAGATTTCCCCAACTGCAATCCACACAGAAAACAATAAAATATACCTGCAAACAGAAAACTTAATTAAAGGCACAGAAGCCCCTCGAAGTCTCCATAGTATTTTACCTGACCACATTGGAAAGACTGGTACTGGAATTACGTTTTATTGGGGAAAATAATAAACACAAATCAGATCTGAAAAACCACAGGAGGACAACACAGAAGATACTAGACTGCAATGATCTGACAGTGACATTGCGTGGATTCAATGTAAAAAAACAAAATGAAAAATACAACTATTTCAGAGAAAAGGACTAGTGTAGAAGCAATCTAAGAGCTCTTAACAATCTCTAAGAATTTTTCTTTCACCTACAGCATTTATCTCATTAGACCAAGTAAATGTTTTAGCCAAATTTGCATGCTATTTTTACATTTTTTTAAATAACAGCAGCAATAGTATCTTGATTGTAAACTACGTCTATATTTTTAATATGCCAGATTTCCGCTCTGTTCATATTTTCCCTAAATAAAACTTGGTAAGATTGAAAAGTCTTGTCTCTATGAGATAAGAAAGGAGTTAGCAGACTTCAAGGCAGCTCCATCATCATAAGAACATAAGAAGAGCCCTGCTGGATCAGACCAAGGGTCCACCTAGTCCAGGACTCTAGTCATACAGTAGCCAACCAGTGTCAGTCAGGAAACAACAAAACAGAACATGGTGCAACAGCACCCTCCCACCCATGTTCCCCAGCAACTGGTGCACACAGGCTTACTGCCTTGAACACTGGAGATAGCACACAACCATCAGGGCTAGTAGCCATTGATAGCCTTCGCCTCTACGAATTTATCCAAACCCCTTTTAAAGCCATCCAAATTGGTTGCCATCATCATTATTAAATATATTTGTTGCATTTTTCAACAACAATTCATTGGGTTGGATCTAACTTCATCATTACACCAGGAAAACGGATACTGCTGGTGGCATAAGTTTTCCTCATCTTCTCCCCACCCCCCAATCCCATAGCCCGGTGTGCACTCTCCAAATCTGCTCAGGAGGGCTGCCTAACCCTCTGGAACAGATCTGAAGGATGCAGGGGGTAAGGAGAGAATGGGGAAGTCCCATTCTGCTAGTGGTACGTGTTTCACTGTTGGAATGAAGAAGCTGTAACCAAGTCGTTGCGTTTATAATAATAGATAAAATAAAACCTTAATAAAACGAGGGGAATGACATTAGTTTAGCTCATTTGAAGGTAATATAAATTCATTATATATATCTAATGTATAAGAAGTACATAGAAATTCTGATTTATTTGATCGTGTCTTTCCACAGTGATCCATGTTTGTCAGGAGCCTGCAAAGTATTGTCTCTTTTATTTCCATATGTAACAACCCAGAACATTTCCATAAAGATGCCAGTGTCTTTGTTGCCTCTTGTTGCTTTTATTAATTTCATTAGCTTTTCTGGTCCAAATGTTATTATGCTAGTTCCACTGAAGGTGCTGTATTTGATTCCCCGAACTTTGCTATAACTTGTCTAGCTGACACCAGTAAGAAATGAAAAAACTCCTTGTGCTGACCATCAAAAATTAGCAGTCAATTCTAGCCTAGGTACTCTGATTTGCATTCACCTTTAACTAAATATCTACAAATATGAGGAAGGCAGCACACCCTATATATTCAGTACCATTGAAATGTGACCAGTTAGCCTGGTATGTTTTTAAAGTTTGATATCAGTTCAGGGCTGGTTCTGAATGTGAGAAGTGTGTTGGTGGAACTGGATAAGCCCTTTGATCTATAACAGGAAAGCTACCTTGGCAGTGGGGATGGTGTGGCCTGTATAGGAACTTAAGAAGAGCCTTGCTAGATCATATGCAAGGCTGACCTAGTCCTTACAAAGCTTACAGAAATGTCACCTATAAAATTCCACTTGCCCTCTCTTGAGGACAGAGAAGCAAGGGGAAGCAAGAGTGCCTACCATCTGGAAGAGAAGAGATTGTTTCCACTTTCCCCCACTTTCAAACACATCAGTTTGGATTGGTGCATACACTAGGGTGACCTTATTAATAGAAGGACAGGGCTCCTGTATCATTAACAGTTGCATAGAAAAGGAAATTTCAGCAGGTGTCATTTGTATGCATGCAGCACCTGGTGAAATTCCCTCTTCATCACAACAGTTAAGGCTGCAGGAGCCCTGTCCTCTTGACTAGATACAAAAGAGGGCAGGGCTCCTGCAGCTTTAACTGTTGTGATGAAGAGGGAATTTCACCAGGTGCTGCATGCATAAAAATGACACCTGCTGAAATTTCCTTTTCTATGTAACTATTAATGATTCAGGGGCCCTGTCCTCCTTTCCATATGGTCACCCTAGCATACAGATAAGCTCCCTTCACAGAATTCAAGGCTACGGGAGATGCCTATTATGTGGAAGCTGCTTGAAATATTCTCTGCCTGGTAGCTGCTCCACATGGTAGCTGTAATGGCACTCAATTAGCTTGCTACAGCACTGCCCACATTGGACCTGTTCAGACAACACAGTAAGCCATGGTTAGGCTTCGAACCGTTTTGCAGCAAATGCTTAATGAGCATGTTTAAACTATGGTTATATAGCCACCATGGTTAGGAGTATCTCACACAACACATTAAGACATAATGTTTGGTTCAAAATACTTAACCACTGTGGCTTAGTGTGTGGTCTGAACAGGGTCATTGTGTGAAAGGCTGGTTTCCATGCCACCCCAGCCACTAACTGCTACCAGGAAGGCTTGGTGGTAGTTGATGACATTAGTTCTACACACACACACACACACACACACACACAGAGGCCAAATTGTGCGCACACGCACACACACACACAGACACACACTCAATTGCACATGCACAACCCTAATTACATGCACACCCACATCCAACTGCACACATGCATCCCGCAATGACACACCCTGCCGCAATTGCACACACACGCACAATTGCACACAAGCACCCCACTGTGCGCACAGGACCGATTGCACGTAGCATCCTCTCCCTGTTCAAATACAAGCGCTCTCACTTGCCCACAAACATGCCGTTTCGCACCTCACTGCTCTCCACTCCTCCGCCTCCCATCCGACACCACGTCCCTCGCCTTGTGCTGACAAACAGCCACAAGCCCCTCTGCTAGGAGCCCAACTTCTGCTCTCAAATGCTTTATAGCCCTCACACAGCAGTGCCTCTCTCTCTCTTTCTCTCTCTCTCTCTCTCGGGATGAAATACATCCGCAGCTCCTGGAGCTGAGACAGGCTCTTTAATTGTGTGTGTGGTTAATTTATGACAAGGCAAGATCACAGTGGGACAGGCTTGGGCAGGCAAGCTTTCCTTGCTTGAAGAGAGAAACCGTTCCATCCCAGGCCCCCTCCCTCGGTTGCCTTATTCCCAGTCACACATGGGAGACTGGAGGATGCAGCAGCAGAGCCCTCTCACCTGGGACAAGGAGGTGAGCAGAAACATATCTAAGGCATGGGGAAAACAATGTTTGAATCTGTAAATTGTTTAAGGATTACTTGGCTTCTTCCTGCACCAAGTTAGCACCCAATCTTCATGGGAGAATGAGGAGAAAGAGAGATAGATACACCTTTACATACATTAGGGCAGGGGTGGAGAACCATACACACACACACACACACACACACTCACCTTGCATGCTGATGAGCTGGGGGGACAATTTCCCTGCCCAGTGCTGAGAGAAGCCCCCTTTCTCAACACAGAGCAGTGGGGTATGGGTTAGCAGCATCACAGCATCTTAGGATGTTTTGCCCCAGACACATTGCATACTGGAGAGGAAGTAGGAGGGTAGGTTCAGTGCTGTGACAGAAAAAACAGACCTAAGGATCTCAGTATCCTCCATTAGAAGTCTCTGCTGGGGCAAAGGAAGTTTTGATGCCTCCTCCCAGAGGAGGCAGCCCTGCCCTATTCTTTGGAATTGGATTACTCCTCTCCTGAACTACTGGCAGTCCACAATGTCTCTCCCAGGGGCTGCAAGAGATATTTCAACCTCACTGACATGCACACACCATAATAGAGCATGGTCTCTTTAACCTTCAAAGTGCTGGTATTAACATTCAAAGCCCTAAATGGCTTGGGGCTAGGTTATTTGAAGGAACACCTCCTCCCATATGTGCCTGCCCGGACCTTAAGATCATCCACAGAGTCCTTCTCCATGAGCCCCTGCCGAAGGAAGTGAGGCAGGTGGCTACTAGGAGGAGGGCTTTGTCTGCTGTGGCACCCCAGCTATGGAACGAGCTCCCCATAGAATCATAGAATAGCAGAGTTGGAAGGGGCCTGCAAGGCCATCGAGTCCAACCCCCTGCTCAATGCAGGAATCCACCCTAAAGCATCCCTGACAGGTGCTTGTCCAGCTGCCTCTTGAATGCTTCTAGTGTGGGAGAGCCCACAACCTCCCTAGGTAACTGATTCCATTGTCGTACTGCTCTAACAGTCAGGAAGTTTTTCCTGATGTCCAGCTGGAACATCAGGAAAAAGAGAGGTTCACTTGGCGCCTACATTATTTTCCTTTCATTACCAGCTGAAGTCCTTTTTATTTTCTCAGTATTTTAACACCTAATTTAACTTAAATTTAAACTCTGCTGTTTTAATCTCATATTTTAACCTATATCAATTTTTGCTGTGTGGTTTTATCCTGGTCGTGCTTTTTATATTGTATTTTGTATTTGTGTTTTTAAATTGTTGGTTGTTTTATTATGCTCTTCATGGTTTTAATTTTTGTGAACCACCCAGAGAGCTTCGGCTATTGGGCAGTATAGAAATGAAATGAAATGAAATAAATAAATAAGCAAGCAGACACTCAGGCATCAACCAAACTTCACTCTGACAGGCTATAAACCAGGTGCAGAACCTATTTCAGCCCATGGGCCAAATCCCATTTGAGACAAGCTCTCGGGAGCTGTATTCCAATGGCGGGCACGGCTGAAGGCAAAAGGGGAGGGGCCAAAAGCAAAAGGGGCGAGGCCAACTAAACCTACAAAAAATGCCAGCCTATTTTACCTTAAAGCTCTTACTGCTAGTAATGAACCCTTAGGACAGGCACTTCTTAGACTTTTTAGAATGGGGGGGGGGAGAACTGCACAAAAGCCGGGGAAACACACAATGATTGGTGGTTGGGGGAAAGGGGGTCAGACCAAGGGGAGGGGGCATGGCTTTCTGGGGAACCCTGGGAGGCTGCATTGGGACGCCCAGAGAGCTGGATTGGGCCCCTGGGTCTGAGGCTCTGCACCCTTGATGTAAAACAACATTCCCAGCTTCTCAGTGAGTGTGAAATCCAGCCCAACTTGGAAGGAGCTCTAGTATTGGAGGGAGCTCTCCATGGTACTGACTCTCAGCAGCCTGAGGTACACCTTGCCACACCTGACCAGAATATCTCCGTGGGCAACGACCTGGGAATAGAAGACTAAAGGATGCTCAGAGACATCCACAACCAGGTGCGGTCCCCTCAAGTTACAGACAGAAGCTCTTGAACGTTGCATGAAAAAGCCAACAAATCCGGAATTTGAAATTTACAAAGTGAGCTTGATTTAAGCATATCATACATTTTGCACAGATGCAAAATTTATTTATTTATTTATTTATTTATTTATTTATTACATTTATATACTGCCCCACAGCCGAAGCTCTCTGGGCGGTTTACAACAATTCGGTTTCAGAAGGGATATTTGGGGGTATTTAAAAAAAGCCCATTGTGTTCAATTGAAACCATACAGGATGGTGGTGGTTGTGAAGCCATCATCACGTGTGAGCCATGATCCAGATCCTGAGGCATGAACAAAGGTCCTCACTGTGACTGTAGTAGATAGAGTCCTGTGAATCCATGGGGCATCTTGTTTTCCACAGGCCTCAAAGGGGAACCTCTGTCTGGAAGAAAATCTCTCTCCCTCATTGCTGAAATCCTTATCCAGGCTTGGCCTTAGCCTATGCCTCTAGGAAAACAACACACAGAAATGACAACAAAAAGATGGTTGATGGCATGTTAAGACTCTTCTCTGCAACTACAGGATTAGAAAGTAGAAGCTGCTGAAAACTCAGGACTCTGCCATGCAGATTCCCACTACCCTAGTATTTAGATTTGTATGTGGGGTGGTCAATACTATTTAAAAGACATCCCAAGAAACCCCACAGAATGTTTACTGAAAATGCCAGCATCAGTACAATATGTAGAGAGCCAGAAGTATACAACATGGAGGTTTCAGTATGGAAACGGGGCACAGTTTGCAGGGCTCCCCAACTCCTGGCCTATGTCCTGTAGACACAGCAGCTCAGGTGCACTGATGGCCTTCTCCGGACTAATTTCCTCCCCTCACATCTTGTGGTATGAAGGGACACGGAGGATTGTGCTTCTGCCTCAAGGGTTAGCCTGGATTGCAGCCCCTTCCCCCTGTTTCTACACAGCTGAAAGGAGAGACTAGAGACAGCTAACCAGGCGCATCGTGAGAAGGTTTTTCTTAATTGTGCCCCATTTACACTGCTCCATACAAACAGATGTAGGGAGAGGGGAAAGAGGGTTGTAAGGGGAAAAAATGGGGGAGAATGCAAATGTGCCCTGCCCTGTCCTGGCAAGGATGAGCCCATAATAGAGCCTGGGGGAAGATGGTTGGGTAGTGGTCTGGAGCACATTGCCGAAGCAAGGGACCACCAGGGAGAGATGTGTAGCAATGTAACAGGCCAAGGAATGGAGTCAGAGAATAAGACTGGCCAGTCCCAAGGAAGGGATGACATCTTCCAACAAGAACAGAATGCTGACTGTGTTCTGATATAATCCCTTGGACTGCCTACCCTTCCCAGGCTCTTCCCCCATCACTGCAGAATGGAGATCTTTTAAAGGGACAGGCTTCCAGCATTAAGACTGCCACTCCTTTGACCCCTGAGAACTCTCATTGGGCATGCTGCTTGTGGTTGTGCACAAACTCAGTGGCATGTGAAGCCCTTGGGCTGAGAATGCTCACCCCACAGTGAGGACTGGTTTGGTGGGAGCAGACCCCAGGGGGTCCTGGTCCAGGGACCTCAGCTTTAGAAAAGATGTGGTTGCTGGACACAGGCACAGTGGTGTCAGGGTCCAGATCCAGTGACTCTATGAGTTATTCTTCTTGACCTTCCTGATTCCACTGGCCCCTCCGTGGGTGATCTGTCTTCTCCCTTTGGGGTCTCCAGGCTACCTTGAGCTCTTAGCATTTTGCCACCACAGGCAGCCACTTGTAAAGCCTGTTGGGTGGTATATCCCTGCCTAATGGTGGAAGGAGACTACTATAACTACACATCTAGGAAGGAAGTGAAGAAGTAAGGAGATCTAAATTGTTTTGTTTTTAACATGGCTAAAATTAGCAAAGTATGCATGTTTTCTTGTTAGAAAACAGTCAACCTTTTTCTTGGAGAATGTGTGTGTATGTATCTGGTGCCAAAGAATTGCCTTAGTGACAAAGACTACCACCATTCTGCATCTAGTGAAATGTAGGGATTTGGCCACCCACAGTGTCTGTTCCTCTCCAGGAAGCAAAAGCTACAGATAATGGGTTTCATTGCCTTTGGAGGTACAGGAGGCACAGCCGAATGTATCCATAGGATTGCCAGTTACAGTCAGACCCTCACAACTGTCCCTAACTAGAGATACAGCCCTTATTCTTGGAGGGAGAATGTAGGTTCTGACTCAACGATACTAATAAACAAGATTTTTTGAGTGCAGAGTTGCTAGTGAGGAACAGTAAATGCTCTGCAATTTTCCACAGCTGCAATATCAGCAAGCTGTTGTTCTGCAACATCCTCAACAAAAGGATAATGCAATAGCTAATGTAAAAGTTGGCAGCTTCTTCATCTCATCAACTCACTTCCCTACTAACTTCCACTTAACTGGGCCAAAAGAGCCAAGGCAGGCATGTTCACTGTGGTTTTCCAGATCTTTACCCACATGCAGAGACTTTCTCCAGCCACTTAAGGTGTGGCACAGATACCAGTTCATGATATTGCATCCAGGGAAATGGGTGGGACTGCAAACAGTTTGTAGCTCCAAGTTGCTCATGGGAGCTAGGCAGAGCACAGCACACGGGCCAGAGAGGAGACTCGAAACAGGTCACAATCAATGTTCATGCAGGGAACTGTAAAAAGACAGCTCTGTGGGTTGTTATGCTGCCCACCCTTGACCTAAGGAAACACGAAACAAGCCATGAACACAAAATTGATTTCCTCCTGGCCACATCTTTACAATGTAGACACTCATCACTAACCTCACAAAACCCAAAATGAACGGCAAGTATTTGCCTGCTCCACTGACTTAAAAAATGACTACAAGTGACAGGCACCCAGGGTTGAGCCTTAAAATGCTATGAAACAGAATTTGAGAAAAAAAATATGCATGGTTTTATGTATTCTATGCACCAATCCATCAAATGGAAGTGGAAGCAGTCAAACCAGTGATTTCAAACAAGAGAAATGTGTAAAGTAGGGATGCATCCTTTGCTCTCCCCCTTTCTAGTTAGTTATGAAGCTCAGGATTGTATCTAATTTAGGGTTGACTTTGCAGCCATGTTCATGGACTGCAAAAAGTCCCACCTCCACTATGAATTGTTTGGTGGGGGTGTGGTGGGGTCTAAAGGTGTTCACAGCATGTTTGCACAGCCATTCTCCCCAAGCTCTCCTCCCTTGTAACTGGCATTCAGCTACTGGCACAACATGCCCCCCCAGAGTGTGTCCAAAGCCCTGATTGGCTGCTAATGTGCTTTTTTTTTTTTTTTTTTTTAAAAAAGGTCTTTCTTTTCCTAGGAACAATCATTACCTGGCCAATTAGATTTGGCTACATGGCAACGTTACTAAGGGCAAATGAACGTAATTCACACTGAGGATGCTTGCCCTCACTCTGAATTAGCTTTCTTTGCCTTCAGTGAGATCATTATGTAGCCAAATTTGATGAGTGAAGAAAGTGCAGCAGCCGCCAATCAGGCTGCAAAACATGCAGGTATCTGGGGATTTTCAAAGAACATTACACACACACACACACACACACACACACTGTTGAAAATGATCAGCTGCAAACGTCCAGCACAGCCCTGCTCTGACTACTCCACAGCCCTGCTCTGATTACTCGAAATGAGCTTGCTATACAGAGGGGACCAAGACACTTACATAGAACCAAATGTGATTAAGTGCTTGTTTCAGGTAACTATTTGTGCATAGCCGGGGGGGGGGGGGGAGGGAAATCCACATTCCCCCAATACATCAAAAGACACACCCAGACAGTTTAATGGGGGGTCCAGATGAGATTAGAATGCAGGTGAAGACAAGCCACCAGATATACATCTGCCATCCATATCAGCTACATGTTTGGAAGTCTGTTTATGATCACAATCTCGCTTGTTGGACTGGGGAAGAAGAAATACTTTCACAACTCCCTGAAGATGATTATGTGTCCCTAGAAATAACAGTCCACCCTAAACCGCACAGATACTTGCAATACATGGGCACTAAATAAATGTCAAAAATGAAACTCATGCATTTTGTGAAGGAGCCTTAATCCAAAGCAAAACAGAAGCACCTTACAGCAAAATAACGTTTTAATAAGCTTTAAATATACTTGCATTGTACTCATCATTAATACATCACATCAGGAAGTTTCTGGCTAGCTGTCGAAGTCCTGCAGGAGAAAGCTCTCTGAGCTTTTTATGAAATGAAGAAACCACTGACTAAATACATTCTCGCAAGAAAGCTGTCAATAACACTTTTTCTGAGCATCAACCTGCTCACTCAATTGTGGTATGCAGTGCTGAGAGCTACTTTATATAAAGAACATACTATTTGGGTTTAAAACAACAACAACAACAACAACAACAACGAAATCTCAACTGAACAGCAATTTCTCCAGATATTCATCACTCTAGCTACCACTGCAGCATATAATATGAATGTTTTGGACTGCCACACACCACATGAAAGCCAAATATGGGCTTTTAGTATTACCATGATCAAAGTAGCTCATAGCTCAACACCAAGACTAGAGACATACAGTAGAATCCTAAATTGTGACGGAAGCTCAATGGGAATTACTCCCAGAGAAGTGTGCACAAGATTGCAGCCTTAGGCCTAAATCACACATTACTGGGTAATGGGTTGCTGCTATCAACCTGTATCTCCCCCGAAATTTCTCTAGAAATGTATAGATGAAAAATGCATGGTTAGATGTCATAAACTTAACTTTTCCCCACCAAGCAGAAGCCAAAGAAGTGAACAGGGGGGCGTGAGAAGATGAATGCTATGATATCTCATCCCATGTTTTTTTCCACATTACTAGAGAGATGCGGGGGGAGACATGCATGTTGATTAAAATCCCAACCATGTCTGTATTTCTTTATTAACCCGGTGAATTGATGCCTAGATTACTAGATATAAATGCTTAAAAGAAGAAGACAGAAATAAAAGTTTGCAGGAAGTTGAATAGTCATAGCTCTTCCATGGATTCATTTTATTAGTATATTATCAGACAATAGTAAAGACTGTAAATTAAGACATACTTTTACGAGATACCGAGTACAAATAAGAGATGTTGGTTTTGATCCAACTTCCTTGTTCCACCAGTGAAACAGACACTGCTGGTGGAACAGAACTTCCCCATCCTCTCCTTCCCCCTGCAGCGGCCCCACCTAATCTGCTCCAGAAGGTCCCCCAACACTCTGCAGTAGATTTGGAAGGCATGCAGGAGGCTGCAGTGGGGGAGGGGGGAGGGATGGGGAGTCCTGTTCTGCCAGCAGAACAATGAAGTTGGATCCAACTCCGTCAATTCAAATTCTGGACTCTACCAGTTCAGATTGCAGCTGGGAGTGGATGGGGTCCTATTTTTGAATATTGTCCTTGTATAAAGCATCATGCAGACAGCCAACCAACACATGAAGGAGAGGGCTAGATTAGCTAAGTTACTACAAGAAGAATATAGAGTAACTAGATTACTATAATGGAGCATTTACATGGAGAAGCATACGACACACACATCGAGACTGAGGTTGTACAGCCCGGAATTTCTCTACCACATTCTGCATCTCTCCCTTACTACAAAAATTAAAAGTGAGGGGCACAAAATTCATTCTACCCTACCCAAAGCAGTCACTGAGAGGTGAAGAGATACTGAAGCTGCAGTCCTGCACACAAGTACCTGGAAGGGGTCCCGTTGAACTCAATGGGACTTACTTCTGAGGAGATTCTGAGCAATTCTGAATATAGGATAGTGCTGTGAGAACACACTGTCTCAAATATGAAAAAGTTGATATGATCTGAAAACAACAAAAATGAATGAGAAGATGTGCCTAATTATGAAAGAGAAGGAAGACGGTGGTAAGTGTAGTGTGTAAAAGCCACCTGATATACTGAATTGAGAATGCACTGTGCTGAACACCAGAGGAGAAATGTGTACAGAAACACTCGAATCTGAGTTCCCCAGTTCCCCAAACGCTGAGGGACACCTTCATTCAACCCACACCTCGACAGATATCTACGTAATCAGCACTTGTCCATAGACTTTGATAATGCTTGTATACTGTTACTGTGCCAATCACATTTCTTAGAATAAATGTGGACTAAATTTCAGGCTGTCACTGCTGCTCTTCCCCAATTTCTACTCTGTCTTCTACGGCAGATGTCTGTGTTCATCAGATGCCTCCTCCCCACTCCACAGAAAAAGGCCCCTCTTTCATCTCAGCTGATGAACGGCTGTCAGATCAACTTTAATATGAATGTAACACTAACTCGCACACACGTGCACACACACACACACACACACACACACACACACACACACACACACACTCTGCTGCTGCTGAGGGACTACATAATGTTCTGAAATTAGTGACTGACAGTATAGTCTGCGGTGTGGCGATAACCTGAAATTAGAGGCAATTGTGTAAAACAGGAGGTGTCTCTTAAAATAATAGACACCTGACAATCATAATCAACGGCTTCTGCTATTGGCACCTGCCACACATGAGGAACGCGTCACAGGGAGCCAGAGTTCCCAGATAGCAAGGATGGAATGGGGATGGGGAAATCTGGCAAGAATGGAGAAACCAAGGCGGTAGTTTCTGTGTCCTTCTCTGCCTCTCCCCCTCCATCTTCGAGCAATGGATCTCTCCATGACAGTATACCTGTGGAGTGTGTAGGAGCCTTTCTAACTGTAAAACAGATGGGGCCGCAGGGGGTGGGAGAGAGTGGGTGGCGGATGGAAGGGACACCAGAGGGGACAGGAAAGCATGCGGAGAATTCACAAGAGTGCCATGCTTGCTATCTGCTAAAGTTGCAGGTTCTAATCTGCCTTCTACGCCACGGCCCCGATCATCTCCATTATTAATTTGGCCTGTCTCAGCGCTCATCATCCCGAAGACGATTCCTTTCAGGACCCATTAGGCTCACCTGATCTCCAGAGTGTCTCTCTGTGACACATCTGCCTAGATCTATAGCTCCTAGTGACAAATCTCCTGGCAGAAGGATAAGGACATGATCACAGCGTGTGTGCATGTGCTGATCTGTCTGCAGCAGAGAAAGTGCAGGGTGCTGGGATGGAGCTGAACAACACCCTAATCAATTCTCTTGCTTTGCTCCCCATTTCCTTCCCCTCTCACACTCCAATTAGTAATGAAAGCCTGTTGAGGTTTGCTCATGCAGGAAACCCCTTTCCACATATCGGATCCCATCACCCCACCCTCCCCAAATGCATATCACGTTTCCCGTTCTCTGTTTTCCACAAACTATTGCTTCAGCTGCAGGTCACCCGCCCTCCTTTAAACCTATCGCTCTTGTCTCCTCCTGTGGTTTCTGCTTTAATGAGAATGGGTGTGCTGAGGGGGAAGAGCACATTAACTTTCACCAACTCGGTGCTTCAGTGTGGCCTCCCTGATAAGACAGGAGCATTTCTCAGATTGTGTCATGTCTTACTCACTGGTGTTAATGGAGGAAAAAAACTCATTAGGGGTAGCTTAGGTCAGTACTAAGCACCTTCAAGTATGCTGTACTCCCAGAGCTGTCTATCTAGCCTCCAGAGCAAGGTCTGTAGAAAACAAAACAAAAAATCTATTTACCCCCGAGTTGGAAGTAGTTGTTGCACAATCAACGTGATGGTTTACCGTGTACATGGATTTTTAAATGTGGATGTATGCTCCAAAATATGCCCCTTGATCTCCAGTCTCAGGGATGGCCCTCCTATTAGGCATAGTGAGGCAGTTGCCTCAGGCAGCAGATGCTGGGGGAGGGGCAGCAGCAAGATGTTGGAAGATAAAGCCGTGTGCATGTCTCTATGTCCCTCAAGTTACCCTGCTGCCTTCAGGTGTGATGGAAAACACTGTCCCATCAGCAGTATTGAAGGAAGATTAAACTGTTAGTCTGGTCAACTCCTGTCAGTGGAATAAGAGTGGGAGCCATTTTGTCCTTGCCTCAAGCAGCAATACATTTGGGCTGGCCCGTCCAGTCTGAAGGAAATTTAGCCCAGAATTTCATCACCTTATTCTTTGTATGGTCTACAAATGCAGAAGGGGGTGGAGTTTTGGCTTTTTTAAAACAACAATAACAACAAGTAGGGAAACATTTAATTAACGATTTCAAGCTTGAATTGGTACAATCCATCCTACCACCTCAGGATTCTACTGCACATGTAGGCCAGACCCTATAGATGAACTCTTACAGTCTCTTGGACACTGTTTCTTGGGCAGTTCATCCAAAACAAACGCAGCTGCTGTCTCCATGCTCCCAAATGCAGAGACTAAAAGCCCAACATGGCAGTGTATTGGAAGGCATGGCAGTGTACTGGAAGCAAAACAGCCAACAAGATACTCGTATCTATGCTGAAACCAGAAGAAGCCACATGAGATGCTAAGAATTTAGGGAACCTGGCTCAAGGGATATCCCCCTACACACACACACACACACACACACACACACACACACACACACTTCTGCTCTCCTCATTAAACTTCTGACTTGTCTCACATAAACATTCCTTCCACAAGTTAAACATGGGCAAATAGAAATGGGAAGGGTAAAGTAGCACATGGAATCTCTACAAACTGCAAACAGCAGACACACGATATTCTACTTCCATTTGGATGAATAATACATAGGGATGTGCGAATCACCAAACCCAAGCTTGATGGGGTTCCCTGAATAACATCTTGAAGCTCATTCTGACTTGAGTCTGCATCAGATTGCAAACTTTATTCTTTTTCTTTTTGCCTGAAAATCTGTGTGTATTTTCCCTAAATGCATGCATCCTGAAATGTATGTATTATCCTCCCATTGATTAAAGTGTAATTGTGCCCATTTTTCAAAAGTACTCATTTTTCCATGTCCATTTTTCAAATGTATGCATGCTATCGAACACATTTTTGGGGGCCCCATGAGTTGTATTCCATGCTTGGAAATGTATGGACTGCAGATTGTGTCCGAGTCTGTGTTTAGTCTGGAATAAATAATAATAAATAAGAAGAAATTTATTTCTTACCCGCCTCTCCGTTTGGATCGAGGCAGGACACAACAATAAGTATAAAATACATAAAACTGAATAAAAAACATAGTATACATTATTAAAGCATCCTAAATGGTGTGAACTGGGTAGATCCTGAGCAAAAACGAACTGAAACAAATTTCTCATACATCGCTAATAATGCCTAAGAAAGGGGGAGAGGCTCTCTACTGCCTATAAGCAGCCTCTTATCCTGAGACTGCTCGATCTTCCCCTCAAGGGAACCTTCCTTCGGCTTGCCCCATCCCACCTCCTCGTACTCCTGCCTATTCTCTGGTTTCTCATCCACCTAGCTTTGCTGGCCATTCTGCTCTGGACGCTTCTGCGGGGCCTGGCCCACCATGCCGCCTCGCCTGGCTCATTGGCAAAGCTCAGAGTTGGATCTAATCTTGCACTGATTAAATGTCCCTCATTAACGAGTTTCTTTAATTAATGGAGTTTTTGGGCTTGCTTGGCTTGCTCTCTCCCTGCTGCTCTCTGCCGCCTCAGCACAAACACGGGGCCGTTCCCTTTCGAGTCATTCAGTGAGTGGGGCTGGTTCCTGCCGACAACGCACTTTGCTGATGGTGTCTGTCGCCTCACGCCTGATGACTCCATTTTTAACATTCTCCCCCGCACACACACACTTTTATTTTGGGGGGAAAGCGATGACCTTAAATCTCAGTGAAGTCAAACCTTCACCGCACAGATACCAAGGTACCATTTGGTTCTACTGGAATAATGGTATCCAGCCCAGGCTGTGGGTCCTGAGCCCTTTCCTGCTGAGATATCCATGGGCAAAGGAAAGTGTCCCCCCACCTTCTTGTCCTCCCCTACCGCATGAGGAAAACGTGACATCATTTCCTGTTTGGGAGACCCTACCTTGGCCTGCTTCAGCATGTGGGAAGTCAGAATCTGCACTAGTTCAGAGACAGCTGGTGTGAGGATTCAAATCCCCATTCTGTTTGGATCGCTTAGACAGTTGTGGGCAAATGTTTTGGCCTGAAAGCTACGTGTGGCATGGAAATTTACGGAGGGAGGGCTCAATCCCTGCAGTGCAAAGACACCACTTACCAGCTAGCTGTGGTTTCTTCAAACCTGGACCATGGCTCCAACATCAGCCTCCAAAGCAACCCAAGACACAAGCAGCTGGTCATGATCAAAACTGCAGCAGCTGAGATCATGAGCACCTACTGATATTAAGACTAGGGATATGTAACTGCATTCCTCTTCTTTCCCTGTTTACTTTTGCCTCCATCTTCCTCCTGTTCCTCTGTAGACTCTGCCTGTGTTGAATTTTAACCTGTAATCTCCTTGGGGCAGGAATCTGTCTTTTTTTTTTTACTCCTCTGTCCAGCTCCTTTTAAACTGGTCCTTCACCCACTATGTGCTTATCGTTAGCATCTGTCCGGGCTATGGATTCCTGGCATAATAAAAGGCAACGTGGCATAAATAAGGTGCTGGGGTCCATGCAGTGTTGCATAGGTAAGTTTTCCTTGCTCACGTGGCTTAAATCAGCCCCCCTTTCAATTAAGAAGGAGCAGCTGAATCAGGGGGATCAGGGGGCCCTCTTCACTTTCTGCAAATCCAAACAGTACATTGTTCTTCTGTCCGACTCTCTATGGATGTCACTACTACAAACAAATCCAGCTAATACTCTAGGAGCAACACAAGCCAGCACCACCAACTGCTTATTCAACAATAATGTACTGCATAGATGCCAATAATTAATGTATTGGCGCACATATGCAAAGAGCTAATAGTATACACACACACACACACACACACACACACATATTCTGGTATCTCTAACAGGATGGAGAAGGAGCAGGCACTGAAAATGAAGTTGCCCTGTGCATTACAGCACATTATGCTAGCCATAGGGGGCTGTGGGGGGTGGGTGGGTCCTGAAGCCTGGGTCTGTCTATACCACAGTGGTGTCAGGGGGTTCATGCACGCACTGTAGTCTCTGTCTGTGTTTTCTGGGTCTGTGCCAGAACAAAGCTGCCTGCCAGATGAAACTATGCTCAGAGTGTTATGTTCCCAGCACAAAAGCTATTAAGCAGCAGAGCTTGGTCCAAGAGGCTCATCCCCTTCCCCCAACTCAATCCCACACAGCCACCCCACTTGCGCTCATCTCAGCACATCATAAAGGCAGTGATAAAAGGCAACCCAATTTCCTACAGGCTTCTTCTGGGTGAAGGTTTTGACTAGAAATGCCCCCCCCCCGGGTACCAGAACCCTTGAAACTGCAGCCATTAATCTGCCCACACACATTTAAGCGTATTTGAGATGGCCTATCGTGGTGGCCCGTTTTTAAAATGCTAAAATTAATGCTTGTTAGGAGCATTACGACCTCTTTGAAGTGCCTCCTTCCCCGGCCCCAAACTAGCCGTTGTTCATTTGTAAATTAATTTGTTCACCCACTTTCTGCACTTGCCACTGGGGACTAGGTCACAATGCAAGTGGGGCTAGTCCCTGGGCGTCTTGCACGCTGCCTCCTCTCCAGTTTGGCCTCCTTTTCACACTAATGCCTGTCGCCAGGAAGATGAGGTCGCGCCAGGGAAGCAACTGCCTCCCTGAGAAGGAACTGACGGCTCCTGCCATCACTCAGCAAAGCACTGACCTGTGAATATTTCATTACCCTAAACACTGCACCATCCATACAAAGCAGGGAGCCCGGCCAGTGGGAACACGCACTAGTCACATTGACAGGGGAAGGGGGAATGGTTCCGATGGGGCTGAGGCTGGGGCTAGCTGGCTGCTAAAACGAGCTTCCTAGAAAGAGCCCAGGGAGACTGGTTGTCACATCCCTGGTGAGCGGGATGAAGACGACCGCGTTCTCTCTTAGGCTGTTCAGCTGGATACTCTTTTGCAGTGCCACAGGCAAAAGGCAAGGTGAGGTGGCAAAAGGCAACGGCAGCCTCATCGCCCGTGGTGAAACGGTGCTCAGTGTGGGCAGCCACAGTGGCTGTCACGCACGGCTGCCCCGGTCCCTGCTGCCCCACTCTCTGCCAACATCGCCCCTCTAGCAGAGTGTGGATTCTCATACTGAGATCCCGCAGGCTGGTACGGCTGTGGGACCAGGTAGGCAGAGCCAGGACTCTGTTATCTGTAGCAATAGGGAATAAACTCACAGCGGAGAATGAATATGCATTTCAGAATTTGATGTATTGGCAAGAGCAATTACACACATGTTGCCAATGCACACAGAGCCAGGTGCCAATGGTAGGATGGGTGCGCAAGAGTGTCAGGAAGGCCGTGCCTGCCTGGAACCCCCAGCTTGGGTTTGATCACCTACGTTGATTACCACAGCCGGCAGCAAAGTGCAACACAGCATGACAGAAGTGCATTCCACTCCTCCTCCTCCCCACATCCCCCCCTCAGTTTCTTTGGCAGAGTTTGAGTGCCCTGGTATCAGAGTGCGGATGCAGTTACAAGAAGGGGACAGATCCATATAGTAGCTAAAGCAAGGGCGACACACTGGCTATGATTAACGCGCCGCCCCCGCCCCCCACCCCCAGCTTGGACATGGATCCTGGAGCTGTAGTCCAGAAGGCACATCTGAGATAAGAATAACCCAACTGAGAACCCTACAATCCTTTGGGATTATAGTAAAGGGGGGGACCATAGCTCAGTGGGTAGAGCACATGTTTGCATGCAGAAAGTCCCAGGTTCAATCCCCGCCATTTCCTGGTAGGGAGAGGAAACAATCCTGCCTGAAACCCTGGAGAGCTTCTGCCAGTCAGTGTCGACAAGACTGGGCTAGATGGACTCATGGCCTGTCCTCAACACAAAGCAGCTTCCTATATTCCTATACCCACCACCTTACCCTCCCCGAAGCAGAACCCGCCTTCTCCCAGGCATTCCACCCGTCCTTTCATCACTCAAGCACATACGCTTCTGCCCAGCTATACATACTTCACAAAGCCAGCAAGCGCCCAGTTCTGTCTCCTTCTCATTTCCAAGTTAAATGATCCAAAGGCAAGTGTTAATTCTATTCCACTTTCTTCCTCCCCTCTGGAAATCTGGGTCTCAGTGAATTCTATGGCACTAAGAAGGCACCCTCAGTAATGCCAGGGACAAAAGTTAAACTCAGGCAGAACTCTGACTGTCAGGGTATTGGTGTCCAGAAGGCAAGGCCTAAGACACTCCATTGTCCAGCTGTGCTAACCTGTGCTTCGTACTGTGTGTGTGTGTGTGGGGGGAGGCCACTGCTAGCCAAAATGGCAGAAAGGAATATGGGTATGAATTTCCTCTTCATCCTACAGCAAAGGGCTTTCCATTCTGGGGCTTGTGCACATTCATTCTCTGTCGTTCTGTCACTCCATCTGGGCATCCACTCAGGTGTACACACACACAAACAACGGTACCACAGGGCCAGCAGCCACCAGGGAATTAGCCACTGAATGTGTGCGTGTGTACGTGGAGGGGTCTTGTTCTTGGCTTCCTTAGCCGGAAAGCAAGGAGCTGAGACAGCATGAAATATTAATGCTGTAAATGGTGCAATTTCATCTGCATTCAGCCAACTTCATGTATATTTCAGAGTGTGATGGGATGATAATGTTGTGTAACTGAGGCAAAATGGGGGGAGGGACTCACGCACCATGTGCTGGGGTAGGGGGGCACAGCGTGAGCCTCCTGCATTGGCACATGCAATAACCCTGCCAACCAGGGGCCTCAGGCTCACTGGAAGGAATATGTTCCTTTCTCAATGCCCACCATATATTTATTCATCAATTTTAGTTTTAAATAATTTAATTTTAAATAATTTTACAAGATAAAAGCCATACAAAACAGGCTACATATTCAGTAAAAGTTTAATAAAAACAAAAGTTACTGACCAAAACAACAACAATAAAATCAGAAGTTACCTGGAATTAGTAGCCCAAGTAATTACAGAAAGGCTACCAGAAATACAGAGGTCTTCAGAGCTTTCCTAATGACTTGGAAAGAAGGGGTCTGATGAACCCCCAATAGAAGCTGATTTGGAGCCTTCACTGAGAAGGCTCTCTCCCTCTACTCAACAACCTAACCAGCCCTGGTGGTGGGCAAGTGAGAAGAGACTTTCCAGTGTATATGGATTATTCACACCAGTGACCTCGGAAGGTGGGCAAGCTGGTATGGGAAAAGGTAGTTCTAAACTTAACTTGGACCCAAACTGTTTTGGGCTTTAAAGGATAAAACCAGTACTTTAAATTGGGCTTGGCAATGCATTGGGTGTGATGTGACCTGACCACCCAGACCCCAACATATTGGGTGGCTGTATTCTGTAGTAGGTGAAGTTTCCAAACCATCTTTAGAGGCAGCCCCACATACAGTGCATTACAGTAGTCCAGCCTGGTTGTCACCAGAGCATGAATAACTGAAGCAACATTTTCCCACTCAACATAAGGTTGCAAAAAAAAACCTAAGCTGGAAAAAAGCACTCCTGGGCACTGTTGCCATCTGAGCCTCCCCAGTTAGCACTGAGGAGCATTCTCAAACTGTGCACATGGTCCTTCAGGGGGAGTGCGACCCAACCTAAGACCAGATGTAATCATATATCCAAATTAGTTGGTTTCTTGACTCTATCTTGTCAGGATTAAATCTCAGCTTGTTTGCTCTCATATGTCCTAAAACCACCTCAAGACACCAGTTCTGGCTTTCAACAGCCTCTCTAGGATCAATAGATGGAAACAAGAGGTAAAGCTGAGTGCTATCTGCATATTGATGGCACTTCAGCCCAAACCTCTGAATAACTTTCCCCAGTGATTTCATATAGATATTGGGAAAAAAAAATAGGGGACAAGATGGGAACTTACGACAATGCATGGACCAAAAGCCAAGCATGGAGCAGAAGTCCCCAAGCACCACCTTCTGGGACTGTTCATCCAGGAAGGACCAGAACCACTGTGTTTCCTGTGCTCAACCCAAACAAATAATCCAGAAGGATACCATGATCAATGGTACTGAAAGCGCAGAGAGGTCCTGGAGAACCAACACTCCCCCAAACCATTCCCTGGCATTCCAATCCATCCAAAAACTAAGCCTGAGCAAGATCAGAACAAATCCAAATAGTCAACATCATCCAATAATTCTTGGAGTTGAGGAGCCACTCATGCTCCAACACCTTGCCCAAGAATGGCAAATCTGACAGTGGCTAGACATGATCAGAAATCAATAGATTTAACTAGGTTTCTTCAATAGTGGTCTCACCACTGCTTCCTTTAAGCTAGCAGAGACCACCCCTTCCCTTAAGGAGGCATTAATCACTTCTGAGGTCCAATTACCCTGCCCAGCCCTGGCCAAATTCACAAGCCAGAATGGTAAGGGTCCAGACTAAGTGGTGAGCTTCAATCTCCCAAGCAGTTTGTCCACAACCTTAGACTGGTCAAGCTGAAAGGGATCCATGACAATATGGCTAGATGGTCGCATCCAGTTCTGACTCTGTTAAAACAAGGACATCTAAATTGGCACACAATGGCAGCATGTAGATGTGTGCGTATTCTAAACTGGGAAGGCATGGGGTGAGCTCCATATATGTAAGTGTATCATGTGTATCATCTCAGTTTCACTGAGCACAGCATCCAAAAACCTCAGGACGCAACAGTCCTAGGTAATACCAGGCACATCTCTAATGCACAAAGGCATGATGGTTTTGGGTCCCTAGCTAATCCCAAAATGCAGAATTCTCCCTGCCTTTTTGCTCTGATAATCTGCCCAAGAGACTACAGGTGAGGACATTCTCTGCTAAGGTATCTTTTTCTTCCCTGCTAGGATTAAGATGATGATCACACTTTATTTTTTTTTTTTTTAAAAAAAACATTTATAAGCCTCTTTTCTTTTAGATTTCAGGGCCTAAATCATGGAGCCAGGATGGGTTTCATGTACTCAACTGCAACCTCTGCTGCCTTGCTGAAGCAAACAAAGGGTTTAAAAAGGCCTGTTGGGGCAAGTGGGCCTTTCAAACTACACTGTAAAAGGTGAGTAATATGACAGCCATTTCTATGCTTCCATATTTTCCCCTCCTAGCTTATTAGGAGCATCACACAAATCTCCAGATAATCTGTGTAGCATTCCATGTTATAAACACACACACCAAGGCTTCTGCCCAAAGTGGCAGTCCCACATCATGTTCTTTCCATCTCCCTAATATGTAGTGCATAGGAACATAGGAAATTGCCTTACACTGAGTCAAACCATTGGTCCATCTTGCCCAGTGCTGTTGATACTGACTTGCAGTGAGTGTCCAGGATTTCAGGCAGGGTTTCAGGCAACAGCCCTTACCTGAAGATGGCAGGGATTGAACCTAGGACCGTTTGCATGCAAAGCAGGTGCTTTTCCACTGAGCTATGGCCTTTCCCTAAAGCACTTCTAACTTACCCTGTGTTCCAACATTATCACGTAGTACATTTCCTTGCCACACTCCACTTCATTGGCAATTGGCTGCTAGTGGAGGATGGGGGAAATGACAGCATCAGGACCCATGACTAAATTTTAATAATATTATGGGAGAATTTGACACAAGACTGTCATTTTGGTGGCAGCCCCAAGCTTCTTGCAACATATACTCCTCCTTCACTCCCAACAAAATTAAATGTTTTTTACTGTATCGGCACAAACCCCCCTCTGCCTATTAGCAAAGAATTATATGACTAGCACAGAATGGTTGCAACCCTGAATTGAAGCTATAACATCAGAGATAGTTTAGCGTGAATGCAGCCAATGTTTTTGTTCACTCTTGATTACCCAAAGGATTCATTGATACACCCCCAGTTGCAATTTACAATCCCTCCATTTTCCAAGGTGGAGAATTCCTGAGCAGCCCCACATTAAGAAATCCATAATCCACAGTTGAACATCTACTTTAAAAACGGAGAACAGCAACAGATCTTTTTTCTGGAATTTCCTCTAATGTTGGTTATGCTTAGCTCCAGAGTTTAATATATTCTTTCACCACAATCTGACCCTGAGAGGGAATTGGTCATACCCTCAACAACTCACTGTGAAAAATTTGCAAGACACTTTGAAAATAAAGTTGCTTGTATCTGGCATAACCTCTATTAGTGTGGTTCCATTAATGGAGGTATCCAGAGAACCGTCTGGTCCAGCTGTATTGGATGAGTTTCAGTTATGGAGACACAAGGATGCAGACAAGAAGCTAGGCAGGTGAATACAAGAGAGGGGGCCTTCTCAGTTGTGACACCCCACTAATGGAATACCCTCCCTAAAGAGGTTTGCTTCATGTCTACATTGTTATATTTTCGGCCCTTCTTCTCTTCCAGGCATTTTCGAGACGTAGTTCTTGGGTTTTATGGCTGTTCTATCTATTCCTGTGCTATTTGTGTTGTGTTGTATTTTATTCTTTTAAGTATTTGTATTGTATTTTACATTTTGTTTGTAATCTGCCCAGAGAACGTTGTTTATTGGGAAGGTTTAAAATATAATAAATAAAATGTATAATGAAATGTAAAAATATAATAAATAAAATGCCACAGTGGTGTGACACCAGCAAGCAGAATTGCATTGTGTGAATCTGTCTTGGGCACAGAGATGCAGTGATGAGAAAGGCTCACACTGCTCCATACCTGCTTGTGCGGTTTTGAAAGGCCGGCCAACCACATGTGCACTGACATGTGCTAACATGCTATCATGTATGCAAGATCATTACTTAGACAGAGCAGGGGGGTGGGGAGAGTCCTCCATACGAGTCTCTCTTCCTCTGGAAATTTGTCAGCATTTATCTGGAAGCGCTAAAAGGCTTTCTCTGTTTGGGTTGGGATTCAGTTATTAGATGTTTAGTCTGACGAATCTTGGAGGTTTTTTGAACAGATTCTAATAAATTTTAATACACCCAGTAGATACAAAACTTAAACTTTAGACAGATCATTTATTAAAAACACCCCCTTTGCCACTTTTTTTAATCCATTCCCACCATACCTGCTCCCACGCCTCTTCCTTACCAACATTTTCTCACAGTTCTTAAGATGAGACGAGAACAGCAGATACCCACTCCAAAATATTTCAGCTCCACCAGCACACTGGAACAAAATAAATGCCCCCCCTTTCATCTTAGCGTTTACTCTCTCCCCCCTCACTCCTGCTGCCCCATGTGCATTGGGGGCCTATAGCAAACCCCTGCTCCAGTACCTAACACTCCGATTTAAGAGCTGGGATGAGAAAGCATCACATATTTTTCCCTATCACCATCTGCCCTGTGGGAAGTATCCGAGAAGAGAGAGGCAGGCAGGCAAAGATCACCTCAGAGTCTGCTTCAGCAGGACTATACCATCTACCACTAGCTGTCCTCTTGGAAGGATCCTGATCACTTAAGATAGAGAGATAGAGAGAGAGAGAAAGAGAGAGAGAGAGAGATACGCATGCATGCACACACACCATTGTTGTTATTTTAAGTTGCCTTGGAAGGATTTGTATCCTGAAAGACAAGATATAAATTGTAATAAATAAATAAACACATTTATATAGTATTCTATATTTCTGGGTATTTTATCTTGGATATTATTGGATAAGGTTTTTTTTTTTTGGTTTTAACATGTCCTAATCTCTTGGGATGAAGCGAGTGTCAGATCTAGATAAACACATTTATATATCTGGTGGGATCATTCCTCATATTGTGGCTTCTGCTTCCTGCATGGTATTTTGGCCTGGTTCAGGACAGATTTTGTTTCTTCTGTGACAGATAACCCACAAATGCCTGTTAGTGTTTCTGAACAAATGGTCAATCATCAAGGAGACAAGCAAACTCTTTCCTTTTGCCATTTTCATGGACTGGAATGGAAAAAGAACAATATAGCTACATGGGACTTCACAAGAATGGACTTATCAGGAAAGGAACCTGTGGAGGAATCTAGCTGAGCGACTATATAAAATTACAGGTTTGTTGTGATTGTCTGCTATGCTCCTAAGAACAAGATGACAACAGTGCTCTGATCTGTCCAGATCAGAAAATGTGACATGGAAAACCTGTTCGGTGTAGTTCAATCAATTCCTTTGCCCACCTCAATGACCCATCAAATTGAAATTCAGAGCCTAGTTTTGACTTTTTAAGTGCTCTTAGCTCAGCCACTTTTCAGCAAGACCTGCCACCCAGAGTTTCCTGTTTGTCTCTTTGTTAGATATGTAACTCTATCACCTATTGGTAAGTTCCAGGAGGAAATTAGGTTAGACCTTATGACTTCGAAAATATGAATATTTAACTTACACTGAAAGTCTGAGTCTAAGAGGGTTTGAAAAGGGTTAGAAATTATGCCACCAATTCTTCTCACAGGGGAGTCTGTTGTCTTTAAAACAGATGGTTTTGAACCCTCTATGGCCTTAGTCAGCAACTAATTTAAGGAGTAGTCTGAGGAGATGGATGGTCTAAGTGTCCCAAGGGGGGAAAGAGAGAGAGAGAGAGAGAGAGAGAGAGAGAGAGAGAGAGATGTGGGCCTATCAATCCAGAGAAATTACCCCTTTACATTAGGCTTTCCTGGCTTTGAAAGTGTGGCTTGTGACAGTAAAATACTCAGGAGTGGGGACAGATTTTTACCGTTGTTCTATTATTGTCCATTTACAGTTGACCTATTATAAGCAACCCAAGATCCCAGAATCTATGAAAGAAGATGAGAGAGAACCCCACAAAAATCCATGGCTGGTTTCATCACAGATCCCATAAAAATACAGTTATAAATCCAGATCCTTCATAAGTAGTTGAAGTTTGTGGCAATGTTATGGTCCATTGATACATGGACCTCCAAAACTTCTTATGCTGTGGTCATGGTTTAAGAATCAGTGTGGTTCAGTAGCTAGTAAAGTGTTGGACTAGGTTTGGAGGATCTATGTTCAAATTTCTCCTAGACATAAAGTTCACTGGGCAATCCAGTCCCTCTCAGTCCATCATACCTCACAGGGCTATTTCAAGGATGAAAGGGGTGCGGGGGAACCTCTGAGGAACACTGGGTAGCATACATGGAAGGATGGGATAAAAATATAGTACAGAAAATAAATCTACCACAGAATCAAGATTTTCAGAGAGGACCATAACTCAGGTGTAGAGCATGTGCTTTCTACCTAGACGGTCCCAGGTTTAATCCCAGGCACCTCCAGTTTGAAAAGGGTCAGGTTGCAGAGAATAAGAATAAGGGCTCTGTGAGAGATCCTGGAGGGTTGCTGCCAATCAGAGAAGCCAGTACTTGGCTAGATGGACAAACAGACCTGGTATGCAGAAGCTTTCTATGATCCTAACATTTAGTAAACATTAACTCTACTGGATGGGAAATGCTGGGAGTTATAGGACTTCCTTCTCTGAACAAGTGTAGGATTGTATCCTACAGGAAACAGCAGACCATCAGCTTAGTAACTGTCTTTTATCATGTTTACTTAGGTCCAATTCTATCTTGCACCTCTTTCTCCATCTTCTCTCTTGTTTTACTGGCAAGTGCTATCTGGCATAACAGGCTCTGAACAGAGGAGAACAAGTTACTCTGAGTTTCCTTTCCCACAAACTCAACTAATCCCAACTATTCCCATGAAAACCAAAGGGCTGGGTGTGGGTGGGAAAGCTTGTGGTTTGGCTTAGGGAAACTGAGTCAAGGCTGAGGATAAGCCAGATGCAATTTGCTAGAGAGTCTGGGGTCAACATGTTCAAACAAGAGGAATGCACTTGCATCAGTTTTGGGGAACAGATTGGTATGCATAGTCCTCTCTCACCCCTGCCCTCCACCCTCCATGAACTGGGCAGATGCTTGCCCTACAGAATTTATGTTTGTCATGGGGTGGTGGTGGAATAGCCCATAAAACAAGATTTGCACTAAAACCATGCACTCTCACACAAAACCATGTACATGTAGACTCTTTGGCACACAGCATCTGTGATTCTAGACAAAATGGTGAACACACACACACACACACACAGGCCTGTGTCTGTTCTGGAACGTGGAGTGGCCCACCCCCAAGCGGACACGCTCTCTCACACACACATGCGCCACACTAAGAGGAATCAGGAGCATAATTTTTCGTCTAATTACATATTCAGCACTTCTGAGAAAATGAGATTTGGGTAATTCAATTGGACTGAGAAACAAGGCTCTAATAAAATGGAATTTGTAACAATTCTACAGTTAAATTAGTTAAATGGAGAGGAAGGAGCTCTGGCAAATTGACCCTTTGCTCTCCTAACGACTAATCAGACATTTGAACCACATTGTGCTAACAAAGCCTGTGGGCTGCTGCAGAAATGGTGGGGAAGGAATAACTACAGGGCTGGGAAAGGAACACAACTGAATAGGGTGTGTTGCTGTTGCAGGGCTGAAAGATATTGGTGGTGGCAATTTAAACACAAAGATGGGCTGTGCTGTACCTACGTATAGATCTACCTGTTTGACACCAGAGGAGCTGCTGCTTTCACAGAAGAAAAAGCCCAGCCCATTCCTATTCTTCTCAATCATGGTAGAACTATGAACTTTGGGAGGAGGCACCTGGGGATTTGAAACAAGGAAAAGGCCAACTCAGATGGATCCTATTAGCATTTCCCCATTTCATATGTCAGCATCAACTCAGGAATTTAAAACTTTTAAAACTGGTCATTGTACAGGGAGATCTGGGGCAGCTGATGAAGAAGGGCAGTACTTCATTACAGGCCATGTCTTTACGAAGGGGTTCCCACAAGTTGGTTCCATTTGGGATGCATTCTGACATGCACCTGGTGTGGAGCATCTGCACAATACCCCAAACCTGCCAGCCTTTCACAGAATCATAAATAGTAGAGTTGGAAGGGGCCTACAAGGCTATTGAGTCCAAACCCCTGCCTATTGCAGGAAACTACCTTAAAGCACACCAGATGGCTGACCAGCTGCCTCTTGAATACCTCTAGTGTGAGAGAGCCCACAACCTCCCTAGGTAATTGGTTCCATTATCGTACTGCTCTAACAGTCAGGAAGTTTTTCCTGATGTGCAACTGGAATCTGGCTTCCTTTAACTTGAGCCCGTTATTCCGTGTCCTGCACTCTGGGAGGATCGAGAAGAGATCCTGGCCCTCCTCTGTGTGACAACCTTTTAAGTATTTGAAGAGTGCTAGCATGTCTCCCCTCCATCTTCTCTTCTCCAGGCTAAATATGCCCAGTTCTTTCAGTCTCTCCTCATAGGGCTTTGTTTTCAGACCCCTGATCATCCTCGTTGCCCTCCTCTGAATTCCCTCCAGCTTGCCTGTGTCCTTCTTGAAGTTATTCCCCAGCATCCCGCTAAAAGAGTTTCGCTGCACTGTCAGGGCAGGACAATGGTGTGTTGCATAGTTCTTGCTTAAAGAGGAATCTTTCAGTCAGCTGACATTCCTCCCAGCTGAGATGAAGCAGGAGATTTCAGATTACTCATCCCAGATTCTACAACGGGCGAACAGCACCTAGAAGCACTTGCTGCAGGCAGCTCACTTTTACTTCCTTGCAGCTGCATTTCAGTGACTTTGGCTGTTTTTCCATAGCAAGTTGCCACCCTCCTTTTCCTGCGTTCCTTTCTAAAAATGTGCGGTGGGGTGGGGAGATAATCATGGGGAGAGAAAAAGGTAGTAACGAACGTGCAAAGTAGGACACGTCAAAAAGAAAAGGTGTTGGACCAAAGGAAAGCTACAAAATCCACATTAGGGTAATACCTATTCTTAGGCCAACTAAAGGTCCCCAAATATTGTGCAACTGTTCGAGTTCACTAAGGCTCTTCATCATGCAAGATGTTCAACCTGGGTGCAGAACCTCTTTCAGCTCAAGGACCAAATTCCAATCCAGTGGCAGCTGGTGCGGATGGCTCAACTGATAGGGGTCAAAGGCAAAATGGGCAGGGTCTACTAGCAAAAAATGCCAGCCTACTTTAGCTTAGAGCTCTTACTGCTGGTACCTAAGCTTTAGGAGAGGCATTTCAATCTTTTAGACTGGAGGGGAAAACCACCCCCAAAGCTGGGAAATCACTAAATGATCCGTGGTTGGGGGGAAGGGTGTGTGGCCATCGGGGGAACCCCAGAGGGTTGGGCTGGGATGCCTGGAGGACAGGATTTGTCCCTCAGGCCTGAGGGTCAGCACCTTTGTGGTAAACAAAGCAACAAAATATACAAATAAATGGTCAAGCCGTGGAGCCTGCATCTGGTTGCAGCCTTAAGGTGTCCTTTTTTTGCACATGAATCCTTTTTCTTCATTCCCACCTCCAAGCCATTTCAGATAGTATGGGGAAACCCTTTCCCTACTGCTCAAAGTGTATGTATGGAGCTCCTTTATCTTAAGCTGCACCATTGGTCCAGCACTGTTGACTCTGCCTTGCAGCAGCTCTCCAAGGCCTCAGGGCAAGGTGCGTTTTTCAGCTTCTGCTACTTGAAATTCTTTAATTGGAGATGGCAGAATACCTTCTGTACACAAGCCATGTGCTGCAATACAGAGGCTATGGCCCCTGCATAGAAAGATTTGGTCTCACTATCTCAGGGCTGGCCCTACCATTAGGCAGTGTCGGGCAGCCACCTCAGGCAGCTTATTTTGTGTGTCACAAAAGGGCAGCAAATTACAGGTTATTTAATTTATCATTACAGTACTTTTACTGCCAGGGACGGGGAGAGGCATTGTGGGATTATTATATTTGTGCTTAGCCCTGGGTATTATGTACGTTGAAGTGCAATGGGATGCCCCGTTTGCAGTTCAGCCTCAGGCAGCAAAATGTCCTGGGATGTTCTATCCATCCATCCATCCATCCATCCATCCATCCCTTGATCCGTTATGGCCTGTCACAAAGTGAGTTGACAACTAGGATTCTATAAAAAGCTATATAAATACCCCGTTAGATACAAGCTCCACTACTGAGAAGCCAGAGCCAGCATTTGTAATCCAAAACACCTTGGCCCACAGTCATGACAACTGCTCTTCGGAGAAGAATGAATATGAGTTAAATCCAATGTCACATTAGCTGAAATCCACTAGCATGATGGGACATTCTCTCCTTCTCCTCCCTCCTGCAATCCTCTGAGCTGTTCTGGAGGGTTTCTCCACGCACCCAGGTTTTGAGGGTGTATGGGGTGGATCCAACAGTATGGACACACACAGCTCAAGACAGATTTAACTTTTTAAATAACAGTGGGGCTGCTCTGGAAGTGTCCTCACTATAATCAGTCCAAATACACCTCTCTCTCCAGGATCTAGGTGTTTTCTTTGGTGGGGTGTTTTCTTTCAAGATTGAAGCAGAAGCCTGCTGTGCATGGTATGGGTTTGCTGCCCCCACCCCAAAGTCACCAAGAACCCTCCCCCAATCCTTAAAGCAGTTCTGCTCTTTTTAAAAGACGTTTCCTTTATTCAATAAATAAAGGAACAAATAAACAGACCTGCACCACTTAAAAATATATATAATTTAGAAAGCGGACAGCCCACTCAAAGCATGGAGAAGGCGTGAGACTGATAAATGAGCCAGTGTTTGATTCACTGTAATGACAAATCTACGTCATCTTAATCAAGAGACAGACGAGCTCTCCTCTTACATTACATCCAGAAAACTCTGCACAGTTTGTCCATTACATGGGTTATATGGATATCATCCGTTCTCCAAAAAAATAACCAAACAATAACGACAACAAAACATTGAGCACTCCAGCCCACGTCAGATCAATACTCCTTAGAAACAGAAGAGTGAACAGCAGTTCAAGTGCGGTAAAAGTTGGTTAAAAAAAAGTTCATTAAAGGAAGAGTTGGAGATTCAAGGCTGAAGTGAACTGGAAGAGAGCAAATATATACATATCAGGCTTTGCTTATACGTAATGTTCTTTCCCCAAGGAGATTAAACTTTTATTCTGCAGCCACCCTGCCTCATTTGTGGAGTTTTTACAGGGTGTCTAGACATTGTCATCTTCCATTTGTAACCCCCCCTGCATTTTCCTACCACTTCTGACTTTTCTCTTTCCACGACAAATCCCTTAAGGAGGAAGAGACACTGCACAATGTCTTTTGACTGGTTGCGCTACAAAACGTTTTGCCACACACCATGGTACCACCTTGATACTTAAACCAAAATTTTTATATTGCAGTTTCTTTTACAAATTATGAGCAAATAAATTCCCAATATCCTAGGGTGACCATATGAAAAGGAGAACAGGGCTCCTGTATCTTTAACAGTAGCATAGAAAAGGAAATTTCAGCAGGTGTCATTTGTATATATGGAGTACCTGGTGAAATTTCCTCTTCATCACAACAGTTAAAGCTGCAGGTGCCCTGCCCTCTTTTAAATCTGGTCACTCTAGTATATCTCCTGCACTTTAACTGTTGTGATGAAGAGGGGATTTCACAAGGTTCTCCATATATACAAATGACACCTGCTGAAATTCCCTTTTCTATGCAACTGTTAAATATACAGGAGCCCTATCCTCCTTTTCATATGGTCACCCTACCATATCCACCCACCCACGCCTCAGGCACTGACCCATACCCCCCATCATCACATGTTTCCTAGTAACAAAATTGAAAAGAAGAAACACAGTTTGTGGTGAAGTGAGCACAGGCAACTCAGGAAATCCTGGGCTCTGTTGTCCTCACCCGGGAACAAATCCAGAGAAGCTCACTGAGTGAGGCAGACTCGGGGTTTGGGTCAGGAGCACTAGAAATCTCCAAAAGGTGGAGGTGGGCAGGAGAGGGGTCCTTCAGAAGTCAGTTTTAGAGAATTCTGCAGTCACAGAAGGAGCACAGCTACTGGGGGCTCATGGAGTAGGGCTGGAATTATTGAGGAGTGTGCAGGCCCTGCTCAAGATTGACTTGAGCCTCCACTGGAGAAGGAGGGACTTAGTCTGTCCCTCCAAGTCCCCACACTTTGTGGTGCATCAGCAGTGAGAGGAGGGAGGGAAGGAGGGTGCACAAGGCCACAGCATCTCTGATCCATCACCCTGGCAGTGCTGATTGGAAAGGAGAGGGGATCGATACGGAGCGAGAAGGTGTCGGCGTCAGGGATTCGTGGCTGTCAGGGGCTCTGAATGGGCCGGTGAGGACCGGGCAAAGCACTCTGGCTCTGCTAGGTGGGAAAGTGCTGAAGTGGCCACTTGCAAGGGGTGGGCGATTAATAGAATCAGGTTATAGCAATAGTGCAGTGTGTGTGTGTGTGTGCTGGACATGGGGGGAAACAAGCTCTGTCGGCATTTGCAGCTGAAGGCTGGCTGCAGAAGGGCTCATGGTCTGTAAAAGCAGGAGCTCCAAAGCACCTAGAGGCTGGAGATGGTCCAAGGCCAGGGAGGGGCCATGGCTCAGGAGCAGAGCCCCTGCTTTGCAAGCAGAAGGTTGCAGGTTCAATCCCCAGCATCTCAAGGTAGGGCAGGAAATATTCCTGCCTGAAACCCTGGAGAGCCTTTGTTGCCAGTCACTGGTGACAATACTGGGCTAGATGGACCAAGGGACTGACTTGGTATTTAGCAATCATTTTTGTCCCCAAGTTCCTCGTTGCACATTGTTCTGCTGTGTAGCTGCCCAATGAGGAGGCAGGCAAAGCTACCCAGCAGAAATATCTGGGCACAGATAAATGGCCAAGATTTCCTTCTGATAGTCAAAGCCACGGTAGCAACAAACATGCTCACAACCTCTTGCACACCAAACAACAACTCACAGTTACCCTAAAAAGTCTCATAGCTGTCCCACCCACTCACAACAACTACACATACATTATAAACAACAGTCCCATGCCTGCTCCCAGGCACAGACCTATCCCCCGCCCCCTTCCGCCAAATACTGATCAAACCACATTGCTTGATCTGTATTGTACACCAGAGACGAACACATTCCTTGGGAGTTGCAACCACTGCAAGAAACACTTGCAGCTGACATTACAGATGAAGACAGATATAATATAAAATAAAGCTCACAGTACATCTGGCTTTATGATTGTTATGCATATCTGCAAATCGAATGCTTGCTCAGTCCCTGAAGCTTTAGGTGGGCTGCCTGCCTGCCATATGAGAATGTGTATGCACTTATCTCTTCATATTTTTTCTTGCTAACTAAAATCCAAAGAGGACACTTTTTAAAAAGGCAACAAAACAAAACACAACACTGCTCTGGTAATGGGGGAAGGAGATTTTTTGGGTGACATCATGAAGAGAAAGCCAAGCAACACAGAGAGCGCAATGCCGGAGAAGAGCAAGTATGCCTGGACTGACTGCAGTCTGAGTGCTTCCAGACTACCTCCAGTGCTCTCAAAATATATTCCATGCAACTTCACCCTACATTTCCCTATTTATGTTTTATGAATATGTGTAGAGAAGAAGCCAGAGAATGTGGGACTTGGTAATGTTGGAAAGGCTCAGAAAAAGCATGCATAGATTCTAGAGAAGCTTGTAGCCCAGGAGGCTTTGTGAGATGTTGGACTCAGGAGAGTGGGGGTGTTTCTCCAAGTACTAACAATCAGAAGGGCATCATGTGGAAATTCCAGCTCTTTCTCCTTAATGGATTTTCTGCAGTATGAAAAAGGATGGAAGAAACGGTGGAAAAACGCAGGAAGGTTACAAGGGGAAGGCAGCATCGGGAACTCGTAACACTCCACAAATGAGGCCAGTAAATTGCACAATAAAAGCCTCATCTGGAAGCACCCACCCTTTAAACGTCCATATCACATGATCTCACACCATGCTGAATATGGGTTTGCTGCTCTGATGCGATATGAAAGAGTGGCTGTCGAAACAACCACAAGTTAGTTTAAATCACAATTTGACACAATCTTCTCAAACAAGTGTTATTAGGTCCCAGTGGCTGATGTGGGACTGGGTAGGTTGGAGTGTGTGTGTGTGTGTGTGTGTGTGTGTGTGTGTGTGTGTGGTGAAGGAAACCTATGGAAATTCTCACACCAATGAAAAGGAGCAGCAATTGTTGACAAGGGCACTAGGAAGGAAGCCCCCACCTCAGTGAGATGTGGCCACTGCCTCTGCTCCTAGATCCAGGTAAACCATATTGCAATATGTCACTGGTTAGGATTTCATAAAGAGAGAGAGAGAGAGAGAGAGAGAGAGAGAGAGAGAGAGAGAGAGAGAGAGAGAGAGAGAGAGAGAGAGAATAAATGCTAGGAAATGCTGAGTTTCATTTGCAAGCTAATTAGTCTAATTAACTCTAATTAACTCCCCACAACATGCAGCTCCCAAACCAATATGCTGGCTTATTCTATTTTTTTCTTTCCCTTATTACTACCAGAATGGTTCCTAAACTTGTGGGGTGGAGTGGGGGGCTGACTCTGGGCTAACTACCTAGCCACCCTGAGAGTCAGCAAGCCTGTGATGCTTCTATTTCAACTAATCTATTGGTTCTAGAGTGCATGATGCAGACAGTTGCCAGGGGAGACCTTTCCCAACCCTTCTCCCAGTGAGTAATGGTTTAGCCTTCAGTTTTAGCCTATCCCCTTCCAATCAATCAATGGGGAAAATCCTCTGTTTTTCCACCAGCTTCTTATTCCGGCCTCCTGGCTCCCATGTCCCAAAGGTTCTGCCTCCTGGCAATCTTACTGCCAGGTTCTACTGGTTCTACTTCAACCCTTTTCTTTTGTATTAAGGACAAGGCACAATACACAACCATTAACAGCCCACCATACATCTGTCTAAGATTGCTGTACCTTTGTGTTATAGCTGATAGTGTAATGAGGGAGACATGAATTCATTTGTGATGTAGATAAAAAGACAAGTCCCCCATGAACCTTCCCTTGAGTGGAAGACAAGCAGGATAAAAATATGATAAATACACACGTGTATAGGTTCATTTTGAGATGATGATGATAATGATGATTAATTAAATTTATATACCACCCCATAGCCGAAGCTCTCTGGGTGGTTTAAAAAAGTTAAAAACAGTGAACATTAAAAACAAATATACAAAATTCAAAACCATAAAAAGTATACAATACAAACAAACACAGACAATATCTGCCTAAACTATACTTACTAGTTTGTGGCATTTTAGTTGACCCTAATATGCCCTTACCTTGGCTTTTGTTCATTTGAAGAACAGTCATTTTGTACTTGAACTTAAAGTGCAGTTTCAAGTGCAAAAGGAGTCAGAATGCTGCAACCTTTCCCTGCCAATATCTAGGGTTGAATCCAGCACCGTAGTTTTCTGTATCCTCTCCTCCCGCCTGCGGTCACTTGCAGCCCCTCCAAATCTGCTCCAGAGGGTTGGTAGCCCACTGGAGGAGATTCGGAAAGCGCATGGGAGTTGGGGAGGAGAGGACGCAGAAGTCCCATTCTGCCAGCAGTATCCTTCTGCTGCTGAACCATGATGCTAGATCCAAGTTCTCCTAGAGTGATTAGAGTTGACTTGTGTCACACTTCCTAAAAGGTTTATTCACAACTGGCTTAATTAGCAGATCCATCAATTAAAGCTTTAGTTGTTTAATCTGTAAGGACAAATTTTAATGAGCCGGGTAGTATGTTAAGGGCATGTATTTTTAAAAGGCTATTTTGGATCTGGTGAAAATTTTCAGGGTTGGGCCCTCCCATTGGGCAGAGTGAGGTGGCTGCTTCAGGCTGGTCATTTTGGGTGCCATGAAAGGGGAGCAAATTGTCCGCTATTTAATTCACTACTGTTGCATTTTTACTGCCTGGAAGGTGCAGGGAGAGAGACTTGGAAGACTTTCTGCCTCACATGCCCAAACAATATGACTGGCCTTAGCTACTGTGTACCTTGACTCGGGGGTGGTAGTGGGTGGACAGGGCTGTCCGTTGCTTTTCTGTCTCAGGCAACAAAATGTCCTGGGCTGGCCCTACATGTCGGATACAGGGGATGAAAAAGAAAACATTAAAGATGGCCTCTCCTCCTGATAATGAATGGCAGCTTTTCTTTGTTAAACTGTAAGCTATCACAGCCTTCAGTTTCTGAATCAAGCAGCAATACTGATGTTCTGGAAATGCATAATTAAAAAAAAGTTTAATTGGTTAGTCAGTTAAAGGGGAGATGATTAATCAACTAAAGTGATTTAGGACAGCCCGAGAAATAATAATGTACCCAACATCCATGACATGGCAGCAAAAAAGCGCTTCTGCACTAAGAAGCAGTGCTATATAAATGCTTAACTATTTTATCCTTTACTGCTGCGATGGGGCAGGGGAGGCATCCGATGCTGGAGGCTGCCCAACCAGGGCCTGATGCTTTGGAGTCCCTGTGGCTCAGTTGGAGAATGTGTTCAGCCCCTTTGGCCATTGCTTGCTTGAAAGCTGTGAAGAACCCCTACAGCAGACTTCCCCAACCTGGTGCCCTTCAGGGGTTTTGGACTTCAACTCCTATTAGCTCCAGCCACCATGGCCACTACCCAGGAATGCTGGGAGTTGTAGTCCAAAACAACTGGAGGGGCACCAGGTTGGGGGAAGGCTGCCCTGCAGGCAAAGGATGACACAAGGGCTTTCATCTCTGCTGGCAGGACCAAAGCTAGACGAGGGCAGTGGGAGCATCCTGCAAGCTACAGAGGTGAATGGAGAGGAAGCAGTGCTGGGAATGGAAATTGAGGGAAGGCCTGGTTCCTGGGGCCCTGGGAAGTTTTAGCGGTGCCAAATCCCAGAGCAAGGATTTGGGCTGTAAGATCATTCTGTTTCTCCGCATCTTCTGCCCTAGCCTGGTCTACATTATAGATTGCTTCAATCTTTCTCCTCTGGTCCTTGTCGGAACTGAGCATATGTATTTCCCAAATAATATCATATCTCGGTCTCTGCCTGGTGTTTACATCAGCCCCACCACTGAGGTTGCTCCTCCTCAGACTTGCTCTTCAGACTGGCTTCTCTGCCAGAGATTGCCTCATTCCTTGTAGAAGGTGCCCAATGCCAGGGATTACATTCTTGCAGGATCTTATCCAAGCTCATCCAAAAGCTTGGATTGGATCCCTGCTGATTCAGTGCAAACCCCATCAGTAATGGATGTGCATCTCAGCTACAGCAAGAAGGTTGCTCAGAGCTGGCGGAAGCTCTCCAAAGACGGTGTAGCTGAGAGCCAGCTGGACCTCTCTGGATTCCGTGAGAGACCTGGCAGGGAGAAACCCAGGCTAGGACATAGTAGGAGGGGGCTTTAAAATGGGCTGGGACATTCCTCTGAACTGCGACTCCATTGATTTCCTAATGCATGGCACTAGATGCCCAACTGCCTGAATTTGCCATCACCACCTCCTTTCGAGAATTCTTACAAAGGCAAGGCAAATAGAAAACAAATCAAAACATGCAGCATCTGCAACTCCAGATACTCTTCCAGAATGGCCAACAAGCAAGTACTACTGAGGAGGGAGGGGTCTAGGAATTTGCACGGACTAACATTGTGCCACTGGGCATAGAATTCACAGAATCTAAGTATCTTGCACAGACTACGAACTGTGGATTTGTTCAGAGCAAGTTGCTGGCATTCATGCCTATGGAGAAAAACTTAAACCATGCAGGCAGTTTCTACAAGCTCACAAAAGTAAGCGTGAGTTTCCCAGGGAGAAGGGGAGTGGGCCATCTGCATAGCACAATCCCTTTCCACAGTCCTGTTGTCTGTAAACATACGAGTGCTAGCCTTCCTTCACTCTATTAGTCTAGTCTGTCAAAATGTTTGCATTACTCTCCTGCCCCCAATTTACCACGTTAAACTTCTTAATTAATGATAACAGCTGAACTGAAGCGCTTTGGGTTGCAGAATTTTAATGCTACAAGGTCTAGAGTGAGAATTAAAGAGGAAAAGAGAGCCTTATCAAACATAAACATCTGTTTTCTCATCCAATGTGACAAAGTATAGGAAATACCCTGCTTCAAAATCTGAAGCTTGACCAGAGCGGTGCTTGGAAAGCAATTGGATTCCTCATCAGGAAACGGGGGCAGCAGAAGTGGCATACGCCCCAGGGGAAGATTAGGAAGTTATCTGCTTGATGCTCTCCTATCAATGGGCACCTTGCCATACTAATACTAATAATATATTGCTGTTGAGCAGGTACAAAATCAGTTTCTCTGAGTGCTAATCATACATTCGGTTCAGGACTAAGGAATGGCCACTCAGGTTAGGATTCCAGGCAGGCTGGAGTCCAGCTTGCTCTTATTTTAGAAGCAACCTGATCTCTAACGTGAGAGGGAACTGTGCTCCAGCCTGCCTGGAATCCTGACCTAGTCCCTCAAGTATATGGTTAGTGCTTGGGGAAACCAATTTTGTATACGCTCAACAGCACTCTTTTTAAAAATTACACTAGCCCTTTGCCTGTTGATAAGAGGGCATCTAGAAGGTGCCCTCTTCGCCTTCACAAAACTGGACTTAGAGAAAGGCTGCTTCCATAATGAATGAAGTGGGGGATCCTTCAATTTCGGAGAGAGGCAATTCCAGAAAGCCACTCCCTGCAACTGCTGATGCACCAGTGTCATAGGGATAGTTGTGTTGGGCCAAGGGGCACAATAAAAGGAAGGTTCTGTCTTGGCCCAAAGCCTTCTTTCAAACGAATGCTCACGCACATGCACACATGCCTGACCAATCCACAGGAACAGCTTGAAGCAATTTGGGGTAGAGAGATGGGGGAGAGGGTTCTCTCTCTTCCTTTGCACCTTAAAACTCTTCAGCCAAGTGGTTGTGTCTATGGTGTAGGGTGAGGCTGGGCCTTTCCCTCATTACTGAGATGTCAATTCTCAAGGCTGGTCTTTGGTGTGTTTGCAAGTGTGAGCAACTCCTACTCTGTCATGAGTTTGTTCCTGCCTGAACTCCATGCGACTGAGCAACTTGTGGAGTGGCTGCCACCACAATGCAAACAGAGGGTTGTGTGGGCGTATGTATGAGTGTGTCTGGTCCCATCCCTTGCATAGATGTGATGGAAGGTTGGCAGGGAGGGAGAAGCACAGGACTGTTTTCATCCCAAAGCCCTTAAAGCTGTAGTGGCAATAGCTCAGTCAGGTCTTTGTTGGGAGACAGCCAAAAATTCCCACCCTGGCCAAGACCAGCCTGACTGAACCACTTCTATGCCTTTTGCCTGGGGACGATGTTGCCTCTCCTTGTGAAGACAGGCTGCCTCATCTAAGGGAGGGAAGGTACTCCTCCCTTCCTTGGCCACAAATATCAGAAGTTCAACATGACATTAAGGGGAAAAAACCTTCTTCTTTTGGGGTCTTCCTTTAGATGGTGACTAATGGCAACCATGTGATTTGTAATTGAAAACTTCCTCTCTTGGCAAGGCTCCATAAAGTTAAATGAAATAGTGCCAACTAGTGGTCCATGATCAACTAGTGGTCCTACAATAATTTTAAATAGTGCATTATCTCCGATCTTTTTTAAAAGCAAAATTATCGTGGGAAGCCATATATTTTATTTATTTTATTATTTTATTTATTACATTTTTATACTGCCCAATAGCCGAAGCTCTCTGGGTGGTTCACAAAAATTAAAACCATGAAGAACATAATAAAGCAACCAACAATCTAAAAACACAAATACAAAATACAGTATAAAAAGCACAACCAGGATAAAATCTCGCAGCAGAAGTTGATATAAGATTAAAATACAGAATTAAAACAGTAAAATTTTAATGTAAGTTAAAATTAGTTGTTAAAATACTGAGAGAATAAAAAGGTCTTCAGCTGGCGATGAAAGGAATACAGTGTAGGCGCCAGGCGGACCTCTCTGGGGAGCTCATTCCACAGCTGGGGTGCCACAGCGGAGAAAGCCCTCCTCCTAGTAGCCACCTGCCTAACTTCCTTTGGCAGGGGCTCATGGAGAAGGGCCCCTGTGGATGATCTTAAGGTCCGGGCAGGTACATATGGGAGGAGGCGTTCCTTCAAATAACCTGGCCCCAAGCCATGGAAGATGTCCTAGAGGTTGATGGCACAAATGTCTGTGAGTGGCCAATCATGATCATACAATAAATCATGTAGAGAAGCTCTAAGAGACATTAGGGTCAAACTGTCATGCCCAGAGTCATACATATACCTACACGCAAATATCACAAGCCCCAGGGCTAAACTCTGGGGTTGGAAATAAGGTTGATCATGAGCCGGACCTGAAATCAAGGCACTTCTCACACTCCCTAGTAATTCTCCACTGGCTGGGGGCCTTTACTATCTTTAATTATTATCTGGATGAATATGACAAGACACGAAATCAAGAACCTTCACTCAGGAAAAACAGAATATTATGTTGGCACACATCACCAGACAATATTAGCCAGGCTGGGATGCTGCGCATGGTGATGGCACAACTCTGCACACTTCATTCAAACAGAAAAAGATGGAACCTGTCTGAGAAAAAGACCATTTATTAAATCCACCAGTTTTAACTAGTTCCTACTAGTTAAAGCAGCAACATCATCACTGTCACATATGCCTCTCCAGTGGCCCCAACTCAATTCCATCCATAAAGCAAATGCTGCAAATGAGCAAAAAGAATTGATAGATGCCAAAGGGGAGACTATAAACATTAGGGTTTGCTCTCTGGATTTGTCAATGAGATCAGGGTTGCATATCAGAGGTAGCAGAAGTATTAATTTATTTCATTTTGTGTAAACTTGTGTAAGGTAAAAATCAGGGTAAATCCCCTTGAATTTAAAGGGTGCTTCCAGACAAGGCTTTTATCATGCAGTCATCTTGCCTCATTCACAGAATTTTACAGGGGTACAGACGCTGTTGTCTTTCACTGGTAACCTCCAAAAAAAATTAGAAAATGTTAAGGAGGAAAAGATGGGAAAGGTGTACAATGTATTTCAATCGGTAGGGCGAAAAGGCATCTGTCTGGAAGCACCCTAAGAGTGAGTATGGGTGAGTATCCATATTTCTGGCACAAGAAGACTTGTGATGTTGGTTTCAGAAGTTCTGATAGTGGGTGTGCCTATACAGGAATTGTACTCTATGAGTGTGTGCAACAGACACAAGCTGTGTAAGTTCAGAGCTGACAGCATGTGTTTGCATGTGCAGGAGCCAACTAGCATCAGCGGGTGTAACTTTAAGTGAATGTGTGCAAACAATGCACAGTCGTGTTAGTCTGAGTGGAATATGTATACACACACACACACACACACACACACACAGAGAGAGAGAGAGAGAGAGAGAGAGAGAGAGAGAGAGAGAGAGAGAGAGAGAATGAGAATGATCCCACCATTACAATTCTTCTTTCTTCGTTATAAGAAAAAGAAATCCTTCCTGTTGTTAACCAATGTGGCCTAAATAGCTAAATAATCACTAACTCACATTTAATCTTCTCTCTCTCTCATCTACTGCTTTCTCACTATCTCTTTATTAAGGGAAAGCTGGTTTGCAACATAAACCGAAAACGTAGTGGGGACAAAATCAATTAGCAAAACCTGCTATATTAACATGTTTTTGAGAATTTGTTGGAAAACCATTGAGTGAAAAATATTTTCTTTGGCCCCAGCTGTGCCTGTTACCTAAGCGCTGCTTCATGGGTGAAGGGCCCGGGGAGCAAACAGGATGGCAGCTAGGCTGCGATTGTCAAAAGTAAAGAAAAATGAAAGGGGTGAAGAGGAAGCAGCAAGGATAGATAGATGAATAGGAAAGGATTTCACCGGCAACAATGTGGTTAGTGATGAAGGAACATTTATTCTCTAGAGATGTTTAACCTGGCGACACCATTTCCCCCCTCCTCCAAGCTGCCTTTAAGCTATGGCAATTTTCTGTTCTGCAAAGCACTGTCATTTTAGAGATGCACTCTGCTTGGGGTGACCCAAACGCTCTACAGGATCCTCAGCTGCCTTCAGACTTCAAACGACATGTGGTGGCATGTGAGCGTAAATTTAACATTAGCTTTGACCCACTCTGCAAATGAGCGCACATTAACAGAGTCACCCGTCGGCTAAAGAACCTGCTGTACACATTACCGGATATCCAGGGCGTTTCATGGCGGGGCTTGCACCGACTGGGGCAACGGGAAGGCTTCTTGCTGCAGAAACTGCTCAGGATTTTATTTTATTTTTCGTCTTTCTTTCCTAATGAGGCTGAGGGCAGCTTTTGAACACTAAGCAACTCAGCAGGATGTTGGCAATCTCTGCCGATTATGCTGCATGGCAAAAGGATGCTGCAATTATAGCAACCCCCTCAAATAGCTTTGTGGCATTTCTACACCCACCCCACCCCTGCCTCTGAAGTTATCTCTGATTTAACTCAGCCACTGCCCTGCAATGGACCCATTTTTCTTTTTGCACAATGGGGCTCACAAACCCTTCCTACTACCTGCACCCAGCAGGAAAAGACAGCTCAGTGGGTATTTTTGGCATGTCTGGCAGGTGATGGCACACCAAACAGAGACCTGCACAGCTCAACTCCTGAGGGGCTGGGATAGAGGCAACACAGCATAGCTGGTCTTGGTAACTGCAAGACCAGAGCTGGTCTTGGTAAGGTGGTAGCTGGTCACCCTAAAGCCTCAAAGGGAGTTGGAAGTTTCCCAGGCCTTTGGATATTCATTGGTTTCCAAACAAACTGTTTTGGAGACACACAACAAAATATTAATACGTCACTTAGCAAGCCCAAGAATGGACAAGAAACAGGGGTATTATTTCTAATGAAACTGAAATAGAAGCATATCCTGCCTGTTAATATGGCTTCTGCTCTTTTCTCTCAAGAGATAACTGGTGCTCAGGTGTGTGTGTGTGTGAATTATGGGAACCAATGCTATATTGCTTTACCACATCCCTACTCTCATACTCCCCTTGTTAGGATAGAAGAAATATACAAAGCAATTAGAATGGCAGCTGAATTTAACAAACACACTTGTGAACCTTACTTCAAAATTCACAAAAGCAGATAATCACAAAAGGATTGTGTAAATAACTAACCTTTGAATTTGATTGCTATACTTCGTTGATTTGTTATCCTTTCAGTTAAAAAAAACCATAATTCTACAATGGGCTTTGTTGCGTGGGTCACCTTGTGTTGCTGGATGAGTACATCTTAATAATTTAAAATATATGGGATTAATTAATATTAAAGCAATTCAACTAAAACTTTGGCTTTACTAGGGGTTGAATAAATCAAACCTAATGAGCCAAATGTTCAAATTTTATTCGGGCAGTGGTAACACCCAATTTGTTTCAGCCCTGCCGTTTACTAGTGGTGTTCACTGCCAACAAAGTCTGGAAATTCACATCAGCATTCAGCCTGGTCATTAGACACACAATAATAATCTTTAGCTCCAGCTACAAAGGCCTACATATTCTGTCTATTTCTACACATGCAAACAGATGTCACCAATCTATTTAAAATAGAAAGCATTATATGTGCATAATTAATGCCTACACAAACATATATGTAGGCATCCATTGTAAAAGCACACTGATTTATTTAGTCCCACACCTGTTACTTATCTATACATAGACAAATTCCCATTAGCCAAACCTCAGCTTCCAGTTTCTTAAATCCATTCTGAATCCCCCTATAATGCCATATCAGTATAAGAATTACACACTTGCTAATAAATTTATGTAAATATTTTGCCTGTGTCTCTCCACTTCCAAGGAGACCTGATAAAGTACTATATTATACAAATATGTACATGCATCCATTCAGGCACACACCAACACTGTCAAGCTATTAACAAGGGCTACGGAAGGAGAAGCGGATTGTTTATTATTGTTGTTGTTGCTGTTGTTGTTGCTTACAGTAATAGGTAAGGGGGGTACTTTGAAAACCTAATGGGTCCATGGGAGATAAAAGGGCACTATTGTACCAATGGACCCTTTTGCATTTAATATCCATGAATTTATACACAAATGTTAAAAATGCACGAATACAGCCCTGTTATGACAGGGCATTTTAGTAAAATCACTGTTCAGGTTGAGGCAAAACGTTCACTTGTGTTTTCACTTTTGGGTGATAAATCTTTTTTTTAAAAAAACACACACACATAAATTAATGACATATCCTCACAGTCACTGTGTTAGAGAAATAGTCCATTAAATGCAATATCCTATCTTGGTCAATAAAATATTACCTGATTGTAAGGAACCCACAGATCAAATATGGAATGTTTGAAATGGGTATTGACTGGTCTTACCCTACTCATGAAGCAGTGCAGTTGGCAGATATGGGGCTTCATTAAAGGGTGCTAAATGGTCAAAATAACTAATTATTCTAAGGGCATAGGTGCGAGGGCACTATTTGCATTTTCAGTCACAGGTGCCTGAATGTCTTGGGCCGGCCCCTGAAATGCAGCCATCTTGTTGTCAGCACCCAGCTTCTGCCAATCATGTTATGAGTTAGTGATAAACTGATTGTGACTGTATACCCATGAACATCTGTTGTGTGGTGGTGGGCCTTCATAACACGGATTAGGTAAACAATGGTTAAAATGCAAGTTTTCCACCTGGCTGAAGTTTGTTTATAGGCCGTGCTCCCTGGAAAGCAGAGTTCTCAGGCAGGCTACACACTGCAAAATGTGGTTCCTAACATCCTATATAATATTAGATAACAGGACTCAGAAGTGGACTCTGCCTGGGGCAAGGTTAAGGACAACATCCAAGCCTGCAGGTACTCTGAAATCCCTAAACGGAACCATGAGATACAGCAAACATGGCAGAGAGCCCACACTCAGCCACATGCAGCAAGGCCTCAAAGGAGCCAACCCTAGAACAAAATGGGGGGCAGGAAATGTACACCCGTGCCACAAACTGCAGCTTTTGCCCAGGTCTATCTGCAGGCCCTGTACACGCACATCTCTTGCTTTTGCCTCTTACATTTTGTCTTTTTTACATTCTATTTTAAATTAATAGGAATTTTAGGTGCAGGGCACTGACTCCTACCAAATGTGGGAGAGGAGATATTTTGGCCAAACCCCAAAACAAAACACTACCCTCAAACAAGTCACCCACTTGCCTTAAACATAGCCTCCCTTCTCTCCAGTACCTGAAAATCTGCAACCAAAGTACAAGAGGCTTGGAAAAAGCAAAGAGGGAGGGGAGGCCAGATAAAACTGAAGAGGTTCGAAAAAGGCTAGGGAAATGAAGTTATTCGGTGAAGCCTCTCTTTCCCCTAAATTCCTCCGTGCCGGTGTTGTGGGCTCTAGCCACTCATTTAATGAACTCGCTCGCAATATTTCCTTGCCCGGTCTAGGGGAAATGCAATAAGCACCACGCTAAACGTGTCCATGCAGCTTTGCTGAAGTGTTAGCAGCCGAAGTGCTACGCAGTGCGACCAAAAGCAGGAACCCAAAGGGATTCCACTAAGAGAATACCATCACCACCATCACCCGTTTTAATCATCTTAGCCCAGACTGCCTTCTAGTTCAAAACAAGAGAGATTCCCACAGTCTCCCCTCAAGCATTCATAAATCCCTCATGCAACTGATTGGAACGGAGGGATATTTTCTGAATGAGTCTTCCTTTTCTCTGGGAGTCCCAAGCACAAGGAGGAAGATAAAAGAATTTAAAGGAAAATTCCCCCATCCAGAATCTCCTTTTTTCCCTTCTTCTTCTAATGCAGGTGAGGATAACATTCTGGGTTTCTGATCAACACATGCTAAGCTCAGAGGACACCATCTTTCAGAGAATTCCTCTTTTCTAGACAGTGCTGGAAGGAAGAAGCAGTGGCCTCACTCTGCAAAACTTGAAGAAGTCCTGGATCTGAGCTATCTTGTCCCTGCCTCTTTGAAGCCCTCCATACAAAGATTTTAAAGAATTAGCCAAAATAACAACCACCTTCTTTCTTTTGCTTAAGATCTTAGGACAAGCCAGCAGAACCCCCTCCGCCCCAAAGCTGGTTGGCCACGTAGACCACTTAGTGCCAGCGGTTAGGATGCCATGAATTTTTTAAAAAACCCTTTGAGCGCAAATGGAAGGGTTAGCACAGCTGGGAGATGGGGATTTCCGATGCTGCAAAGAGGTTTTTGAAGCAACGGCTTCCTTTCCTCTGGAGATCCTAGGCAAGGAAACATGTGCAGCTCCAGCACCACAGTGATGAAGTGAAAGGAAGTGCAGTGGTGCTGCTGGCGGTGATGGCGTGGGCATGGCACTCCGCCTCACCTCCCCCACCCCCACCCCCGGGAGAAGTTAAGGAACTAGACTCACATTGCAGCGAGATTCTTCAGCTAAGGGAGACACGCCTGGGATTCAGCTGGCAATACCAAAGCTGGCTGGAAATTGGTTTGCAGCACTTTGGAGGGCCAAGTTGAGACAGACAGATTTATATTTTAAATGACTTCACTCACATACATATAGAAAAAGTCACATCCAACCACCCTGGGGGCATAAAATCTAACTGCAACAGAAAGGAAACTGGAACAGAGGAAGGGGGGGGGAAGCAGAAACAAAACCATATACATACCATTCGATGACACAGATTATATTCTGAACAAAGATCCCTACAAAGAGATTTCGCCGGTGCCATAAACATACATGTTCTCTCTATATGCAACATATTCACCCATTTGTCTAGAAATGCCTTTCGCAAAGCGGAATATAGATGCACCCACATTAGCAATGTGAAAGCCCAGGAAAGTGTCCTTTCCTTGATCTCGGTGCCACAACAGCATGTCAGCCCCTCCGCAGCCAGACGACACACAGGTGCTACCCGGGAACCCTCCGCAACTCATGTGACAACTAAGGAAAATGGGCATGCCCTTCGGGGGAACCGGGGGAGAAGGGGTGGCGAAAGCCCTGACCTTTAGCTCCAGGGAGTCCCAGCCACGTGTGAAACTGGAGGCACAAAGAGGCGGACTTACCTGCTGGAGGTAGAGGAAGGCCGGGGGGCAAGGCAGAGAGTGCGGAAGCAAGGCTGAGTTGGAGACCAGGAGGCAGCCGGAGTTCGCCATCGAGCAGAGCATGTGTTGCCGGCAAGCCCAGGAGCGGCTATGCTGGCAGCTCCCTCTGCTCTCAGACAGACCCTCTGCTTCTTCCCTTCACAGTACTTGCTTTTTCTCCGTGTTTCCCCCCCCCCTTCCTTTTGGCAGCTCCCCCGTGCGGAGCTATTTAAGAGGGCTCCATTGGAGGAGCTGCATGCTGTGCCCTCCGCTCAAACAGAGAAGGAGCAGCGTGCAGGCTGAGAGTCACTTGGTGCCATTAGACGAAGCCGCTGAATGAATGCATGGTCTGCAAAGGGAGTGTGTGTGTGCGCGCATGGGGTGGGTGGGGGGAGAGAGCAGGGGAGGGGGAGAGAGGGTTGAGAGGCGGGGGAGTCCCCTGTGCATTCAGACATCAAACAGCTCACTGCGAAACCAAGAAAATCCGGAACAGCTGAGCCTGCACTTAACCCCTCACCTGCTGAAGCTCTGCCTCTTGCCCTGTGATAAATAGGCCACCAAGCAAGCTTTGACACTGGGGTGCCCAGCTCAGGCCTGCTGCCTCATCTTGCGTCAGCCCAGAGAAATGAGACTGAGGTCTTGAGGGAATTCGTTCACAGCGATATCCACACTTCCAAAAGGTGCTTCTCCACCCCACCCCCACCCCAAATTCCCAGGGGAATGATAGGCCCCAAGCACATGGTACCCAACATAGAAATCCAGCAACCCACATGGTCAGTCTAGTGTCTTTCCCTTCTCTCTCACGCACGTATACAAACATGTGTCCAAATATCATGAATAACTTGTTAAGACGCATTGGCTGACATAGGAACTTGAATAGCCCCCATACAATTAGAAATAACTCTATTTATCTGGAGAAAGACAGACGGAGAGAAAGACCTGGATTTTCACACGCAAAGGCCTTACATGCTCCGCGTTCAGACACGGATTTGCACACCTACAGGCACGCACACATTATTGTTGCATGCCAGGCCTACACAATGGAAGCCAGCTGACCTCTCCCGAAATATGAGCAGAATTTGGCAGAGATGCATTTGCTAGATTATTCCTGAGTGCTGGGTAGCATGTCCCATAGGAGAGCAAATAGATCTCAGCTCACTGCACAAAGTCGGCTCCCAGCAGATTTTGCAGGAACACGAAAATATTACTTTTGGCTTTCCCACTAGAAGGCCTGCACTGTCTGGGAATCTTCCTGTCCAATGTATGGGTCCTTTGGAGCTGCCAGGAGGCAGGACTGAGTGTGTTTTAATTCTTTGGCCCTTGGCTGCTATTTAGGTAGGTCAGAATGCGGCAGTCACATCTCACACTCATCATTCAATTTGCACATGATCAGGCTTTAGGAACACCAATATCTCTGCCCCCCACTCTAGTTCTATAAAAGAAGTGGCTGGATGTTTTCCCCACCCACTGAAATGTTTTTGGCATGCTCCCTATTTGCTACCGGGGTAAGATGGGACTGGGGTGGTTGTGGTGGCGGCAGTAGACTGATAGCAATAGGACATATACTAGGTAACATACTCCTTTGCAAGGTCTGGGAATCAAGGTGAGCCACAGAAGCTATTAGTGACATAGAAGTTGCAGTCTTACTTAAATAATATTTCCCTCCTTGCCCCTTTAAATGTATATGGGTCAGAGGACACACGGAACAGTGGCAGATGTAGGTATTTTAGTGTTGCCAATTTTTTATTTTAAAAGAACTGGCCTCTGAACAAATGCAGAGTGCCTATCAAGGGAACACACTTCCTCAAGCCCTAGTACCAAAAGCCTCTGAGCATGCACGAAGTACCTTACCCTTGAAAAGAGAACCAGCACCTGCTTCAAAACACAATCCAAGAGAAGAGGATATAAATTCACAGGGTATGGCTCCATGCTCTGATACTCGAAGGTGTAGGATACGCAACTCGCATAAGTTGCATCAGAATATTGTATTGATGTCATCTGCTGCTTCTCCTGTCACTCACAGTGCTACTGATGCTACATAAATTTGCACCTGTTTGAATTATCCAACTCCTGCTGGACAGGAACCCAGCACTTTAAGATCTGCAGTGAAGCTTACGCAGGCACATGGAACAGCAAAGTGAGAATCTATACCTTGTGGAAATTCTCCCTTCAGTGTAACTTGCACACATTTTCCTCTGAATTTACATCCACCTTGTCTGAGATCTCCAGAGGATTATATTCTGCCCAGGACACCAGAATTCTGGGTAGGTGATAATCCTCCTATCATGAAGCAGGCTGAAGTGCCAGCATCAAGTAGCGGAACAGGAGGAGCGGAAAACTACAAGAGCTCTGCAGTTGGAAGAACGGAAGCAGCGGCAGCAGCAAAGGGTTAGGGTTAGGGTGCAAGGCGGTGGGGACAGCAGTGCATGTTCTCTCCTGCCTCAAGCGGTGAGAGACCTTGGGCCAGGGCTGCACGCCTATGAAGTTTCTCTGTCCTCGTTCCCTCCCTGCTCACTAACTTTGAATTACATACAGATGCATTTACATATGTACATCAATAATAATAATAAGTAAAATAAAATTCTCCTTGCCACTTGGCAGGACCAGTTGCTCAATAAATAATTACATGTGCACGGGGGCGAGCAGTTTCTTATTGTGCAACTACAGTTGTACATCCTGAGTTGAGAGCCCAATTTTGGGGAAAGACTGCTGTGAAGCCTTTGCTGCTGATCAGTGACTTCACAGTGATATTTAGTAGGGGTGTGATCCGCTCCGATTAGGGGCGTAGAAGCAGTAGCGGATTGGCCTGCTCCGCCTTACCCAGAGGCAGAGTAGGAGCGGACCGCGGACCCCTAGAAGCAAGGCGAAGAGAAGCGGCCATTTTCGGAGCGCTCCGGTTTCCGCGGAGCGCTCCGATCGCCATCTTGAAAACATTTCGCCATAGGATTGCATTGCGGCAAATAATCACGGATAACTACATTCTTTTTGAAGCTATCGTTCTGGAAATTCTTGTGCTCAGAGAGTCGTGGATGGGGGTCATTTTGAGACCACTCTCACCTCTCTGCGTCGTGCGGGTCGCGTGCTATATTTTTTTGAAAATCGGGTCAACCGCGCGGCTCAAATGGCGTTTTTGGCTTTTCGCCCATAGGATTGCATTGCGGGAAAGACTCGGGCATAACTGGGTTGGTTTTTAAGCTATCATTCTGAAAATTCTTGTGCACAGAGAGTCGTGGATGGGGGTCATTTTGAGACTACTCTCACCTCTCTGCGTCGTGTGGGTCGCGCGCTAGAATTTTTTAAAAAATCAGCGGGAAAAATACCTTTTTCAAAGGGCTGAGGGGCAGAGTCAGCTCCCGGTCATGATCACATGATCCCAAAGTTAGAGGAGGGCATAGGCAAAACGGGTAACTTGGGATTCTGGGAAACTTCTCTTTCTTCATCTGAACGGACTTTTCCCAGTGTTTTTTAACACAGTAGCCCCACCAAATGCACAAACACAACCTGAAATCATATACTAAGCCAAGAATAAGAGATAGAAACACAGCACTGCTACCCACCCTAACTTTGGGGAACAACTGAAAAGATGTGGTGCAAGGGGATGAGCTCCCCTAGGGCATCTCATCGTGGACGTGCCCCCACTCTCTCCTGCACTGGAAGGCCATTAGAGCCTTCCAAAGAGAGTAAAACGGTGGAGCAATGCCTATCATGAGTCGAAGTGAGCGTTCATTTCTTAGTGGTGGAGCGATGCCTATTATGAGTTGAAGTGAGCGTTTACTTCTCAAGCTCAGAGCTGTTGGTGAAGCAATGGCTGTCTTGAGTTGAACTGGCAGCTACTTCCCCCTCCCCCGGGCACGTCCCCCTATTGCTGGTAAAAGACAGATATAGCCTTTTTAAAAAAAATTCTTCTTGCTGTTTATTGAGCAACACCGCTGCTTTTAATTCCACCCCTCCTTTGTTTATTTATTTATTTATTCCATTTTATATGCATTACTGGCTTATCCTTGGCTCACTTCCTTATGCCCCCAGAAATGCCAGCTGCATGCCTGCCTGCCTGCCTTCCCTCCCTCCTCCCCTGCCCACCTCGCGGGGATGTTGTGTGTGTGTGGCTTTGACTCAGGGGAGAAGTCCTTCCTGCGCTCACTTGGAGTTTTGGAAGTTCCAAATTTTGCAGGTTTAAGCCCCGCCAAAAAACGGGATGATGGGACTGCCTTGAGTCTCGGCGTGCGGCGTATGTATCCCTGGATAAGCTGTCATGGTGGTGAGTTTGAGGTTTTTTTTTAACGTGCAAAATTGACGGAGCTATGGAAAGGGGTGTTGGATTTTCATAAATTCCCCAAAAATCAGGGGATGATGGGACTGCCTTGAGTCTCGGCGTGCGTATGTATCCCTGGATAAGCTTTCATGGTGGCGTGTTTGAGGTTTCTAACGTGCAAATTGACGGAGCTATGGAAAGGGGTGTGAATGGGGTGCCCGATTTTCAAAAATTCCCCAAAAATCAGGGGATGATGGGATTGCTTTGAAACTTGGCGTGCGTGTGTATACCCCCATGAGGTGTCATGGTGCCAAATGTGAGGTTTCTAACTTGAACAGAAAAAAGTTGTATAATTTTTTAGCTTTCAATGCAAGCCTATGGGGGGGGAAAACGGAGCTCCGATCCGGATCCAGAGCTCCGAGCGGAGCAGAGCGGAAGTGGGCGGAGCGGGGGCGGGGCGGAGCGGCCTGATCCGAAAAATGGCGGATCTGCAAGTGAAGCGGAGCGGGGGGGTCCGTGCACACCCCTAATATTTAGGATAGTCAGAGTAATAAGGAGGGACTGAGAAATCTTGTGGAAGTTTAATTGGGGTGGGTGGGGATGGCTCGGGTGGGTGTCTTGCTGTTTCTGAGGGCTAATAACCAGTTCACAGCCCAGCTTGCTTTTGGGCAACAGCTATTGTGTTCGTGTGATAAGAAGATTCTATCCATGACAGCAGATAACTGATAGCCATGTCACAGAGTAGTCACATCAGAAAATCTGGTTGCATGGATTGATTTATGCTTCAGGATTTCTAATGAACACCTATCCCAAGGGATCATAGGAAGTAACAAAATGTCACCCACAACTTACTAAAATTAATAAGATGCCAATGAAATATAAAACACGGTTAGCGGGCACAAGTGAAAACCTTTCCAGTGAGTTGAACCTCAGCTATTAAAAGCTGGCCAAAGAAGGCTGCCTCATCATCCTTCCAACAAGTGTTTGGGTTCAGACAGTGGGGAGTTCTCAGGGAAAGGAAACCCAACACTTGTGGGGAGGCCACAAAGAAAGCCGATGACTCATCGTAGGGATTTGTTGCGTGGGTGGCGCTGCCCTGAGGTCACGGAGCCTGTCTCTCAGGTGCCTGTCAACCCCTCGGCTCCATGGCACACCTGCAGGCCTTGGGGGAAGGCCAGGACTTTTATGCCCATTATACAGAGGTGGTGGCTTGCACTGAATAAAAGCTCCCCCAACTTCCAAGCCAGCCTTCTGAACCCCGTGGCCCAGCTGTTCTGACTGCACTGCAGGGCCCAGTTTAAATGCTCTGGCCAGCTGCAAAGCCACCTGTGCTAGGCTCCGCTGCGCAGCATAAACGTGAATCCTGCATTCAGTTCAGCCAAGACGTGGGGTACACTGCAATTGGGCTGCCTTCCAAGGCTCAAAGGCAGAATATTCCCTGCCAGGCAGAGATGATTCTAAGTGAGTTTTATTGGGTGATTCTTCCTGGTGCAGCAACCATCTGAAAAATGCGGAGCATAAGAACAGGGACGTGAATTGTTCTCATATCTGACTCCCCCCCCCCCACTATACACACACACACACACACACCTATAGCTTTGTGTGTCCCTGCTTCTTTTCACTCAATTTTGGGTCTTATGGTGGCTCTATGTAAGTACCACATGGACATGGTACTGATATCTGGTGAAAATATGTTGGCGCAGCTGCAATTTGTGCGTTTTTAGACAAACAGGATACAGCCACTTTCAGATTTGCAATATGGACAGAAGCTGCCATGAGCCTCAGTACCTCGGCGGATCTTCTCAGGAAATGATGCAGAATAGCAGCTTTAGTGAAGAGCAGTTGGAGGCTCCTTAGTAGCCTCCACATTTAGGGATCACAGGTAAATTAGAGATTCATGGGTGTTGCTCTTGGTGCAAAGGGATATATGGCAGAAGCCACAGAGAGCTAAAGACATGCCAGGCATTGCCCATTCTGAGCATAGATGGGGATCTGGAAAATGGCGCTTTAATGGGGTCGGTGGGTTAGGTCACAGATCTACAGTTACCCCTATATGCCAACTCCTGTCATCAAAAAGGAGACTCTTCTTACACAGAGGATCTGCCAGATACCTCAGGGAGGGACTGTGGCTCAGTGATAGAGCACCTGCTTTGCATGCAGAAAGTCCTAGGTTCAATCCCCGGCCTCTCCAGGTAGGGCTGGGAAGGATTCCTGCCTGAAACCCAGGAGAGCTGCTGCCAGTCAGTGTCAACAATATCACGTTAGATGGACTGATGGTCTGAGTCCATATAAATCAGCTTTATGTGTTCTTCAGGGAGTCTGGCCTGCCTTCTGGTCACCATCCCATGGTAACTGTACAGTCACCTACAAACTCTTCACATGATGGCCAGAACAATGCCATGGTGCCACTAAAATAAAAAAGACAAACTTTCCCAAGGGGGAACATATCTGTCAGTATTAGGAAAACAGATTCCCATCCTTGTAGTTCAGCAGAGCTTTGGGAACAAATAAAAATGAATAAATAGGAGACAGCACATATCATCGGAGTATACTGGATCCACAAAGGGACTTGAGTGTCATCTATGTTGCTTGAATTAAGGGGCTGCCTATAAATTATGCCATTCATTTGGCATAATTTTCCAGACACAACAACTCCCTAAAACAGAACTTTACAGTAACAATGGCCCTTTATATCCAGGGCTCAGCCAAAATTTGTTCACACCATGACCCTCTCCTCTGGAGGCAGCAGACAGGATATTCTGAAACTACACTGAGCTTTAGATCCTGGCTTCTTCCACGGCTGAGGAAAGGGATAGGAGCGTGTCCCTAACGCACTAAGCCTTCACTTAGACGCTGAGAAAGCAGCAAGGAGTTTCATGACTCTCTCAGTGCCTCCAAGGCTCAAGTGCAGCGTCAGGGAAAGCCCCTGACATCCTCCCATGCTTCTGAAGTCACCCTGGCAACACAGAGTGTCCTCATACTTCTCCAGGCACAAAATAAGAGAAGGGCCTCTCCTTCAATCTTTTCTTTGATGGGAGTGACAGATGTACACACTAGTGTTGAGCTCCCAAGTCCGTGCCCCACCCCACAGTCTAAACTGTAACTCAGTTTTTACCCAAATCCTAATCACGCCTTTGCTGCTGCCCCTGTGCTCCCATTGGATGGCAAAGGGATCCATTCTGTTCCTCCTCGCAATAAGCAGAAATCCCGTGATGGCACAAGGCTGCGCTGTAGCCAAGGAATCTGCTAGGACTTGGAGTTCTAGACATCTGTACAACTCATGATAAATATACGTTCATTTTCTGACACCTCACACTAATACTAATATAACACAATGTCAAAGGCACATAAGAACAGTGTAATTTGGCAGTAAGTGGGCCTGTGAATCTGACGTCGACACAGTAATTCTGATAAAACAAATATACCCAGTATAGATGTGGGGTGTGTGTGTGTGTGTGTGTGTGTAGGGTGGCAATAAATTGAGGAGATTTCTTTCTGCAGACTCTCCAAACCATATTCTAGAGCAGGCAGCAGTCAAAACAATCTGTCTGAACAAAGGAGAAGAAGAAGAAACACTCTGTCAGTTCCCAAGAAAAGTATGGTGGGGAGTGAAGATAGTCTCTTTCCTCAAGCCTCCTTGCTAGCCATAGCCTGCATAGTCTTCAGGTTCCACTTCCCCCAAAATAAAACGCTTCACCACTCCAGTATGTCTACACTAATCTGCTCTTTGGTGAGATATCTCCCAGCATGTGCCAGAAGCCGGTGATCCCAGCTGTTGCTCCTGTTTAGGGCTCTCAGACAATGTGGGGGACATCTTTCTTGCAGGATTGCTACTTGACACAGCAAGCTGGTTCAATGACTTGCACAAACGTTCTTTCATTAGGGAGTCTCCTGGGCTGCTTTTCAGGTGGCATCCTGGAGCCCTTCATTGCCAGCAGATATGCTTATGAGGAAGCCCTAAGACTGGCATGCTGAGGGGATCTGCTGGCAAGGAAGCACCCCGACGCCCCACGTGGAGTGATAGGTTTGAATGCTCCCTTGCCAGCGGATCTACTTGCATGGAATGGCCACCCCACTTGCCTGTTGCTCTCGCCCCAGTTTACTTCTCTGTATGCAGACTGCAAATGTATAAAGAGCAACAATAAAGAAGGACAAGTGAGGATGAGTGAGGGAGAAAATCAAAACGAAACGAAACACATCACAGCAGCATTCCCCCATCTCGTGCCTTCTTTGCAAGCTTACTGGTTATCCTCTTCTACCCTGCAGTTGAAGCCGTTTCCCCTCTCCTTCATGAAATCTCAACCCTAAAATTACTTCTTCCTTGATACTTGTTTTGCAGTCTACCACCATTCTCAACACTCCTTTGCTGGCCTCTCCCCTCCACATTTCTCTTGCATTGCCCTCTAGAAGATTGCTATATTCCTTCTGCGTTCTGTACAGTTGACCCCTGCCCAAGTCATTTTGCTGGTTCTTAGGTGCATCGTGAGGTCCATGAAGTTCATCCTGGGATCCCATGTGGAGTCACAGGTAGGACAGGTGTTCACCATGAAGATGAATAAGCTCCCCCCTCAAGCATTCCAGTCAAACATCAAAACCCCTCAAGGGAGGTGGGATTGAGTGTTTGAAAGAACATTTAAAGTGCCCAAACTCAATCCTGCCAGTCCAAAATTATCCCCAAGGGGAAACGCTTGCCTTGGGAGCTACAATGGGAAACGAAGCAGTGGCATGGATGGCTCCTTCCAAGGCGGGAGATGCCCACCAGGCCTGCAGTCCTTCCCATGTGCTCCTTTCTAAATGGAAGCTGACACGCGAGCATGGTGATGCTGACAGCAGCTCTTTTCTGCAAGGACACTGGAATACTAGAACCCGGGGTCATCCCATGAAGCTGATTGGTGGGAAATTCAGGACATATAAAAGGAAGTACTTCTTCACACAGCGCATAGTTAAATTATGGAACTCTCTACCATAAGATGTAGAGATAGCCACCAATTTGGATGGCTTTAAAAGGGGGGTTGGATAAGTTCCTAGCAAAGGCTATCAATGGCTACTAGCCCTGATGGCAATGTGCTACCTCCAGTATCTGAGGCAGTAAGACTGTGTGCACCAGTTGCTGAGGAACATGGGTGGGAGGTTGCTGTTGCACCATGTCCTGCTTTATTGGTCGCTGGTCAACAACTGCTTGGCCACTGTGTGAACAGAGTGCTGGACTAGATGGACCCTTGGTCTAATCCAGCATGGCACTTACGTTCTTATGCTTGAAACCACCACGATTCCTGGCAGAAAAAGGCACTAGTAGCATCTTCTTCTTCAGGAAGAAGCACAGAGGAAAGATACTGTAGGTCCATCTTTGAAGGCATTACTGCTGCTTGCTAACCCATCCTGATCCCCAAGAGAAGCTCTTTTTCTTAGGGAACCAGGATGAGGTGGGCTGGGTGTCTGTGCAAGTGGAATCAAGGTGGCCAGCTTACTCAAGCTGTGCAGTGCTGCCCACCCCAATCCTGATCTCAGAGTGGGTTGCCTACACAAGCCCCCCTATTCGATTTATTGTAACATCCCTTAGTCACAGAACATACTGGGGAGGGGCAGCACTTGGAACGGTGCACAGCTGCATTTAGTGTGCTCCAGTTTCCTCAGTATCGTCGCACGCGATCCTGGGGCAAACTGCGTAGTGTTCGGTTGCTACTAGTGCAGTCAGATTGGCCCTGCGTACAGCTGGAGCTGTATTACGGTAAATATGAAAGAGTTGGCAATTTTTTTTTTGAAGATGTACAGCAATCATTCTGGAACAGAAAAATCATTCTAGAGAGATTGTTCGTGGCTAGAAATCTTTATCAAAATCTACCAGCTGCCAATTGGCAGCCAAGATTTCCATGGAGGCCGTGTCCCTCTAGTTTATTTTTCTGTACAACACATGCGACTTCTGTATCTTTCATGTACTTAGCTGAATCCTATCTTCTCCATAAAATGGCTTACTTAAATCGCATGTGTTTCTGATTGTTGCTGAGCACTTAACTTGGCTAGTACTGACGTTATCCTTCATAGTTTCTTCCCTGTGGGAAGCTGTAAAGTGAGCAAGATACGATGGCATAACTGCTTTCCACATGTGTGAGTATTCAGATGTGCTTTGTTAGCCTTCCCATGCAAGAGGCTCCCTCCCACCTTAAGCTAATATCAGTCGGCTTTCATAACAAGTTTAGATACTGGGATATTTGCACTGAGGAATCAATGCGATGCTATATTGCAGAAAAACACATCTAGATAAGCGTTGAGCAACTTGTTCCTATGCATATGCAGCCTTCCCATTTACATTTCTAAACGGCAGACTTCGCTGCATTTAATGTAATTTAAACGTACCATTTTCTCCAACAGGGTGGATGGCAAGCTGTGGAGAGTGTGCATTTCACACTTACTTCATAGCATTTTAATTCTGAAATTGTTGCCCCTCGAAGAGGGGAAATTGAGACATCACTTGCAAAACTTGCATATGTGCTTAGAAAAGGAACAGTTTGAAACTTGGGCGTATTGGGGTATCTTTTTATTTCCAACCCCTTTACCATTATAACCACCACATCTACCCCACCCTGCCCAATCCTAAGAGCTCGCTTGCAAAATGGAAGCTGAAATGGTTCTAACAAGGGCTGCACAGTACAGGGTTACAGGTGCCCCAAGGGCCTTATGTTACTCTCTCTCTCATTCTCTCTCTCTCTTTTATTGAAAGCCTGAACATTCTTTGCCTAATTAAGGCTGCTGCCTTTGAGCTTATGCACCTGGATCATGGGACAGAACACCTTGCGGTGGCAGGGAGCCAAGAGAGGGTAGCCTTCTCTCAGGACCACAAAGGAGCTTAGCATGACCTTGGCTGCAAAGGGCACATTCAGTCACAACTCTGGGGGGCAGCCAGGACATAGGACAGGTGGCTTCCCAGCAGGCAGATGGCTTTCAAGAGCAATTATGTCTAAGTTGGCAGAACGGAGCATGGTTCAGAGCCTGGGACTCTGCAGGCACCCGAGCCACTCGGCGAAGGAGATGTGCGAGGTGGCAAGATCTACGGAGAAACTCCCCACTTCACAGACGTGATGCCCCCTAGGGCCTGGTGCAATGCAATACACTCTGTGGAGTTTCTCTGGGATTCCTCCTTGCTTGCTTGACTCAGTGTGCTGGCTCACATCCCTCACACAGAGCATATTTTACTGAGCATTGCCTCTGATTACTTAATTCTCACCTTCAAACTGTTTGTGAACAAATTAAAGAAACAAGATTCTGTGACCCAACGTGTCACTACTTTTTCTTTCCGTGCCAGCAGTCTGCTGGGGTATCACTCTAAATGGGTTTGGTTTAGCCAGCAGTGGACACACGAGAGCTCGAGGTCCATTCGTGCCAGTGCCAGTAGAAGGGAAGAACGGGCTTGGGACAGGCGCAGCAAGGAAAGAGAGGAGGGAGGTGCAGAAACAAGGAAGAGCATGGATAGGGTTGCCATACGTCCCGGAAAACCGGAAATGTCACAGTTTCCAAGCATTTCCAAAATGTCCCGGCCAGTCAGTCAAGAATCCCGGATTCCTGTTCCAGCCGGCCGGAGAAATTCCAACCTCCGAAATGGTGCCTTGAGCCTGCTCAGTGGAGTGTAAGTCTCCATACTGAAGTCTCCTCTAGCTTTTGAGAACTAGTGGAGAAATGTAATTTAATGTCATTTTTTCTGTTTGTTTGCTTAAACTGTTCTTTGCCTATTATTTATTTGCAGGTGCTTAAGTACTTTAGGCTGCAATCCTATGCATGCTTACCTGGAAATAAGACCTATTTAACTTAATAGGATTTGTTTCTGAGTAGACACACATAGGGTTGCAGTGTTAGATAACTAAAGCTTAGATAGCTTTCTTTCTTTCTCTAGACCTTTACATATTGTTCAGTTTTTTAAAAAATAAAATCCTAGCCCCCCCACCCCCAAATTGTCCTGATTTTGTGGTGACTGGGGATTGACAAATCTGTCTGAGTGTCTCATTTTTTTCTGAACTTTTCTCTCCTGTTCCCTGTGAGATATATATATATATATATATATATATATATATATATATATATATATCAGCATGAAAATTGATACGCATTTTAATTGGCATTTCTCCTAATATTTTTAATGCATTTTTGCCTAATGTACACATTTTCTGCAAGCAATACCCCCCTAATACATTGCATTTTTGTTTATTGTTTTCCACAAATATACACATTTTTGTGCACAATGTTCCATAATATAGGCACATTAGTATGCATTTTTTGATCGGAGTCTTGCATCACAAGATTCAGGGAAGTGTGAATACTGAAGGATGATAACTGCATTTTGGTTCACATATTGGGATGTGCAAGTTTGACAGAAGAAATTTTTCTTCCATTTCTAGTGGTGACTAGGGGAAGATGAGTAGGGTAGGAAATCGTGCTTAGCTACCCCATACATAAAGCCAAGTCCCCCAGTTCCTTTCACTCATGTATGTGCCCTTCCTTCCTCTGCCAACAAGCCAATCCCCAATTACAAATGCACACATACCCTAGACGCTTCAGATGCACCAGATGTACATGTACTATTGGAATAGCAATCTGAAACCTACTCAACCTTGGGGCCTCAACAGTTAAACTAAGTTATGATGGGGGAGAGAAACAGAAGCATGCACATTGAATCAACAGAAGGTACCCACTGTTCATCCGCCACCTCCCCATTCCCTCATCCCGGACACCCTCCAGACTAATTTTGCAAATATTGTTCCATTTGTAATGTAGTATAAGCTGTCCATGCGGTGGCTGGGTAGGCAGAGTGTCCAGTCCAGCACACTCAACAGCAGGCTGAAAAGAATGGCTGACTTGTTTGTCACTGACAGCCATAACAAGAGGTTTTGCCATTGTATCGTCAAGTTTTCATATGCAAGACCTGAAGGATGGAAAATTTAACAAGTGTCCTGGGTGACTCTTGGGTTTGGCCCAGTGGAGGCTGGGTGGCTCTGATGTCAGTGGAGCTGAAAAACTGCTCTAGGTTTCAGTCGGAACACTGAAGGACCTATCCAAGGGGTGGAACCCATTTAGAGAATAGGGTTCAGCACTTTGGATAGCTCCTTACGAGTTCTGACTGAAACCCAGAGCAGGTTTCACAGCCCCACTAGCATCGGAGCCATCAGCCTCCGCTGGTTTTGCCCACTTCTGGTTTAAACAAAGGTGTTTCTCTCACGATTCAGACTATTGGAATATGTAGTACACTACTCTGATGCTCTAGAAAGTGAAGTTTGGATTTACTAGGAAGCTAGAACTAACCTAAAACTTTTAAATAACCACTGCAGTAGTATTGCACCTAGGTGGCCCGTTGATAACATAAACCCACCTCTGTTGCACTCCTTAACGCAGCTCTCCTTGCTTTTCCTTGGCAGCAATGAATGTTCACACACAATGCAAAAAACCAAAATGGCGTTCTTCCCATACTACAACTTTTAAAGGGTGCAGCACAGATGTACATAATTTCAGAGGTGAGCCTGCTGTGGAAACACATCCATCGAGTTTTTATTTTTTATTTTTTGACAGACATGCAACCTTCTTCCCCACAGTGGAACCTTTTCTTATGGTCCGTAGCAGCAGACGCTGGGTGTGCACAGCCCTAATTGGCTTCCCTTGGCATCAGTCATTGTCTGTATTGTATTTCATGCTTTTTATGGTTTTAAATTTTGTATATTTGTTTTTAATGTTCACTGTTTTAACTTTTGTAAACCACCCAGAGAGCTTCGGCTATGGGGAGGTATATAAATGTAATAAATAGATAAAAATGTAATAAATAATCAATCATGAAGGCGCTTCCCCTTCCCAGAGCAGTTTTTCAAGTGTAAAAAGCAAAGTGGCAAAGAAATGCTTGATGAGCCCATCTGGGGCATGGTGGGAACACCGAAGGAAGCAAAAGCAAACAGCAGCGCTGGATCCAGAGGCTTTACATGTGACCTTCGTGGAGCAAAGGTGCGGGGAAGCAGAGTTCACTCCACAGCAGAAACACCTGCTCCTACTTCTACGTAAAAAACTTGATGCACCCTTAAGCTGCAAGCCTATGCATGGTTACTAGGAAATAGGTCTCACTGAATCCACTGAGAATTACTTCTGAATAACCATGCTAAGGATTGCATTATTAATAGCTGGGAAGGACAATGGAGGCCTGGAAACTGCCATCCTCTAGAATCTAGGGATTTAGGAAGCTGCCTCATACTGTGTCTGGCCCTTGGGCCATTTAGCCTAGTATTGTTGACACTGACTGGCAGCCACGTCTCTTTAGGGTTTCAGGCATGTGACTCCAGCCCTATCTGGAGACACCAGGAATTGAACCTGCATCCTGCTACAAGCAGACCATGTTATAGCCCTTCCTGTTCTGCTGCCTGAAGTAGCTTGGTCATTTTCTGGGTTATTTCTTTGCTTGTTAATGATAGAGCAGCAAAAAAGAAAAAGAAAATTGCCATCTTAGAAAGGTCACATTTTTATCAGTAGTGGGATCTTCCTCTGTAGGCTGCCCAGCTCTTAAACCTTTCTTGCCTGCTGCAAGTCATCTCTCCAAGTTTCTCCTGAAAATCAGGGACACACAAAAAACCACAACTAACAAACAGCAAAGGGCATCTGTTCAGGGATAGATGGATAGAGGTGGTATGGAAGGACTGTGATGGTTTAGGGGAAGAGGTAGAATAGCAGAGGTTCTGGCAGACTTTGAAGGCCACTCCAGGGTCTGGAGAAAAAGGGACTGGAACTGAGGGGTGTTTAAGGAGCCAGAGCAGGGATAGCTGGCGGCCTGTACCTTACTGACTGCTATGACCCAAAGTATTGGCATTGACTTAAACACTGACCCGGAGAGGGGGCAGTGGAGTCACAGTAGCAACACCCACTGAAGCAGCAGATCTGGGCTCTGATGCTGAGCCTCACCAGAGAATATCAGCATCTGAGACCATCAAACTCAAGACCCTCAGAAATTGCAAACCCATGCCCCCAAGAGCCTCATTTTGTGCCACATCTGCTCACCACCATAGGCGATCTGCTCAGCAAGAGACGATGGAGAGGTAGGTGACGCAACGCTAGGCTCCAGCCCAGAATGCTGTGCCTTCAAGGGTCCATTCTCCAGCTATGAAGCAGGGCCTGGGAGAGGCTGTCAGGCTCAGGAACTATTTCATAAGGCAAGGGTGGGCAACTTGTAGCCCTCCAGATGTTTTGGCCTTCACCTCCGATGATCTCTTACATTGGCTATGCCAGATAGAGCTGATAGGAGTTGCCCACCCCTTAGGGTGGCCATATGAAAAGGAGGACAGGGCTCTTGCATCTTTAAGAGTTGTACTGAAAGGGAAATTTCAGCAGGTGCAGCACCTGGTGAAATTCCCTCTCCATTACAACAGTTAAAGCTGCAGGAGCCCAGCCCTCTTTTGTATCTGATCACTCTAGTATAGCTGCTGCATCTTTAACTGTTGTGGTGAAGAGGGAATTTCACCAGGTGCTGCGTGCATACAAATGACACCTGCTGAAATTCCCCTTTCAATACAATTGTTAAAGATGCAGGAGCCCTGTCCTCCTTTTCATATGGTCACCCTACTCCCCATTATAAAGGCTCAGTTAATGCTCTTCCTTGGGACCTGTCCTTGACCACTCTGGTGTTCTGTTCCTTTACCTGCAAGTCAACACTCCCTTCCTGGCAGACCCCTGCTCCAGCTATCTACCTGACTGCTTCCTCTAGACTCCACCGTGGGCTCATCCTTGCTAGAAACTGGATACTGGCTGGCTTCTGTGGAAGAAAACTCCAAAGGCTTTCTTATAAATGCTGTGTAGGAAGAAAGCTTCCTTAGAATTCTTTCTTGCTAAGGCAGCATAAATGTTTAATTCACAAATCAAGTGGCGGCTCAGCAGGGGGCAAAGTGGATTTCCCCACACATAGAAGAGTATCATTCCTCCCGTAGGCTGAGCTATGAAAGGCAGCAACCGTTTCACAACTCAAGGTCTTGGGAGAGGAAAAGACGCAAAATGTTAGCTCCTGTTTGTGTGTAAAGTCAACTTTCCCTTTCATAATCTTCAGAAAACATTCTTTTCTTAGCTGAATAAATGCACATCGGCTTGAGATGAGAGTCTCCCCGCTTTTGCTAGACTCAGCACATAGACACCCAGGAAAGAGTCCATAGGAAGCCTAGGATAAAAATGCCACTACAGGAGCATATAATTAACCCCTAAGACTTACGGGTGAGGGTAAAGTGCAGAGTTTACAGAGGGATGCAACATATCTGGAGCTAAACAAACTAACAAAAGGTCCACTGCAGTAAGATAAAGCATATTTATAACTGGATACTATGCAAGTCAGCTCCACTGAATTCAATGAGACTTACTTTCAAGTAAGTGTTCACAGTATTGCGGCCATATTACCACACTTGTTTAAGAACTTCCCACACTGAATGCCAACTTATTGGGGTGTCTAAAAGCATTTTATTTTATTTTATTGCTTGATAGCCTTAAGCAAGGGCCAGCGAAATGCTAACCTGTTGGTACTGAGCACCAAACTAGACATGATGCCATTATTGGAACTCCTTTGTTTTTTGTTTTTTTAAAATAGTACCCGTGTGTGTATATGCATGCAACTTTAGTCAAGAAAACAGTGTACAGGTAAAGGATTAAATCCTGCAACCCCCACCCCCACCCATCCAGTGCAATGCTTCTAATTCAAGTTGCCCCCTCTGCCCCAAGGTATTCAATTTTAAAAAAAAACAACCATGAGAAATCTGGTAAAGGTTCTCCTGCCATCATGTCTGGTTGCACTCTGAGCAATAAGAGCTTGGTATTGGCCATGTAAAGCAAACAAAAATAACGCCAGCCTTAAATATCCAAATACATAAGACGGAGCTTCCTAGCAGTTCAGTTAAACAAACACTGAACAGCAGGGGCAGTGGAGGATTTGTTGATGCGTAGGATCTTTGAACCAAGATTACCTTACTTTATTTCAGTTGGAAAACATTTCTGCAGCCTATCCTAGGTGTGCGGGAGATGATATTGTACAGTCCCAATGGTTCCCTCTAGCCTGAAAGGCCAGGAAGCTCTGATCAAGGGGTCTAGAAAAAGGAGTTAATATATAAGCAGACTCTGAAGGCAGATATAAATCTTCTGGCTTCCAACATGAGGCCATTTGGACAAGTGCTTCCTGGGGTAGATTAGCCCCCATCTGCCCAACACATGGGAAGTCTGGCACCAAGCTTTGAAGCCATCAGGTGCTGCCACTGTTGGAGACAGGATAATAGGTTGGATGGGTTTGGGGGAATGAACCAGGCAGGTAATTCCTACCTTCCTGATCTCACTATCTCAAGCAGATTTCCAGTGTTTAGAGCCAGCTGGCTGCCTCCAATGTAGCACAAATATCCAGGAAATTCCAACTTTAAAAATCACTATTTAATTTAAAGCAATGTCACTTGGAATACAGGTCCACTGATTTTTTTTCCAGGGTGGTGGTGGTATGGTTTTTGATATGAAAAGTCAGATTCTGAGAATGCAAAAAGCACTTTGGAAAACTCCTTCCCTTAGCAGTCTTCCATTCCACCCACCCCACACTGGTTTGCAGCCTTGATATGCTGCTGATTAGACATCATTATACTGTTAGTTTTACTCTACCCTGTGCCTGTTTGGTGCATTCTCTTCCCCCTTCTTATTGTTTTATTATGATTTTATTAGAATGTAAGCCTATGCGGCAGGGTTTTGCTATTTTATTGTTTTACTCTGTACAGCACCATGTACATTGATGGCGCTATATAAATAAATAAATAAATAATAATAATTTAGGCCTCTTCTATCTTCTCTACACAATGAGAGCCCAAAATGTGGTGGATATGTTCATATTCCAATATCACAGAATCGAACAGGTTTGGCAATGTGATGAAGAGCAAAGGACACTCTCCCATTGCCGGAGAGGGAAGATCTCCCTGATGCCCAGGCAATTGGGCTGTTGCCCCCATGTTTGCACCTCCCTGGGAGGGGCACCTTGAAACAGACCTCTTCCACCATTTCCATTAATGACTTCTGAACAAGTATGTGCAGAATAAGGTTTCTTTACTGAATATTACTTTGGTCTGTTACTAGGCAAAGTTCAAAGCAACCTGTTCTTTTGTAAGGGAAGGCATTGCTCCTCTGACTTCTCCTGGCAAGCTCCCCAATCTGCCCAAGCCTAGCTCCTCTGCTGGATATCCCCCTTCCCAGATGTCTCTGTGCCTCTCTTGGGAGTAGGAGGACCAAGGCGCAGTACTATGGGGCTCTTGCCTCCTCCACTCTGGGGCAGGCAAGATTAGACTATTGTAGTGACTGCGTGGCCATGGAATGTAGCAACTTGGGACTGTCAGTGCAAAGTATTCCTCACCCCCCAGATGTTATCTGAGACCTGCTCCCTCCTCCCTCTCTCAGCCTGTTCTGCCCCCTTCTTCTCCTGTCCACTTGCTGCCTTTTCTCAACCTAACAATTCTTCTCCATTCCTTCTTGATCTGTCTTCCACCTCCATCTTTGCCTACAATTGGGGGCAGGGGCGGCCTCTTTCCCTGTGTGCCTCTTGTTTCCTTGGGCTAAGGCCATGCCTACTCTAAGTGCCTGCAGGTGTGACTCTTCTGCTGAGCCGGCCTGGCCCGCGAGCAAGCGGGACTCCAGGATGACAGCATTCCCCGGTGCCACAGCACGTGTCCATCCTGGCTGGATACTGCCTGCAGATACGCAGGACTCTTTCAAGCCAATGAGTCCTGGTAATGTTCCACATCCCTATATTGCTATGTTGCCCTGGTGGTTTTATTTCCCACAGCAAGCAAGCCCTGTGCCCAGATCCACCTCTAGTCATGCATAATTTCACATTTCTTCTTTCCTAAGAGGCTGGGTTTATCCAAACTGGTGCAAACATTCAAGCTCACCTAAACGCCAGGGTTGCTGTCAGAATTTTTACGAAGGAGAGAGGGAATTGGGGCAGGGCGGGTGGCAAATCAGGCATTTTGGGGAGTCTGGTCAGGAAAGAGGTTGGCAAAAGGAATGGGGCTAAAGCACACAATGATCTGAAAAAAACACGAGTAGTGGAAAGTGTTGCGACAGCAGGCCCTCAATCTCTGAAGCAAACACTGAGGAATACAGGAATCTCCCCCCCCTCTTTCTCTCCCCCCCTCTCTCTCACACACACATTGTAAGAACTGCTTCTGATAAATGCCTGCTCGCAGGGAATGATTATGGCTCCATAAACCCAGGGCTTACCCGTATGATTCTATGTACATTTCCCCAGTCCCCATCTGCAATCTTCCCCCAATATAAGGCATTTTTCTCTCTACATACAATCCTCCTGCAAGCCTTTAAATTACACTAGCACCAATTGGGGGGGGGGGCATTTAAAAAGCCCAATTGCAACAGGGAAGGGGTAATTTTTCATTGTTGGGGCTTGTTCTTCCCTCCCCAGCAGCCCCCATCTCCAATGCCCTCTTGCTGCAGGTAGGCTCTTTAAAAGCCTCTATTGGCACCAATGGAGTCTTTTAAAAAGGATGCAGTGGGGGGATATGGGGACCATCCATGGGCTGTGTTAACGCCTGTGGGCCAGTGGTTCCCCATCCCTGCTTTAGAACACTCTCAAATAAAGCAAGGAAGAATAATTAACAAGGCTATCTTCTGGGCTACCAACTGGGGTGATTAGTTTGCAGAAGGGGACTGCACAGCTTTTTAAAAAAGTGGATGTGGTGGGGGAAAGAGGCTTGTGGCATGAGAAGGGTAGAACTTTGCTGCAGGGGTTCATGTGTATCCTTGAGATAGCTGTGTTGCTGTTTGGCACATCCTGTGTTTGCTTATAGCTGCAACCCCTATACACACCTGACGTGGGAAGAAGCCCCATGACACTTAATGCACCTGTAAAGGGCTAAAGCTAGACAAGCCCCTTTAGCAGTTTCAAGTTTGAGTTGTACACTGGAAGATCACTCTGCGTCTATGATTTTACTACTACTACTACTGGTAATATACAAATTAAGATAGGCAGTGGGTGGGGGGAGAAGGTGTGCCATTAGTGATGTCACAGGCGGCCACAACCTTTCAGCAACCCTTGGCTACACAACGCTCACACCCGCCCTGGCGTATGTGGTTTCACCGATGAGAAAATGTAATTTCTTTCTAATAAGTGCTATTTTAGGAAGAGATGTCTGGATTACCTGCACTAACTGAATTAACAACTGTGCTATTTGGACCAAAGGCATTCTGATCCCCTGCAACGACTGAGTAATGGCTGTACTTCTTTCTTCCGCTAATGTTTTGCACTAAAACAAAAATCTGTAAAGGTCCTAGGATGGTGTTAAGGGAGCAGATTGAAAGAAAAACATCGGCACTGATAACAGGAGCCGCCCATTTGGGCCTGAGGAGGCACAATCTGCCTCTGCTTGAGATGTGAAAGGTGTGGACAGTAAGGGCTGTTATCGAGGGGATTTCTCCCTGATAGTGCAAGGCAGGCAAGCTCCAGGTTCTTCCTCCCAGAACTTAGGCTTGGAAACAGGAAGTGTTCCTTGTGCTCTCTGCAAAGGCAAGCTACAGTTTCCTAAGAATCTGCCCCAACTCCATAATGCTATATATTCTTCTCATTAGATCTAGGGCACACAACTTTTAGGAACATTTGAACTAACTGGAGGGGGAAAAACCTGGAGCTCAGGAAACCCTGTCTTCCTTCACTATCAGGGGGAAATTCCCTAGCCAGTGGGCCACTGAACCCTGGGCCAGAGCAGGACGTCTCACAATCTGCAACAAAGAAATGCCAAGTATTGTTATTAAGCAAGTTCACCTTTGCAGGAGAAGAGTATGTGGAATGCTGCCAGTTCAGAACAGTGCCATGATACACCTGCTCAGCCTGCAAGGAAAAAAAAGGGGGCACTTCCCCCCCCTTTTTTTTTTTACAAAAAAACCCAAAAGAAATTGCTGCTAATCCACTGGATCCCACTGTTTTCCTGTTGTACTCCCAGTTTCCCCCCCCCCCCCCAGTTCTTTTTTGTAGTGACCTTTTTGGTAATAAAATGCAATGGCGGTACTAGCTTGTCCGGAGAGCAAAGCTTTACTGAAGTTTTTCTGTAGGGGCATGCAAAAAACCTTGGACAAGGCAAAGCGGCTTGCTCAGAGTTATTCGTATTGCCTCCAATTCCAAGACGACTCAACTTGGAAGTGGACTGAGTCAAAGAGGACTGGTCCCAAGGCTTTGGAAATGTCCTGGAGATTCATAAGGTTGTGGTTGTTGTTTTACTTTTTCTGCCCAATTTGATACATTTTTAACCTCCTACAAGAGTCACCTCTTTTGTCTCCTCTCTGACTGCACTTAAATAAGGCCAGTATTGAGCTGGGCTTCTGAAACAGACAGAGAAAGAGCCCTTTCTTCTTACAAGAATAGGTCCTGGTGTTCTTGAGAGCTTTACAAACAGGTAGGTTTGTAAACCTACACACACATCACTAAACACACATCACGAGCACTATGCTCATGATGTGTGTCACACAACATTCACAACAAAAAACACAGCAAATTGCTCACAAAACCATAGCGGGGAAGGACACCTGGGGGTTCAGAAAATGAGGGAAGGCGCTACCTTGGATCTCTACCTCAGATCTGAGCTGAAGCACAATGTCATTCCAAAGCTCTGAGCAGTCCCCTATTTAAGTCAATGAGGTGGGTTCCACTATTTTTTCTCTACACAATTCTACTTTTCTGGGCTTCTGGGCATTTAATTGGAAGCTTCCTCCGTCTTTCTAAGTTCTTCCAACTCAGTGCAGTATGGCATTAGTGATAAGTTGTCACTTAATTAAAGGGTTTTATTGTTTTGGTTTTCTGTGTTTTTGTAATACAGCACGATTTCTCAATTTAAAAAGGATAGAAAATTAGAGGAAATCAGAAATTAAGCACCTTTCTATGGAGAATAGGAACTGACTGATTATGGACAGTTCATCAGTCATGCTGTAGCATGCTGAATAAAAAACAATTAGAAGCAGAAGTTGCAAGGAGGAAGCTTCTAATTAAAGATTCAGGGGACATTTGCTGAATGGGACTTAAGAGTAAAAATTATTGAAGAACGTTGGCTATGGGAACATACGTTGCTGAATAACATAGTGCTATATTAAATGCCATGTGGAACCAATGTAATGCTGCTTCCAGCTGATTATGGAAAAGCAATGCCTCTGCTGAAGTAATGGGCTCAATGTGGAACTAACCAACAAGAATAGAGCACACACAGCAGCTCAACTGTTGTCAGGAACTGTCACTTTTTAGCGTGCAACTCCTTTACTGAAGGAACTACACTGGCTGCCTATTTGCTACCAGGCCAGGTTTAAGGTTTTAGTACCAGTGTACAAAACCCTAAACAACTTGGGACCAGAATACCTGAAATAGCGCCTACTCCCTTACCAACCTGGCCCAGTCACTGAGGTCATCAGAGGGCATGGACCTGGTGGTTCCACATGGAACTATGACCCAGGTGGAATCCACCTGGAGAAGAGCCTTCAGTGTGGTGGCCCCCTTCCTAAAGAGCTTCATGACTTTGGAAGTCAGGCAAGTGCCAACACTGTGCTGTTCCTGTCACCTCCTGAAAACATCTATATTTCAGGAAGCCTTCCTTGACTGACTGGCAATGGTTTTCTCAGAATTGATTTTTTTATTTTATTTTAAAAATTAATTATTTTAACATGGTTTTTTATACTTTCCGGCTATTTTTTAAACTTTATTGTTCACTGCTCCAGGATCTGTCTAGATGTTGAGTGGTATAAAAATGTGGTAAATAAATAAACAAACAAGTCTTCAGGAATATAACCAGGAAAAGCCATAGAAATTCAATAACTGATGGTTAGGGCACATTCGCATAGCATCTGACTAAACACTACAGCTCACACTCGCA